>NW_024367483.1:10724221-11324221 GCF_014805655.1 Passer montanus
GAGGAAGTGGGGGGAGCAGGGGGCATGGGGGGGAGCACAGTACAAATTTAAAAAGTGAAAATAATGAACACAGTTTGCAGTTTCTGTTCTGGTTCTGCAAGAGTCACAATCAGAATTATGGTTTGCTTTTCTGTTGCTCTTATGCCACAAATGTTCATATGTTTAAAAATTAAAGATCCTTTATTTTGTGGAGTTTAAACCCCACCTTTTCTCCATCCCTCCCATCCTTCCTGACACTGCTTTCATCTTTAAGATAGATGGACTTTAGCAAAAGTCCTCTACCCATTTGAAGAATTTACACCGTTTTATGCCTTATAATACTTAAATTCCTCCACTTCTTATCTAACACTAAACTGTTCCTTCCCTTTATTCCCAAGAGTTTAATGGGGATACATAACCTAGTTCTTCCCATTTAATTGCACATTATGCCTTATTATCACTTACTATCATTGCTGTGGTGCCTCATATACTTTTAAAATTCCTATTAAATTAAGAAAATAGTATCTGTTAAGTCTGACTACCTTTCTCTTGTTCCATCCCAAAAAGCCACATATTTGTCTTTATATGTGTTTTCCTAATGGGGAATACTAAGGTTGATGAGAAAAAAAAAGCTGACTTCACATTAAAATTGAGTTAAAACCTGATAACTCAGCCTGCCCCTGGCACTCAAGAAAGAGGACTGTTTCTGCAGGCTAGTTTTCTGTGAAATTGCTGCCTGCCTTGTACACAAATCCAGACCCTGCCACATGCCTGTTGACAGCTTATTCTAAAACAGCAATTCAAAAATGATGATCAGCAAGAGGCAGCCTCTTAATTGCCATTAGAATGAGTGGAGCATCCTCCTCCCAAATGACTTGGAAAGAAATATTTGATGGCAATAAATATGAGGTAATGCACACCATTGTAATGAATTATAATTGCACATTCTCTCAGAGGAGGCAAGAGCAGGGTGCTCCTTGAAGAAAGGCAAACTTGGATCCAATGGCAACTGTGGTGGTAGTGCACCCTGGCAGGGACTGCTGTGGGTCCAGCAAGCACCAGGCAAAGGCAAGCTAACAAGCCAAATTCAGGAGCAATCCAGGAAATACAGACACTACAGCCACAGGGCAGGAAGCCCACCTACAACATAGCCAGGGCAGGAATATGAATAGGGAGGGAGGGGCTGTTTCTCAGTTGCTGAAGTCGCCTGGCAGTCTCTGAACAGCAGCTTTTTGATGCAAGGTGGAATTCAACTGCAGAAAACACTGTCACCAGATCTGCTGGAGAGCAAAGGAATATGTATGTTCAGAGCAGATTTAGGTGAATTTGTGTATTTAAGTCTTCCAGTAGTTATTATAATTGTGACAGTTTGATCACCTGAATTCCCAAATTGTTAATGACTGAATTACAATACTGGAGTGAAGATACATCTACTCACTTTTTCTAAAAACATTCACTAATCACTATTAGGAAAATAGTGTCTTGGTTTCTACATTTTCTTTCAACAGAAATAATGTATGTCATAATGTTAAGAATATGAAAGACCTGATTACAAAATGAAGAAAGGCATAAGGAATATGTATCAACAATTAAATCAAGAAAGCAGATATAAAAAAGAAAGAAAGAGAAAAATCAATTTTAAAACTGTCTACCAAATCCTCAAAAACTTTTTAAGAAACATAGTCAAGTAATCTTTGTGTGAGAGGATTAAGAAGGACTTATGCTAAAAATTGATGAGGATAAACAGAAAAGATGATAAGAACATTTCCTGGACTGTCTGGACAGAACAAAACTTAGGGTTAAACTTAAGTACTCCCAGAATTCCCCAATGTTTTACTAATTATCAGTGACCTTCCACTAAATAGGAAACAAAAACAAGTCCATAGGAAACTTCATGGCCAAGGCAAAATATCAGGCAGAATCTGACTGGAGAAAGACTGACTGAAAGAAATGACCAAGCATCTGCAATAATGCCTTGAAAACAAAACCACATCAGCCTTAATTGTTACAGTGCCACAGAAGGAAGATGAGCCAAAATGTATTGAGCAGCTCAGCAGAACATTAATGGCACTTGCAGGAAATATTCACAGTAAATGGATATTACAGCAAAGGAAATCTAAAGGAAAAAGAAGATAAGAAAAGAATGCACAGGTGTCAGATAAAGGACATTACATACTGAACGTGTTTGGAAGAGTCCTAGGAAGATATATTGAAGTGCAAAATGCTCATCATTATCAACCTGTATGATTCTGAAAAATCTTGTTATTCTTGCAGAAAGTGCACAGAGGAGAATGGTTCACTGTGGAACATGAATGAAGTAAATTACTCTGGTGGGTTAACCTTGGCTAGCAGATAAATATCCACTCAGCCAGTCACTCACTTCACCCAACAGTGCAATGTGGGCAGATATAAAGACAGGGAGATCACATAACCAAATGCCATTGAAGACAAAGGAGGTTTGCCTTGTGGAAAAATTACTTAGTATTGTGCCAATAAAAATAAATATTGCATTATAGATTTGGGCAGTGTGGAACTACCACCTCCTTTCCACCTGCATGTATGCAGCAGGAAAGCAAGTCTATGTTAAACCAGCGTATTTTGTCCACTCTCAAGCCAAAACCAATGTATTATTATAAAAAGCGAAAAGTACAACTATTCTTACATGTTTACTTCATTGAGAGAACAGGACTTGAAGGAAATAGTGTGTAAAACCTTGGAACAGGAGAGAGAACGGTAAATACTAGATATTGAAGGCTAAACTTTCATCCAGTTTCTGCATGTCTAGAAAGCACAAGGCACAGCACAAGGAGACAGAATTATAATCTTGAATATTGCAAGAATTCCATTTGTCTTCAATGTTTTGTAACAAATTTTCTGTAAATAAACACTAGGCATTTTGTTATCTACAGAACACCATGATGATGGAAAATAATCCAAAGGCAGAAAGAGAGAATTAGTAGAGTATCTCTTATGAACAAGTTATATAACTTTTGGACTGTAGAAATTCTTTAGACAAACCTGCATGCTTTGTACTAAATATCTATAAAAACAACAACAAAAAAATTATAGAACAGGTAATAAAACTGGACATATATAAAAGATGCAGGAGCATATCCATTACTAAATTTCTGTTATGGAAAGGACAGATGAAATGGTTTGGAAAAGTCCAAAGAATGGAAGCATAAGTAGTCCTTATGACTCCAAATGCTGTAACAGGGAACCATCAGAGTGGTAAGGGAGTGCTTGGGATCACATGGCACAACACTCTGGTCAAGAACAGCTACCTGGAGCCATTTTCCAAGACTATATCCAGATAGCTTTTGAATGTCACCAAGCATGGAGACTCTACAACCTTTCTGGCCGACCTCAAAGATATACAGAAATATATAGAGATATATAGAAAGCAAGATAGTCAGATCAAAAAATAGCTTAAACATTTGAAGGATTAATTTATTTGTTTAAAAAAACTATGTTTGTTTTCTTTTTAGAGAATTCAAGGAAAAAAATAGAGAATTACAGCGTTGTTTAATTTTTTAATTAATTAACTAAAATTATATCATTATGTCATTAAAATATTTGCATTCCCTATATGGAGGGAATACAAGACCTTGACAAGACCCTCTCTAGCTAAAGTTCAGAAGCATGATAGAATCTTGCTGATTGAAAGACATTTTTGCATAGTAAAAAATCATTATTTTAAAAAACTTTAAGTAATTCATGGAGATTTAATATATTTTTAGATCAAATAGAAGAGGAAATAAAATTAACAGACTTCAAAGCTGAAGTTTTAATCCTTTTTTTTTTAAGTGTTGCCACTGAATTGAAAGAACATTATAAGGTAGGTTTGTAATTAAATGGAGAAAATGCTGAATGTATATGTTGATGTAAAATAGCAAGATGCCGATAGCAAAGTACAAAATGCATTTCCCTAAATCTTCTTCAGTTTCTTTTTTTCTCCTAGAGACACACATTCTAGTTAACTTAAAGTTATTATTTCTCAACCTTTATGACATGCCTCTGGCACTGTGCAAGGTGATCAGGCAAATGCAGGTGCTCAGGGAAAGTTATGGGTGCTTTAGATCTTCCACTAATAGCATCAAACACACCATTTTTATGTGTTCTATATTACATGATACAATTCTTGTCACAAGCTGAGGGGGAAATAATGGAATATTGGTGAAGAGGATTGTAAACCTGCTTGAGTGACTTGCAGACAGGGTTTTGAGAAATACACAGATCATACAAATTTTTGTTTGGCTTTGTCTATAGAACAAGAACAAAATCTCTGTTTAGATAACATGTGATAGACTTGGAGGCACCCCATGGAACAAGCTTGAGTTTTCTGCCATGCTGTGGGAAAGATCAAAGCAGAGTGGTAAATCATACCTGCAGGAACCCCTGACACACAGGTGAAAACAGCAGGTTCACTCATCCTCCAGCATGGGCTGGAGCTCCTCCAGCAAGAGCTCTGTGGTGTCTGTGAGTGGGCTCACACTTGTGTACCACTGCCCAGCTACTGCTTCAGGGAAGACCCGCTTAGTAAAGCAATGGAAATAAATTTATTCTTGGTATTCATCTGTTCTTGTGCCTGCATCCTGCCTGTTCCTGCTAACACACAGATATTTAGCTTTTATAGGGAATCACAGAATCATTAAGGTTGGAAAATACCTTCAAGACCACTAAGACCAACTTTTGACTGATCATCACCTTGATAACTGGACCATGAGACTGAATGCCACATTCAGTCATTTCTTGAAGACCTCCAGGGATGGTGACTCCACCACCTCCCTGGGCAGCCCATTCCAGTGCTTGACAACCCTTTCCATAAATAAATTCTTCCTGATGTGCAATCTGAATCTCCCCTAGAACAACATGAGGCTGTCCTCTTGTCCTGTTGTTTGTTGCCAGGGAGAACAGCCTGACCCCCATCTGGCTACAACCTCTTTTCAGGGAGTTGTAGGGATAGATAAGGTCCTTCCTGAATCTCCTTTTCTGCAGGCTGAACAATGTCAGCTGCTCCTCACCAGCTTGTGCTCTGGACCCTACTCCACCTGTGTTGGCCTTCTCTGGACATGCCCCTCAATGTCCTTGCACTGAGGGGCCCAAAACTGGATACATGATTAGAAATGTGGTTTCACCAGTACTAGGTAGAAGAGGTCAATCATTTCCTTTTTTTTTTTTTTTTTTTTTTTTTTACATTGGGAATTCCTATTTGCTTGGGATATTCTGAAATTTTATAACCCTGGGGAAAATAAACACAACAGAAGATACCTTAGACGATACCTACAGAAGTGAAATACCACTTAAATTACAGAAATGTACTGTTTGAATTTTTCTGTTCTTACATTAAGTCAACAATTTTGCTTACCCAAATAACTAGCTCCTTCATGCTTAATTAAACTCTGAGTCATTTTTACTAAGTCACATTTTGTCAGTAAAGAGCATTGCAGTTTTTAGTAGGAAGGTATCAATATCTTCTCAATTTATTAAAAATGCTTTAGAGTCTCAATAGATTAAACCATACTTAATGCAGAAAAAAGGTAGTAATTCTTTACATTACCATCAAACCAACACTGAAGATTTGTGTTCCAAAAAGATGATGAGGAACTTGCAAAGATTGCAGAAAAAGCCTAACTCTCTAAGGAGTTCAAAATTGAGCTGAATGAAAGTAAATGGATTCCCACCCATGGAATAAATTACATTAAATTCTATTGGCATATATGATTTGTGAAATCCTATCTTTTAGACACGCCTGCATGCACACAAAGGAGCCACTAACTAGTACAAGGATCATGAGCAAGAAAATGTCCTCTTGATGGCACGACTGGCCTGGAAAACTGATCTGTTGCCCAATGTAGCAAAAAAGTGTCTTTTCTCTGGACATGAAAATGGGAAAGTGCGTATTAAACCTAACCTGCATATCGCCAAGACCATCCTTTTTTATGTACAAGGAACAGCAGACTGTGTATTTGAATATGGAAGTTCCCTGAGGCAAAGAAAACTTGGGTTTTTCATGGGAGATTTATTTTCATAGGGTATCCTCCAGTCAGAAGCTGAGCCTTGTGGGCCCTGGTATGATTTAAGAGAATTATCAATAGTGCCCCAACAACCTGCAACTGCAGAATGAGAGGTACCCCTCCACTTTTACACTGGTGCTCCTGCTGGTGAAGTGAGACCATCAGTGCCATGAGTTTGCAGAGAGATTCAGGTGGAAGGGCACATCACAGACCCTTCTCACTAAAACTTCCAACTTCTCTTTGTAATGTGTGAGTGTTTTATGTTACTTATCCCTGGGAAAGGTAACAACAAAAGGTTTCATATAAAAATGAAAGTTAATTGGCCAGATGCACTCTATGGCTTACCAGACAGTTAAAGCACACAGAAAAATCAGATTAAAATCTAAATTCAGTCATTCTAAAACTAAAATCTGTGTAAAAAGATCTATGCAGAGGCTGGAGTTTGAAAAAGGGTAAGGATGGCAAAGGGCAAGTACAAAAAGGGATAAGGAGGACCCTCACAAGGTTCAGGATAGATTCCCTTGCCAAACTTCTCTCCAAACTTGACCAAAAACTATATAACACAGATCTCTTATTCCTTCTGTAATAACATTTATCTTTTACCACTTTAGACTAAAAGGATATGGTAAAAATATTTAAATAAAGACCAGTATGTGAAAAATATTACTAATAGTACATCTCTTACATACTTATTGTGATAGAGTGCTTAGAAAATCTATATAAATTATGCAGATCTACTAAAGAAAATGTGAGATTATTTTTTCCTCTTGGAAAAAGTTAAAATTAAAAAAGAAGAAAACCAATCCTACTAAGAAATAGTGGCAAAGAAAAAACTTCAAGGGGTCACTTAAAAGACAAAATGATGCTCTAGATTAAGGATTTTTCTGGGTTAAAAATCTTAAAAAGCTTCTTAAATGTATGTATACTCAGTTGATATAACTAAAATATCATAAGTCCCTTTAAAAATTTTGGGTTTTTAAATAGAGATCTGTTAGCTGTTATTTATCAAATATATTAAAAGTGAAGAACTTGACTTTGCTCTGGAGCCCCAGAAATATTTTCCAATTCAATACTGAAGAGAGCTGAAGCAAGTGAAAGTTAAAAGCAGTAGAAATAGTCAACATATGCAACAACAATATGCTTGTCATTCTTTGTAAAGGAAGAGGTTTTGATTTAAATTCAGGTTGCTGAAAATCTAAGCAAACTATAAGGAATGAAGGCTGCCACTAAAAAAACATCTTCCTCAGGTTTTTGAAAATGTCATGAAAGGGAATAAGATTGTAGAAACCACACTGTGCACTCACTGGAATAAACACACTTAAAATATACCTCTTTTTTTTCTGAACTCAGCTGTTACTTCCCACAGCACCATAAAGTCAGGAAATATAAAAAGCTATCACAGAACTCTTTACAGTCCGGAATGTCAACAACTGAGCATTACTTAGGAAGGCAGTACCAAATAAACTCAACTTGTATCTACAGCCATCCTGAAAAATATGCAATTTCAGTTTGACCTTTATTCTGTTTTCTTTGTCAAAACAACTGCATTTGTTCAGGAAGAACAGATCTATCTTATGAGGACAGATCTTTTTTCTTTTTTTCCCCCCTCTATTCACATACAATGCCTCTTCAGAAATTATCATGACTTTCAGTCCTTTCATCAACAAATTAAACTTTCTAATACATCTTTCTGTCTTGTGTTTCTGGAGTAAGAACCAAAAAGCTTAAAAGCCATGAGTAATTAAGAATACCCTCATTTAGATAAACCACCAACAACATGTCTTCTTCTGATCTCACAGTAATGCAGAGATGAGTAAGGGATATGATTTGATTTCTTCATCATTGTTATTAGATATTTAAACTTGTGTTTCAGACAATCAAAAGTTATGTTCTCAATAGAGGACAAACAGGACACATCTGGAGTTCACAGTGAATGATCTGGACATTATCTATTAACAAGCAGCCCCATGGACAATAAAGATACCATATTTTTTCAGACATGATTTCAAATCAAATCAAGAATAGCAGTCATGCACCTGTGATAAGATGCATTTCTATTAGAAGATTGGGATAATGAGTTCTCATCATCTATGAAAAGTCCCATTATCTGGTGACTAAACAGCCCATTATCAGTGAAATAAAAAATTACAAAAATGAACTCGTCTTAATTTAGCCTGAAAACATTATTGTCAAGTGTATTTTCAGATGGAATTTCCTTTTAAAAGTTTATAAAAGAAAACAAATTATTTCATGAAATATAATAAGGAACTGTCTTAATAAACTCTAAAAGCTACAAACAAGGTGTCAAAATAACTCATAATACCGAAAATCACCATATACCAACTGGACATGAGAGGGATGATTGAAACTGGTTATGTTCCTAAGCAATATGTTAAATCTCATTATATTAATGGAAAATATGATTTGTTCAATTTCACTGCTCTGTTACTTCACTGTTCCCAGAATACCATCCCTCCTTACACTAGGGTTGCCATTGCAAGGAGTCAAGGAATAAAAACCAAGGCATTGCTTTTAGTAGGAAAAATCCTCCATTATCTTCATTCGTTCTACAAACTCACTAATAAGGATTATGTGGCAAAAACTTCCTTTAGAGTCTGAAATGATGTAATTTTCTAATTTCTGAAATATTACAATTAAAACCAGAAAGCTACAACACAAATGGACCTGGAAGGAGTAAACCCCTTTAATCTATATAACTGGAAATATTGTAAGATGGACATAAATACTGAGACAGTTAATATTTATCTTGAAAATCTGTTAATCTCACAGATTTGCTGAGATCCTTTACTTTCACAAATCAAGCTCTAGATGAGGGAAATTATGCTTACTATATTGTATGCTGTTATTTCAAGCATATTTTATGGATAAACAATGTTCATCTTGGTATGAGAACATTGCAATACAGTAAGTCACAGAATCACAGAACACAAAGTCATGTCTGATGTGCCTGTGGGAGTTCTTCTTGTTCCTTTCACATTCAACACTAGATGGTTTTTGGCTTTCCTAATCCCAATCCTGCATATTCAGACAATTTTTTCCTCCTGGGTCTACATCTCTTGGATACAATTGAGAAATTGATACTAATTATGTGCACATAGCAAACAAGAAAGTTCAAGTAACATTTTGTTTTGACTGGTAACAGATTTGGGTTGGGGCTTTTTATTACTGTTGGTTGGTTGGAGTTTTGGGAGGTTTATATTTGCTTGCTTTGGTTTTGGTTTTATTTTCAGTCAGAAGCTGTCCTTATATATATCACATGTATGATCTTACATATATAATGACACTGGGTACAATTCCTGCCTAACCAGTTTTTTATAAATATATAAAGAACTATGTAAAACTTCCCAATGAGCCTTAAATGACACTAGTGCTGCCCACTATAAAATCTGCATGAAAAGGGACCATTCATTCTCTGTGACACAAAAGAGTAACAATTCACAACTCTTGGTTAGATGTCAAAAATGGTTGCAAAACATACAAAACAATATTATGTTGCTTCTTGGAATTGCTCCCCACCAAGGCAAGACACCTAGAGATCTGAGCTTTGCTAAGAGAGTTACTTGCTCATAGCCATTAGTGATAGTTTTGTTGTGGGTAAGAGGAACACACAGCACAGCAAACAGATGAAAATACTTGAAGGGGCAAAGTTATTTCCCATAGCTCACTTTTGTTTCATAAGAATGAAGTTGTGGAAAATGTTCTGCCACTGTTAGCCTCTCAATTGGATTCAGTCAGGAATGCCACAGTCTTTCTTCCTTATAAGCACATTACATTCCAGTAAGGAGCTTTCAGAAGGGTTGGACAACATTACCTCTTATACAATTTCTTTCTTGATTTGTCAGTGGTAATTTTAGTCTGGTGAGACTTGTGACTTCACACCTTTTTTGATATTCCTTACTGTTGAAAATTTTCTGGAACCTTTCCAGTTTTCACAGGTTTATTAATGGCATGCCTATTGATATAACAGCTGAAAATTCAAACACATTGCTTGGTGCTTGAGATAAAAGAAAACAAAAATGATATAACATTAAAACCCTGTGGAAATTTGAAGTTAGCATATAGGAAATACATTGCTCATCAGCTACGGAGCTGTAATCTGGTGTTTCACTCATGGGAAAACTCCATTCTTGAACAGCCATCCTCTGCAATGACAGCTGGTGGCCCTGCTTGTGTGTGAGCCATGATTCCCCAAACTCCCACTAAATCCATGAGTCATTAAGAGTGCAAAAGCAAACACCACCAGCACCACTGAAGGAAGATATTTTTGTAAGGGTTTTGTGGCTGTCTCCCATTATATAATGGGGGATTTTGATTTGTGAGAAAAGGACATGTTAGACTAACCCATCTGAGAAGGCAAGAGCTCCTGCAGAGTATTGAACTCAGGGGAGCCAAGAGAGGCTGTCTGAGAGAGAAGAAAGCTCTGGTCAGACAGCTGCTCCTGGCCTTGCTGCTGCTCCCAGCTCTGATGGAGTTACTTCAAGCACTGTTGTTGACCTGGGAGTCACTGTTTCAAACAAGATGAAGTTACTCACTGCAGTACAAGACAGCCTGAAGTCAACAGGATCAGGAGTTACTGCCTTGCAGGGAGCAGCATATTTGTGCAAGGCAGCTGTTTCTGGATCTGTCCAAGCTTCTGAAGCTGCCCAAGATGTATCTTTTTCTTTAAAAAAATTGTAAGATAGTTTATCCAACCACAATTAAAATTTAAGCAGGTCTCATCTCAAAAATGTGGAATACAGGGTATAATCTGATCTTGTAAGATAGTTTATCCAACCACAATTAAAATTTAAGCAGGTCTCAAAATGTGGAATACAGGGTATAATCTGATACCTCTCACACAAAAAGGTTCATGTCATGAATAATACTAGTACCATTAATAAGTAAAAAGGACAATATATCAATAGTGTATCTATGACCTTACCTCAGATATTCCCATTTTTCTAAATAAGAAATATAGAACAGGACGTTCTTATTATCATGTTTCTACTCATAGTTCACTTATGCTATACATGGCATAATTAGTATTTACTAATCACTCTACATGCACTAGTAATTGATATAGGTCAAGTAACATACATGGAATGTTATACTAATACTTCAAAAAGTTTTTGGTCGTTTCTACTCATAGTTCACTTATGCTATACATGGTATAATTAGTATTTACTAATCACTATACATGCACTAGTAATTGATATAGATGAAGTAACATACACTGAATATGTTATAGTAATACTTAAAAAAGGTTTTGGTCTTCATTCAGGGCTTGCAGAGAAAAGCCACTGTGAAGTACAGCTAGATAACTGAACCACAGATTTACAGACTTCAAATGCATCTTAATTTCTACACACACTTAAATGTAAGATATAGCCAAACTTCAAGCATATTGGCTCCAAATATCCAGCAAATTGCTATTTTCAAATTTTTCTACCACATCTTCAGCTACAATTTAAAACCATTCTGAGCTGACAAAACGAGACAAGTTCTGTTTGACTAACCTGATCTACTTTGACAAAATGACCAACCAAGTGGATGAGGGAAAGGCTGTGGATATCTGTCTGGGACACAGTAAAGCCCTTGACACCATTTCCCACAGCATTCTCCTGAAGGAACTGGATGCTCATGGCTTGGACAGGGGCATACTTTTCTGGATAAAACATCTGGCTGCATGGGCAGGCCAGAGAGTGGTGGTGAACGGAGATAAATCCAGTTTGCTGCTGGTCACAAGTGAGGTTCCCCAGAGCTCACTACTGGGGACAACACTGTTTAATATTTTTATCAACAACTGGAATGAGGGATCAAGAGCATCTCCAGTCAATGGCAGACAACACCAAGTTGGGTGCAAGTGTTGATCTGCTGGAGGGTAGAAAGGCTCTGGAGGGGGATGCTGGATCAATGGGCTGAGATCAATGGTCTGAGGTTGGCCAACAAGGCCAAGGGATGGGTTCTGCACTTGGATCCCCCCCGCACTGTGGGCAGAGTGGCTGGAAAGCTGCCAGGCAGGAAAAGTCCTGGGAACCTTGGTCAAGAGCAGCTGAATATGAGCCAGTGTGTGCCCAGGTGGCCAAGAAGGCCAGTGGCACCTGGCCCGAGTCAGCAATGTGTGACAGCAGGACCAGGGCAGTGATTGCCTCCCTGTAATGGACACAGGGGAAGCCTCACCTTGAATCCTGCATCCAGCTGTTGGCCCCTCAAGACAGAAAGGACATTGAGGGGCTGGAGCGTGTCCACAGAAGGGCAGTGGAGCTGGGGAAGGGTCTGGAGCACAAGGGTGGTGAGGAGCAGCTGAGGGAGCTGTGGGGGCTCAGCTGGAGAAAACCAGGCTTAGGAGGGACCTTATCACTCTCTACAACTCCTGGAAGGAGGTTGTAGTCAGGTAAGGGTTGAGCTCTGCTCCCAAGGAACAAGAGACTGTACAGGAGGAAATGGCCTTAAGTTGCACCAGAGGAGAGTTAGATGGAGTATTAGGGAAAATTTCATCACTGAAACAGGGATCAAGTATTGGAATTAGGTGCCAAGGGAAATGGTGGAATCCCCATCCTTGGAAATATTCAGAAATTGTCTAGATGTGGAACCTGGGGACATGCTTTAGTGGTGGAAAAGACAGTAGTTGGCTGGACTTGATAATCTTAAAGTCTCTTTTCCAATCTTCTATGCTCATTTAATACATTGGTGTTCTGATGTATTTTGAACTGTTGTGAAATGCTTAGTCATCATCAACATATCTGATTTTTAAAATGATAAAACCAAATAAAGCATCATTAGTTCTCTAACTATTGCAACTGGTATCAAAGTATCAAATATTAACTAAATATGTTTGATTTTAGGACAGGTCTCAGCTGATTAGACTTTTGAGACCCTATGTTAAAAATATATAAATGTGAAAAACTTTAGAGGAAATGTATAAGATTATAAGGGGGGAAAAGTGATGCTACTTTTCGTATCTGAAGGTCTACTGTTTTTATGCCTTCCAAATTAGACATGGTCAGTCACATTCATTAACTGGGAAAGAAATCTATGGTTCCTCCAAATGTGAAAGCTTGTTCAGTTTACTGGTTAGAAAGTGGGCATTAATTATTCCATTGTTGTGTTTTCGTCACTTACATTAGTGCATAGTGATTGCAAGGAAAAAGAAAATATTTTTTTTGCTGAAAAATGTTTTAGGCTTTTCTATGGGCATGCTAATCACACCATTGCAGAAGCTAAAATCCCTGATTTCACTGGACATTATCTGACCTATTTTTATTCCAAACCAGGATGTGGTACACTAATACAATATCAAATGAAGGGCAAACATTGCAGACAAAAAAGGACTGTGCCTTCAGACTGGAACTGTTTATAGATCTGTATCTAGGTTTAAAAGGACAGCACAGTCAACCACCCTCTCTTTTAGTTGATAGGAAATTCTCTTGTAATTATTCAGGTGAAATTTCTTTCAGATTAAACTATAAAGTGAGGTCCTTATTAAAAGATTAAGGGAAGTTAACTTGTTTAAGAGCAACACATAATTATAAAATTCAGCTTATCAAAATGACAGAAAAAATGTTTGCTAAAAAGCTTGGCTTTTTCATAACATTTATATTAACATTTCAGTTTAGCTTCTTTTGAAAACCTATATATAAACTAATGTAGCCAGGGTGACTAATGAAATACAAAGTTCATCATACCTTTTTAAGCAACATATAAAAAGCTCTGTCTTTAAAAAAAAAATTACATAACAAATTATTTTTAAAAATAGTAGTATCATGAATCCTTTCCAAACTTAATTTATGTTTCCTTTTAAAAAATATTATTGCAGAACCTTAAATACAGAAACAGATATTTCTTTTTCCTTTTTTTTCTCTAGTTTTTCTGCGATTAAGAGAAAATAAAATTGGAGACAAAAAGTCCAGTCAAACCCACAGGACCTACCATGCAAATTCCAGCATCTCCTGATGGATCATGAGTGGAGTCCTAGGCATATTTCACCTTCAATAGTCCTGGGAACCTGCAGGAGCAAATAATGCAAATAATTAAATTTGCAAATAATGGTCAAGAGAGTTATCAATGAAATAAATTTGTCAACTAAAAAAAAGGATAATATTAGTAACATGTTTCCAGAGATCTTCTCTGGCAACATTTTGATAGAAGTTTGGAGTTTAAACCTTTTCTGAATATCAATAGCACATAATCTAGGAAAAATTCTTGGTCATTGTTAGGTTTAAGGGCTATATGAAGTATTCTTGACTTACTGAAGAGTTGCTAATTCAAGAGAAAGTTAATATTTTTTTCCAAATTATCATTTGTCTCATACATTTCAGTGAACTCAAATGGTAAAAATTTTCTTTTTTGAAGGTTATTTGCTTTTACTTTTTAAATTTCTTAATCATCCCAGCTACTAACATATATAGTTAATCTGAGAAAAGACCATTCTAAATCATCAATTGTCAAAATGCTATTTTTTTGAAGAGTAGTTCAATAGAAATATTGATTTTAAGGAATGATTCAGATTTCACTAAGATCTATCATAGAGTATTTTTTAAAGCCTACCTTCAGCTTTTCCTTCCATTATGAATGGTTCAAAGTTACTTTTAAACATCTGGAAAATACTTTAAGACCTTACAGGTTTTGTACTATTTTTCAGAGAATGTGTAACAAGAATCCAGATACCAAAATCACATCAGTTTTACACTGGCATAAGAGTTAAGGAAAACCAGGGTTAAGCTCCATAGTGGTTTTTTTGGGGTTTGGTGTTTTTTTTTTTTTTGAGTTTTTGTTTTGTTTTTGTTTTTGTTTTTGTTTTTTGGTTTTTGGGGGATTTTTTAAGTGATTCTGGTATATTTCATTTTATGATTGACAGTATAGAGGAAAAGGGAATAAAAAAAGAGATATTTTTAAAAGTGATTTGCATTATATGGAGAAAAATGCTGACTGGTTTTCTTGAGTAGGGGTGAGAGTGTTTTTGTTTTTGTTTTTGTTTTTGTTTTTGTTTTTGTTTTTGTTTTTGTTTTTGTTTTTGTTTTTGTTTTGGGGGGATTTTTTAAATGATTCTGGTATATTTCATATTATGATTGACACTATAGAGGAAAAGGGAATAAAAAAGGAGATATTTTTAAAAGTGGTTTGCATTATACGGAGAAAAATGCTGACTGGTTTTCTTGAGTAGGGGTGAGAGTGCTCAATACTAGTTTTTGAGGGAGGAGGGGTTAAGCTTAGGAGAAGAGTTTCTTTTGTACAAAGCTATACTGTTACATGATTACACTATTCTTCTATGCTATCAGTTCTGAATTGCGCTTTTGATAAGGCCATGCCTTAAAAAATAAATAAAGCATACCCAAAGTCACAGCCTGCAATTATGCTCAGAAACCTATCAGTTCTGAATTGCGCTTTTGATAAGGCCATGCCTTAAAAAATAAGGTCACAGCCTGCAATTATGCTCAGAAATAATAATACCAACTCATGATATCCTTTTTCTCTGTAAAACAAAATAATTTAAGAGAGTACACTTGGAAAACTTGCCATCTTGTCATGTCATATGAAAATACTCATCCCTGAATACTGTGTGGAGATTGGAAAACTTTTTGCAACATTGACTGGGTTACTTACAACCAGTTTTTAGTTTCCACCTTAATGTATCATAGTTTTAGCTGACTTTATAGGTGATCTCCAGCTATGGTGAACATAAAGGCCAAAGGCAGGTCTAGAAAAGAATTTGTCTTTTATTTGTATCAGATTAATTTTACCAAACTAGTTCTTATTCAGTGTCCTGAAGTCACTGTTGCATTTCAAACTCTTTGCTAATCAAATTTAAAAGCCTTAAAAGTATGAGGTCAAACAGAAGGTCTATCTATCTGACCAAAAGTGAGCAGCAAGGAGGAAAACTACTTTGTTCTATTCCTTTGTACTTTGTACTTACTTCCTAAGTACTTAGTGGGATTCCTTCCTGCTGCCCAGGAAGGACTGTGTAATGTGGCTCCTTGTTCCTTCTGTCAATACCACACAGACCCCTGAGCCTTCAGCTGATTGTGTGAACACTGCATTGTGTGAACAATGCAAAAGAAGAAGGAAGAGGAAAGGCAGGAAAAAGAAGAATCAATAGCTTCCTTATTACTCTGGCATCCTTATCACTCTTTCCCACTAATCTGCATCCTCACATCTCAACTTACCGAGCTGACTCATCATTCTTTCCTCTCCTGCTTAACAGGCAGATATTTTAATGCTGTGTATTAACTACTTTCCCCTTTTTAACTTCTTACCCCAGAATTCTTCCTGACTTTTTGCCTTCTTGGTTCATCTGTTTTCCCCAGGATTCACCAGGTTTTTTCTGCCTTTTCTACCTGCTGTAGGCTGACTATACCTATATCTCTACCTACTGTAGGCTGACTGCCTCCTCATCTGTAATCCATTTGCATCTGCTTAAAAACTTCTGTTTCATAATAGGGCCATGCTTACAGCTTACTAAGCGGGTGCACATACAGCACATGTTTATTTTATCACCTTATGCAGACCAGCACCAGCCAGAGGAGTCTCTCCCCTTCCTCCCTACTGAGAAATGAGCCTCCTATCTATCCACGTGATCATCTTCCCCATTTTGAATCATCTACATCTTCTCTTTTATGGCTTGTCCAAATAGACTTTGCTCTCATGAAGGGGATGAAAGGGGGGAAATATACCAGCCAAGATGCACAGAAACTGAAGGAAAAGCAAAGTCAAAAAAGCAAAATCATGCAAAATATGTGGTCAGGGATTGCTACTATGCCCTTAGACTAACAGCAGTCTCACTGCTGTATCTTCTGTGCTAACAGAACAGTCCCTGTTGATTCATATTTCTGTCCATTTAATGTAATGGTCTACTTAATCCCATTGGTGTAGTCATTCCATATATTTATCTTCATCCTTTCTTACTTTCCCTGCCCATTTTGTTTTTCCCAATGAGGAGATGTCATGGTTTCACCTCAGACATCAGCCAAGCCCCACACAGCCACCCACTCACTCCCCCACAAGTGGGATCAGGGTGAGAACTGGAAGGACAGAAGCTGGAAAACACATGGGTTGAGATAAACACAGTTTAAGAAGGAAGGAAAAAGCTGCCCATACAAGAAAATCAAAACAAGGAACTAATTCACTCCTTCCCAAGGGCAGGCAGGTATTCAACATCCCCTGAATGGAGATAGGAGAGTAGGCCCCTATTGTACATAATTGGTTACAAATGTCACCACTCCAACCATTCCCCACTTTCCTTCTTCTTCTCCTCCCAGGTTTCTGTACTGAGTATGATGCCAGTGGTCTGGAATATCCCTTTGGTCAGTTTGGGTCACCTGTCCTGGCTGTGTCTCCTCCCAAACTCCCATGCATCCTCCCAAGTGCAAGTGTATGAAAATCAGAAAAGGCTTTGGCTCATTGCAATTCCTGTTCAGCAACATCAGAAAACATCTCTGTATTATCACCCCTGTTTGTTCTGCCCCAAAACAGCCACTGGGAAGAAAATTAACTCTGCCCCAGCCAAAATCAGCACAGGAGGATGAACAGCAGTGCCATCAGTCTCAAAGATACAGGTGCAGCAAAGACCTCAAGTGAGGCATTTTGCTGTTTTTATTCAGTGCTCCATTATTTCCTGCCTACCTTCCCTATTTATTTGATTTAGATTTTTTTTTCCTTGTTGGTAGCTGAATATTGAGTTCATGCTTTCATAGAATTTATCACCTCTGACTGAGATAATTTTCCTGACTGGTAGTGGCTAATTTGAAGCCTATCAAAGCAAATAGGGCAGTTTTGTCCACAAGCATTAATTTGTGTTTACTGGCACTAGATTTCATCTCCATCCTGTGTCTCGTCCACTCAGCATCCCGCTGAAACTCCTCACTGCTGGATTTGTGTTCTGCCCTGAATAACTGCAAACCATTTAGAAACTGTTGTCCTTTCTAGGGGGTATTTCATATGTTTCCAAACATCTGAAAAAGCATAAAATATTCTTCCCAAGTGTGACCTAAAGATAAAAACCAGAAATTTCATTAGATTTCAATTTCAAATAGTCCTTTGGCAACTCAAATATGATGCTTTCTAAGCTTATGTGTGGTTCTTTATTTTTTCTGCCAAGATATGTAACAAATAATCTATTGAGGGATATAGCTAATAGCATATAATTTTAAACCTCTTTGTCTTAAGAAATAACTGATCTATGAAAACTATGGTATGGGGTTATCAAAAATAAAAATATTCTTGATTATTATTATCTAAGTCATACATCAGTCATTGGAGCTACTGACTGAGTTTCACTTGACTCAGAGACAGCAGTTGGAGTGTTTTGTGAATTCATTACACATTTCCCTTTTTGCTTGTTAGCTTGCAACACAGAAACTTCCCCAGTGTTTTTATACTAAAATATTGTATTAATGGAAAAATTATGAGGAAAAACTAAATTCAGAAATTATTCCTGAGTAAGCTGGAAAGGATGCTACGACAGGAAAAGGATTAAGGGGCTTCGGGGTAATCTAACCTAGCTTTATATATTTCTTTCATTACCACTTAACATTTACGAGTACTGAGAATGCAATCCACAGAGAGTTGTACTATATTTCCACCTTCATTGGATAATTATGGTCTCTGAGTGCCTTTCTTATTAGAATAAATAATTAACACCTGTATATTAAATATTTAGCTTTGAAAAGTCCAAAAAGGGCAATGTATATACATTAATATAATTTTGGCTTTTTAGTATCAGAACTTCTGATGATGTTAATTCAGTATGTGGTACAGAAGATGGCAATGAAATAAATGGACAGCAGAACAAGTTATTTAAATTTTCTCTTTAAGTTTTTGGTTTTTGTTTTTTGTGGGGTTTTTTTGTTTGTTTTTGTTTGGTTTTTTTTGTTTAGTTTTTTTGTTTGTTTATTTTTGTTTGATTTTTTTTTTGTATTTCTATACAATATAAATACCTCTGTATCAGTCACCTAAATATTTCTCCAAGCCATTCCACCTGCTAAGTTGATCTGCATGGTAAAATCCAACATATGAGTTTGCAACACAGACTTTTCAGGTATTTCTTGGTTTCTGGTTATAAATCAGCTCCCCCACCCCCCTATCTAAACTATCTTTAGTTACATTTTTAGCTACAAAAGGCATAACACGACATCTTGTAGAAATAGATTCGTTTCTAGAGCACAAGGTAAGGAATTGCATAAAAAATCTATATAGAGAAGTTTGAAGAATGATGCTGGGAGTTATAAACAAACTTTCCAATACTTGTTAATCTCTTTTGAGAGAAACGAGACTGGGCATTTTAGCCACTTAACAATCTAAAGTTTAGATTCACAGTAAGGTATTTAGATTTCTACTGAGGTTTTTAGCTTTCACCAGACTTTAAAGGTATTTAAACCCCAACAGTTTTGGTGACTGTGTCTTGAATCATCATTTATGAACCCATTTGCAATGGATTATTTATTTCTTGAATGGTGAAAATGTCAGCTGGCAGTTCCTTACAGTCTGGGAGCACATAAAAAGCAACACAAAACTTCATCCCAGGACTACTAGCAACACATTTTCAATATATGAATCACAACAGTGAAGTTTTATGTTACACACTAATATTAAGACAACCTACTAAAATCGCAGTGCTTGGATCAAAATAACTCTGAAAGGGCAGCATGAAGAAGGCATGTTTGAATGATAATATATCTGTAATATAGAAAGTCTTTAAAAGATGTGTTGACATGTTTTAAAGGGCACTTGCCCTCCCTCTACTTCTTTTGTCCTCACTATCTGGCTCTTATCATAGAATCATACAATGGTTTGTGTGGGGAGGGATCTTGAAGATCCCCTAATTTCAACCCCTCTGGCATGGACAGTTGCACTGTTACTTTCTTTGTGCAAGTAAAAGCTTTAATCAGACAACTAAAGAAAGACAAACTAGATCAGGAAATCAGTTTAAGTTGAATTTAAAGATTTGATTATTTTTAAAATTCTGCAAATTGTTAACAGAGTCACAAGCAAAAGAAGTACCATAAAAGAGAGAAAGGTGTAATTCTCTGTTGATGGCATTGATACATGAACAAAACCAGTGATCTATCACAGAATTAATCACAGTGAAATATCAACATTTCAATCATATTTTGCTTAAGGAGAAATGGAAAACATTACAGTGTCTTCCTAACAAACATGGCCTTGTAGGTCATGACATTGTAGGTACAGCCACAATTGCATTCAACAGTAATATTTCTGTATTCTGAAGTCACTCAGCTAAACTCCAAGTGGAATTTATTCTTAGATAGATTTTGTTGTTTTCAGAATTCAAAGAAATGTTTGTCCTTTCCCTATCAGGAAGACACAGCTGCTTTTAAATGGATGCATAGGGGTAGGTCCTAAACATAGGTAAAAAATTCTAATTGAGGAAATAAATCAGAAACATGCAATTGCAACACGATCAGAAGGAAATACACGAAAGAAACAACATGAAAATTTGACATGAAAAGGCAGCACAATTTGAAATTAATTTAGGATCAAGAAAGAATAATATATAAATCTAAATAATAAAGAAAATCCCGGATCACATATCCTGCTTAAGATATCACTGTATGAGGCATTTCATTACAAAAATCAACACAATTAATATTATTTTTTTAAAAAGTGGGATATATATTTATATAGAGAGGCAGAGAATAAGAGAAATCTATAACAAAGTATACAAACAAATATATATCAAGAGTAGTGCCAAAGAATTTACTGGGATTATCCCAATTTGTAAATAGAAAAAAACCCTGAAGTACAGTGAAGGAAAATTTAAAAAAAGTTAAACTATTCCTCTATCACAAAACTGAATTTTAACTAATGTTGCTTCATCTATGGGCATGAAGTGTCTTCTTTCCTTTAAATATTTGAAAATTCATTATAGGAGTTGGAATTTGAACATCAAAAAATCACAATAAAAATAGCCATTTTTGGTTTAATTTTTTTTAATTTAGTCAATTTGAAATATAAAAAAATTCTACAATTAGATTCTTTCTAAATTTGCCAGTATCATTGCTCAGTATGTCTATATTTTCCATATATATCCATTCAAGGCAATGAAGGGAAATAAGAGACAGTAGCTACACTTGCCTGCACTGGCTTCTCATATATGGATTCCAAGGACTTGTATGGATAAAGTCTCTAACCATAAAAGGGGATAACAGAAAGATTAGAAAGGCTGAATGTCAAGCACCTGAGCTCTTCCACAAAACTTTTCCATTAGAAACTTTGTGTCCTAAGCATGACTATTTGTCAGGGTAATATACATGTAAACTTTTCCAAACTATACCAACACACACATACTTCTAGTGGGGCAGAAACATTTAGAACAACATAGTGAAATAGATCTTTCTCTTAATGTCTTTTCCCAGTTTTCTTTTTATCTGTTGGTTGTCACGGTTGCATCTCGCTTGTAGCTGCCAAATCATGTCAGACCTTCAACCTCGGGCAGCCTAGAGGTAAAACAGATCCTCAGATGAGGCAGGAATAGGTTAAAATCTACAAATTCAAAATTCAAATCTACACACGGACTTCACCCCATTACTTCCCATCCTGGGCTGCAGACATGTCACTGGTCAAGAGATGAGCTGTGTGGGGATCAGACCAACCATAGTTGAGACCCAGGAGTTTTGAACTCCCTATGTAAGAAGGTTTTGAACGATAAAACACGCTGCTGTCGCATGGAGCTCTGAGGTGTGTGTGTCATCCCTGTCTCCAACCACTGACTCCATGAAACACGTAGATTCCCATGTAATTGTTAGTTTGCTACTTTTTTATTGCTGGTGGGTTTTTTGGTTGATTGGTAGGTGGGGTTTTTTGGGGGTTTTTGAGATTTTATTTTGTTTGTTTGGTTTTGCTTTTTCTTTTGTTTGTTTTTTTTGGTCGGTTGTTTTTTGTTTGGTTGGTTTTGGTTTGTTTGTGGGTTTTGTTTGTTTGGTTTTGCTTTTTCTTTTGTTTGTTTTTTTTGGTCGGTTGTTTTTTGTTTGGTTGGTTTTGGTTTGTTTGTGGGTTTTGTTTGTTTGGTTTTTTTAAAATTCTGTGGGTTTTTTTAAACTGTTCCCTCATACAGACACATCCTTGGCAGATATTCAGTTCATCAGGAACTACACCCAGAGAAAACATATCTCACCTCTAGAAAAGCTCAAAAACTGACCAGAAAAGGTGTTAACTTATTGATTTTTTTAGATATCCACATATTATTATTTTATTTTGCAGAAGTGTAAAGAAAAAGGTCAAAAGAAGAGATACGAATGAAGAATGATTTTGTCTTAATTTGTGGAGATCCAGAGGATAATCATGAAAAGAAGCTTTTTTTCAATGGGTGTTAATTCCAAATATATTTGTGACACTTAAAGCAACAACTTGCTACTTTTCATAAGAGAAAAAAAGGAAATAAGAAAAAGTGTTTGCATATTAGAAGCATGGACATAATTGTAATGAAATTACCTCATTTTTATTTCAGTTACAGGACCTAATTATTATACTGAGAGATATCCTGCAAGAAGCAGAGAATACTATGACTTCCACTACAAAATACTGTTAGATGTTCTAATAGTTAAGGATCAGCTTAATCTTCATAATATTTTTAATATACCTTTTAGATTACTATTTCTAGATTTTGCTGTTACAGCTCTATATGATAATTTTTATTATTTCACTGCTCCAGAAAACATATAATATCTTCCTTGTGGAGGTATTTTTGAGCTATTTTAGGCTAAAACCTTACACTGGACTAATAGCACCATCACTGAGATATCACTGATTCAGCTGGGAGCAACCAAAGCAATGAAAATCTTAAACTCCAATTTTCTTTCCAACTTCAGGGGAGAAGAGACATTCAACAAAGGCAAATATTAAAAGATTGCACAATGGAGTGCCCCATCCTAAATCCTTAATCACTGCATTAGTTTTATTATTGAGCAATTGCATAGCCATAAACAAGTTTTTGTCTCATTTTGATACCAATATCAGCATCAGCAGATACATTGCTTAGGTCATTTGCCTGGGTTTTTAGGAGAAATTTTCAGCTGTGTAATTGTTGACAGTTCAAATATGTATAATGAAATAATGTGCTATTATATAGATATGATATAACAGTGATCTCAGCAAAAATAGAGACAGCATTACACTGCCAGGGCTGTACTACTCCACTTAGTGAATATTACTCAAATACAAACACCTTGGAACAAAAGATAGTCACCAAATTCAAACCTATGTGAAAAGCAGTTCCTTCAGCAGGATTTGAGGTGAACAGAATCCCTGAGCACAGAATCACAAAAAAGTTTGTGTTGGTAGAAACCTTTAAGTTTATTATTTTCAATCACACAGTTGTGGGCAGGGACACCTTCCATTTGACCACGTTGCTCAGAGCTCCATCCAACCTGGCCTTGAACACTTCCAGGGATGGGATATCTGCAGCTTCTCTGGGTACCATGTTCTAAAATCTCATCACCCTCACTCTAAAGAATTTTTTCCTAATATCTAATCTAAATCTACCCTCATTCAGTTTGAAGCCATTCCCTCTAGTCCTGTCACTCCAGGCCCTTGTAAATTGTCCCCCTCCAGATTCACTTTAAAGCCTCCTTTAGGTACTGGGAGGGGTTTTAATGTCTCCCCAGAGCCTGCTCCTTTCCAGTCTGAACAATCCCAGTTCTCTCAGCTTTTCCTCCCAGCAGAGCTGCTCCATCCCTCTGATCCCCTTGGTGCCTGCTCTGGCCTGGCTCCAGCAGGTCCCTGTCCTTGCTGTGCTGGGAGCCCAGAGCTGGATGCAGCCCTGCAGGTGGGGTCTCAGCAGAGCGGGGCAGAGGGGGAGAATCAGCTCCCTTAACCCACTGATCACAAGAAGACCAGAAAAAGAAAAAGGGAAAAAAATCCCCCACAAAACCAACCAACCAAAAAAACTTCCCACTGAAACAAAGGAACAAACAAAAGCCACCAGACATTACCACTGAAAAGAAAACCTTTAGATGACTGATCCTTTCTTAGACAGAGGAAAGGAAATTAAAAGCTAGGTTTTCTAAGTGGACCCACTCAAGGAACAAACAAACAGCACATAAACATGCTGAAAGATAACTTAGAAAAGCTTCATGTCCAAATCAGAGAGAGCAAAAGGGATAAAATGGATGTAAAGGGATGTCTTGGCTTTCAAGGGTATTTCTTTAGCCAGCAGAAGTGCAGTGTTACCAGGCCTTGGAAAGCTATAAAATTATTATTTTTCGTGCTTCAAATACTGTGTGTCATTAAAAAGACAAGAAGACAAGGTGGCAGAAAACCTCACAGAAAGCACGTGAGGAGAAAACGCAGGGTTGCATGGCACCCAGAGGTCCAATGAAGGCAGGCTGTCTATGGAACAGCAGGCATCTCTTTTTGGGTTCAGTGTGCATGAGCTGGAGCTGAAAAGAGCATTGCAGCAAATGTGGTCTGTAAAAATGAAAACTCTTTTAAAAAGAAGGAATAAGAATGCATTAAAATAGAAACTGATGTGTTGCAGGATGAAAGAGAAAATGGAACAGCTTGGAAAATTTACTACAGAAGAGAATATTAATCTGATAGAAAGGATTAGTATTTGAGGAAAATATGTATTCTTATCTCAAGGCCAGACATTTATTTCACATCCACGGTGCAGACCAATTGCCCTATTTATACTAGAAATGTATAGTAGTGGTAGTAGTGCTGGACATCAGTGACAGTGTTTATTACTTCTAATAAAATTACAAATGGCAAAGATGTGTTTCCTATCTGTGAGCTTGTCAATGCACAAAATGGCCACCTAATTTAATGTTCTATAGCACCCATAATGGTTCTTCATCACAAAATAAAAATGTCCTCATCTTTAAAATACTGCAGTAAAGAAAGTTCTTTAGTTTTAGTGTTAATAAGAAAAAAAAAAAAAAAAAAGTTGTTAGTATGAAACAGTGATTCAGAACAAAATTGTGGCTGTAGGTGGGAGTTTTGTGAGTTATCAGTTCCTGCTTCTAATGACCATTTTACAAATCCTTAGACCAGCTTTTACCAGTAAAGCTGCAACAGCATCCTCTTCCTTATAGAATCATGGAATGGCCCTGTTTGGAAGGGACCTTAAAGATCATGTTGTTCAAACCCTCTGCCATGGGCAGGGACACCTTACATCAGACCAGGGGGCTCAGAGCCCCATCCGACCTGGCCTTGAACACTTCCAGGGATGGGGCAGCCACAGCTTCTCTGGGCAACCTGTGTTAGGGCCTCACCACCCTCACAGTAAAAAAATACTTCTTCATATCTAACCTAAACCTATTCTCTGTCAGTTTGAAGCCATTCTCCCTTGTCAATTCATGCTGTTACCCAAAACAGTCCTGCCTCAAGCATGACTTGGTAACACCAGAATTGTCACACAACAGTTATAACTACAAGGTCACATCCAATGCACTTGGCTTTTCATGCCTTTGCTTTAAGCATGGATGCTTTAAAAGCTTTTCTATATTATTGCATTAATAAGAGGACTCTAGAAATTTGTTAATAAGTACAAAACACAACAGAAAGCTTTCCAAATATTAACTTACAGAATGAAAGCCTAAAGGTTTTGGTTTCAGAGAACTAATAAATACTTGCAGAGTGTGAAATATTGTCAAAGTGTTAGTTGCATCTAAGGAAAGCAGCACCTTTGAAGTGGTAAGACACGTTTGCACGTGTTCCCCACTGCGGTTTGTGCTGCATATCTGCACCCTAGTGGTTAGGTTTCAGCAGACACAGTCACAGAATACACTCAGAATCCCTAAAAGCCAAATGAAACCTGCACAGATTGCTGTGCCTAGATTCCAGTCTGCTGCCCTTCTTTCTCTTTAAATATACCCTGTAATTAGAATTTCTTAAAATTGCCTAATACCTTTTCCAAGTTATGCACAACAGATTGTAAAATATTGGCTTGATTGTTTACATTTATTAAGAACAGACCTCTTGAAATGCAAGAAGTGAAATTTATACTATCCTTGTTACGCACCACACATTAATATAATGGTTTAATTTTACTATAGGTTTTAGTTTAGCTCAAACTATAGAGGTATTTCTCTGCTCCTAAATTAATTTTTGTCATCATCGATAACCCCAAATACGTGTTTCTGTTACTGATACTCAACAGTTAGAATAAGGTCAAGCAGAAACAACAAGGAAGGTGAGAAACTGCATTATTTACACACTGCTTTGTTCCCAGGTAAGAAGGAGAAACCAGAAACTGTTTTCTCACATTGTTCTTTAAGGTCTCAGCATTACCAGTCCATAGTAAACTCTTGCACCTCGCAAATGGTTATTGTGGTTTATTTTTTTGAGACAACATCGAACTAACTTTCAGAACAGCAATATTTTAAAATATCTCTTCTCTTTATACATAAATATAGAAAAAAAATCAGAAATTCTTCCTAAATACTATATAGTGTGAGCTACATTGAGCTCATTGAGATACAAACCCAACTATCCAGTTTACTCTGAAAAGCAGATACTCATATATGATGTCCTAGGTAGATAGCTGAATGCAGGGAAGTACCTACCTTCAGAGATATCAACAACAGAACTGTTAGAATTCACTGAGCCTCTGGACAAAAAAAAATACTTTAATCAATACTACTAAAGGAAACTTAAGCCAACATATTTCATTTTTACAGTTTTATTTTACAATCCCAGAAACACCAGGAACAATGTTATCTCAGGCTATATTAGTGCAATGGTACGAGTCTAAAGGTGTCTTCCAGGAATTAAGCAGATGGACACAACTCTAGGTGTTGAACACTAACAGTTCCCTACTGACTTTAGGGGAAGGTCTATGCCCTCTGTAGCTTTGTAAATAAGCCACCTTCTCAGTGGCTAGGCAAGAATTGGATTCCTAGCTGTAGCTATTTAATGTAACAGCAAGAGCAGACTACCAAACAGAACATAAATCCTCTGAACAGTGAGATCTTGTATCTAAGACATGAGAAATAATTCAAATACCAAATACAGCATTTCAGGGTTTCATCAGAAGAAAATCTTGGCTGTATGTACTACACAAGGTCACAGCTCTTGGCTGTGAACCAGCAAATCTATTTATCCCAAAAAGCAAACTCCAAGGCATGATGTTCCCACTGAGCTGAATGCAGAAGAAGCTCGTGTGAATGAGTGTATCCACCTCAATCACTTATCTATCTGATTCACAAGGTTGCAAGAGTTCAGGTTCCTCAAAACACAGCCTCCTGAATGACAGCCAAATGCAAATAGCAAGTCAGCACTGCTGTGCAGCCACCCAGCAAGTGGGTGGTTTCACCCAGCTCCTCTAGAGTATGACTGGTTTTTAAAGAGGTTTGAGGCAGAACTTAGAGGTCATAATTATATATGAAATGTGGTGATTATATTGACTGAGAAGGGAAGGTAATTAAAGCAGATTTATGTATACAAAATGGAAAAGTTTCAAGACTAGCTAAGCAAAAAATAATTTCAGAGCATAAAATGAAACTGAAGACTGTGAGCTGGGTGTTGAAATACCCTTAGAAAGAAGTCAGATGCAGAGTTCTCCCACCGTGGATGGTCACTCTTATGCTAAAAGAGAAAAGGTACAGATGCAGTGTTTTTTATTTCCTTCTTTTTCTTTCCTTGCAAGGTAAAAATTTTTGTTTACAGATGTTAATTTTTTTTTTTACATGAACAAATTTTGTAAAAAATTTGAAAGAAAGCAGTATTTTAGTCTAATTATCTTTGCTCCCCACTCCTGTGTTCAGTTTCTCAGTAAGCAAACCAGTTGTAAAATGTTATTAAAATACTTATCCAGCAGATATTTCATTAAAGTTCTAGGGATTTTCTTCCTAGTTATACAGCTTCTTCTATTATTTTTCTCTAATATTTTCTTCCTACTAGAAAGCTCTATCCATAGCTGTAGTCAGAATAAAGACATTATAAAGGGGAAATTTTTTGATGATATTTGTTTTGAAAATGTTTTGATTTTTTTTTAATTTGTATTGTCAGATGTTTTTTTTTTTTTGCATGGGACTGTAGCAGAACACTGCAGAGTACTAAAGAAGAGGAGGTACTTATGTGGCTTTCAATTTCAGTCTCTACTGTTTTTAATTGAACAGAAGGTCAAGAAAGATGCTATATAAAATAAAGCTGCAGGTACCTGGAGTCTTATATACACACAAACATATGTATGTTTAAAATGTATTTTTTCCCCCATCCCAATATTCAAGCCCCTACAAAACAATTAGCCAAGCAGGGAAAACAAAATTAATTTCATGTCCAGTTCTCCAGGGGGAAACAAATACTGAAGTATTTAAATATAGGAAAATAATGAAATTGCATAGTGGGTCAACAGCTCTGAATAGAGCACTATTTTCTACTCTGTGATCTTCTTAATCTTCTTTCCCAAGGTCAAGTTGCAGCCATCTCTCATCTCTATCTCCAGTGCTGGCAATCAAGCAGATTGAGATCTTTGTTCCTTTAGTGCCTCACCTTGGCCTCAGTACAGCAAGAGCTAAACATTCAGTGCCCTCCTGGGAGTAACACCTACTACAAATGCCTCCATGTTTTTCTTCTGTTAATTCCCTTGAAGGTCCATTCTTAAATGTCTGAACTCCTTGATTCGGTTGCTGATTCTGCCAATCACCTACTCTGCTGATCTCTTCAAGCAAAAGTAAATAACAGTCTTTTTTTCTCACTTGTTGCATGGATAGTCATAAGAAATCATACAAAGTTGATAGCTGTAATATCATGACACCACTGGCTCTTTTGACACCAGTTCAGAACAATATCTAAGAAATACGCTTTCAAGAAGAGTACAAACTACTCAATTAAACTATCACTTTCTGCAGCATTACAACGTTCATTCACATTTAATTATTGGGGTTTCCTTAAGGTTGCTAGTGATGTTTGCCTATTGGAAATATCCATGGGAGAGATACATTTATAATCATGTTTAAAGTGGATGAACAAATGAAAGGCCAGTTAAATGAGCTATAGAGTCTTTTTGCTGAGAAATGCAGCCTGATATTAAGTTTGTATGAAGATATTCAAAAAAGGAAAAAAATCAGAGTCAAGGAGGCAACCTTAAGAGAGTTGAGAAACATCTAAATTCTGTGTAGCAAAATAAAATAATAGAAAATATAAAAGACTGTCTCTATATGTGCCCCAGTATTCCAAATTGTATGTGGGGAGCTCTCAAGGGTTTCATCCATTTTATTCTCCTGTCAGGTTTTTCAGAAGCCTTTGTTTGCACTGTTTTGCTCTTTTATGTCAAGTCTCCTTTGTCCTTCTCCTTCTACACTCTCCCTGAATTTTTTCTGCTGGTGTAGACAAACAGAATTTCTCATGAGCAAAGGTATTTCAATTACACTTGGGCAATTTTCAGCTACCTTAGACAACTATTTCATGAGTTTCAAATTTATACCCACATGTGGGGAACATGCAGATCAAGGTTAAAGTTAAAAAAGATACCGGAAACATATTCAGAGTAAAAATGACAGCACGTTTCATTGTTATAAATGAAACATATTAATGGTTCTTTAAAAATTAACAGCAGTATGAATAAAACAAAAGACTAATGTACAAGTGCCATCCATGCTTATGGGTGTTAGAAAAGCCACCCAACCTCCTGTCAATCCTTCCAAATTCTAACTTTCATCACCTCTTTGTTTTCCTCTTTTATTTCCATTCCTGAGCCAGTGATGATTATACGAATTGAATTATTTTCCCTGTAGAGCACTTGTTTGTCAGCAGCTGGCCTGCTCAGCAAGCAAAGTGCTTTGTGTTACCTTGCCTACCAGAAGATTTTCCATTTATCAGTGGCCATAGCTTAGATAAAACACAGTTGCACATGGCTCTGAATTCAGTGTCTGTAGTATGTGAGAAGAGTGACATCCATGTCTTCAGCTTGTTACTCATCCAGCACTCAGTATCTTACCCCTGATGATTTCAACACTTACTTGGGTAATCTCAAAAATTAATACAAAAGCTACCCATAGCTGGATAGTTGCAATGGTGCTTGGAATCAAGAGTTGCAGTGGAAATATCTGGGGTTTTTAAATTTTAAAACAGTTTATTACAGAAATCATAAACAGAATTTCTGCACACAGCATTTGGAACCACAGCAAAGTTCAAGGTCCAAGTCCAGGCCTAGACATTTAACTAGACAAGTTCAAGACAGGTTAGAGTTCTGATATACACTTCAAGTGAAAAAGAAAAGTAATTAGAACCAGCTAACTATTGTCCAAAACTCAATTCTACTGTGCCGTGGTTATCTGCAACATAAAATTTATTACCTGCTATGTCCCCTCCTTCATTTATGATTCTTTCATAGAATGCATCTTATGCTTCAGGAGGTAGAAACAGACAACACCATCTTTTTATTTTTTGCCCTAAGGACTTTTAAAATGATACCCTGTTTTTTGCCCTAAGGATGTTTAAAATGATACCCAATTTCTCATTGAGGACATACCAGAAATTGTCAGTTTGGAAGTGGATTATCGTTCTCTTAAGCAGCCTTTGACCATCACAATAAAATTATTTAACTGTATTTAAATTTGTTTCACTCTAGTGGGATAAAACAAAAGAAGGCTGAAAACATGATCATACTTTTAAGAAGCTGTTGACATGGCATGTCTCTAAAAAAAAAATAAATTCTTCAAAATAAGAGATAATTTTCTAGCTTCTTATAGTTTCTGACCTATGACTGTCTGTCAGAAATACTAAGACACTTATGTTTACTCAGGTCAGTTACACCAACCTACAACAGACAACCTATAAGTTCATTTTCCTATAAAAAATGGCCCCAGTAGCCTATCAGAGAATGTTGTTAAGCCCTGTAGTATCCCCAAAATTAGAGTAAGTTTGTGTAGGATACATGAAAGCATTTTGAAAAGAAGGAATAAGACCTAAACATTCATGTTTCAATCAATTTTGTTAAAAGTTTAAAGGCTAGGGATGACATCTGTTAAAGCTGTTCAAAATTCTGCAAAGACTACAACTTCTGACAAGACAGCAGCTTATCCAGGTAGAAAGCAAATAAGACAAAATGTCTCCCCCAGATACTGCTGATCACACAATAATTATATAACAAGTCTACACATTAAAATTATCTGTATCCCTGTACATAGTTTCAATAAAAATAAGGCCAGCAAAAAAAATAAATGAAATTATATATATGCCTTCTCATGCTCATGTAAAGATGTTTATCAAATAGTCAAGAAATCTTAGGGAGAAAACTGTAGTTATGTTGACAGACGGTTAAGGGTAATGTTAAGACTGGTTAAGGTATGAAAGTATTCCCAACACTTAAATCACATAACTTCAGACAGTTTTCTCTTTCCATCATAAACTACTGAAATTTCTTCCCTGTTCAGCATCTCAGTGAATCTCAGTTACCTCTGTTTACATATGATGTTGATGGTTCTGAAAAAAATTACCACAGAAGCCTCAAACAAAACTGAGGACACCAGGACCAAATTAGCTGCTGTGGTAGAGACTGTTCAAGGCAGGAAAGCCAAGAGCATCTGGTAGTGTCACAGCAATTTGTTCAAGTTTCAGATATAATTGAAAAGTTTCTGAATGCTCAGAAAATTCCATGTGTCGTTTCCCTGGTTTTGAGGGGTTGGGGAAAAAAACCCGCAAAGAAAAAACCCTACAATGATCAGCTGTAGGAGTTTCCTCAAGTGAAGTAAGATGACAAAATAATTTAATTAATTTAGGACAATGCACTCTCCCAGAACTATTTAAAGTCAGAGTTACCAGTAATTCTACTCTGTATTGTCAAAAAATACAAGTTCATATAAACAAATTGGAAAAATATCACTTAATAAGGTCAGATGGAAATGCATATAACCACAGTTCTTGTTACAGTTTAAAATGCAAACCCTTCATATCCTAAGTCCATCCAGTGATGGAAGTAATTAAAAGCACTAGCTAATTTCAATTTTTAAAAAAATCCCAACTTCATACCACACCTTATTTTCTTAATGACTAGTGATGTAGCTTTTCTCCTTATGTCATATGACTTCTCTTAAAAAAATTCCAGATTGTGTAAGGGTTTTTAGTGTAAACCACAGTTTTCATTAGTAAAGATTTTAATGCTAGGGATCTCAGATTGTCTCTTCTTTTTCCTTTTTTTTTCTAATACAGTGAGATCTATCAGCCATCATGGTACTCTGCCAAATTGTTCTGGAAAAATGTACATGTTGAAGATAATTCAAATTGAAATGTCAGTAGTTTACTCTGTCAGTAGTTTTGACCTAAACTTCAAATCCCAGAAGAAAAAGTGAGAGTAATATCAGATTTCCTGAAATCTAAGTCTACATATAATCCCGTGGCTATGTGGAGATAAACTAGGGAGAATAGGATTACAGGAGCCTATACTTCAAGAAAAAAAAAAAAAAACAAAACCAACTAAAAACAACCACATACATTTAAAGTCCTACTGGTATGAAATGTAGATTATCCAAATTGCTCAAGGAATTCTCTTCATCTCTGCAGACAATTTGGCACTTATAAAGAGAGAAACAATTTTATAGGTATTAATACTTCTCTGTAAAATAGGACTAAAAATCATTTTATTAATTTGTTGTTCAATACTAGAATTCAGTAACAAATAGAGGAAAGGTTGTTAATATCAAGAACACTGTTGTAAAGTGCCCCAAATTACTCCAAGGAAGTTATTTTTTTCATGAATGTAGTCCAAAAATATATTTTAAAATAAATTAATTGCCACTGGAACCACAGCCTTAGTCAGCAGGAATCTAATTTCCATGCATCCTCCTACTTAGATATTTCAGACACACAGTTTGAGGTATTTTTGCCCGTTTGAACATTCTTTGTCAGGCAAGCATGCCATACACTGTCTGAAATGGCAGACAAGAATGGATGTTTTCCTGGAAATACTCATCCAACTTGCTGGTTTTGTCTATGGCTTGGGCCACGATGCAGCACCTTATTGCCACGGAGAGCAAAAGAGCTGTCCTGTCCTTAGGAATTCTACACAGTATTTATTTGTAAATAGATTGACTGAACACAAGTTTTCATGCTCTGAAAGAGAAAATTCCCCATTATCAACCTTACTCAAAGAGATTACTGGATTTCCCTCCCAAATTCAGGGAGTTGTCTTTAATTTACAGCATTGCATGCTTCAACACATGGAAATCTGAAGAGAGAATGAATTCAAGAAATACAGAAAATAAAATGTAATCAAAATTTTGTTCAGAAGATTATTGCCATTAAAAAATAATTTCATCTTTACTCACGATATAACATATGTAAGCAAACTGCACTTCTTAAAATTCATGTTTGCAACTAACAAAGATTGATGTTAAAATCAATAATCTATTCCATGATCTTTACACCAATCATAAAATATCAAAGCATATGGAAAAGGGCTTTATTTTTAGGTTAAAATATATGTGTCAAAAGCATTTTTGTTTGCCAAGCACAGTCTCAAATGCTGGGAGACACCACATAAAGCAATGCTGCTCCAGATGACTAAGGCAGGGGCATCCTACTGATTCCCGGAATTTCTGGACCACAGCAAGAATGAGGCAGAGGGTCCATTAAAAAAAGCCCATGCAACTGTGTAATTTAAGTGTCCATTGTAATGCTTATGTGCAAAATGGCAAAATTAAGTTTGAAGGGTGTTAAGTACCTTTTAAACGCCAAACCATATGGTAAATCAAAATGGTCATGCAAAACCAGAGGCACCCCTCAGATTTCTGAGGATTTTCACTAATCTTCTTGGGCTATGGAATTATGACTATGCCACTAGAGTATAATGACTGCAATTAGTGCTAGCAAGAAACAAAATTATGATTGATAGAACACTGTAATTGTCTGTATATTATATACTGGGTTTACTCCAACAGTCCTTGCTCATGTAGGAGTCCAAATAAAGATCTATGGAATCAGATGAAAAGACAGAAAATTTAGCATTCATCTCAGTAGTATGAGTATCTTTTAAATCCACTCATGTTCTATTTATATACAGTGTAGAACTACAGGCTTACAGAAGCTACCAAAATTCAATATCTATAAACAGGGCACCTAAAACAAAGGAAAATAATAGTATTTGATTCCAGAATGATTTAAATTTCAGACTAAAGACATATATAGATAATGTTAAATATTTTTTCCCAGAGGAAACTTGGTTGTACATTGAAACAGAGAAAAAAAAATTCTTATTCATAGCTACACATTTTCAATGTCTAGAATTCAATGAAATTAATATCCAGGTAATGTATTTGAATCATATGAGTTTTCAGAAGAGATATTTCAACATAACTGAAAGAAAAGTAAAGACAATGATGACCTAAGTTAATTTCTTAAGATTTGGGGACTTTTTGCTGTTTTTAATAAGTATTCAATACTAAAAAAAAAGAAAAAAGGAAAGAAAGAAAAAAAAAAAAAAGGGACACTACCCAGACAAATAATAACTGTAATTGCAGAGTAGTTCCATTTAGTGGCACTGATTCCAGTAAGTGAAAAGTAGCAAGCAAGATAAAAAAGTGTTTTTGTGTCAAAAGGTTTATGTCAGAACCACAAATGACATTTAAATACAATAGACATTGCCGTAAAAAGGATGATTTCTACTGTGACATTAACAATATAACAGCTATAAAATAAGCATTGCATTTAAAAAAATCTAAAATCTATTTATAATTTTATATTATTTTAAAATATAAATATTATATAAAACAGAATAGTTTCTTGAGAGTGCCCACAGGCAGAATTTGTAGATTTTTAGTTAGCTTATATATTGTTAATGTTCTTAGTAAGTGTTGTAGTTTCTGTGCCAGCATGCATTTTTGATGACTGACAAACATATCATTATCCCAATCCTTCATTTTGGTTTTATCCTATTGGAAGAGTTTGTATGCATGGTTTTCTGCAGTAGGAACAGGTATCGGAAGAAAACATGTATGCTACCACACATATTAATGAAAAACTTATAACCAGCAGGCACATTGATCAAGAATGAGTTGAGATATATCTGCACAGCCAAAAAAAAAAAAAAAAAAGAAAAGGTCTTCTTTCTTTCTTTTCAATTTCCCCTTTTGATGTATTTTAAAGAATAGAATAAGGAAAAAGATAATTCTCGGGCTAAAGGTATTATGCAAGGATATATTTGAATTTGGGTTTCTGATCCCACAAACCTACTGACAGACATTGAGGTCAAATAGGCTGCTTTTGAACCTTGCAGTTGAGAGTAAGGCCCATCCCACAGCAATCCAATTCCATGATAGGCCTTTAAAGAGAACCCCACAGAGCAGGTGACCTACATCCCAACAACAAATGAATCAATCCACCTTACAACAGACCAGCAAAACCTACAAAAGCTTTAAATTGGACTGTGAAGTACAAGATTTCTTCTTCACTTTCAAGGGCAAACCTGCTAACGACTGTGTAACAAAGCAAGTTCCCTGGTGAGCAGGTTATTCCAAACTTGTCCATCAGTCCACCCTTTTGATGTCACCATCTGTCACACTAGTTCAGCACTGTTGTGTGTCTGAGTTATACTGGTAATCACCACATTCAGTGGCTATACCAAATTACATCTGTATTTTGGATTATATTCAGCCAGTATCACTCAATTTTATGGTGCAAATGTAATTGAAAGAGATATTGTAAGAAAAACATGAAGACAAAATTGTGTGCTGTCGTGCAGCGCACATGATCAATTAATTGCAAGCACCCAGGGTCACATGTTGACCACACCAAATATTTGTTTGTTGATGGTTTAATGAGGATAAAGTGGGGACAAAATTTGGCGGGGTGGGAGATTTATGTTGAATGTTTTGGTTGATTCAGCCAACATGGGTTTGACTCTTCCCATTTATTGAACACTCTCTGGAGCAGACAGCTCTGTAAAAGTCTTCCAGAGTGCTAAACAGAGAAGGGTAGATCAGTCTTGTTTTCAGGTCTTGATCTGATAAAAATATACCAAGTCACTCTCACTGCTATCTAATACTTCCTGTTAGATGCTCACATGGTGTTAAGTCTTACTATGAAACCTGTTGGACTTTGGACAGATTTCCAAGAGGAATTTCTAGATGTGATGAATTCAGTGGAAAAAAAAAATAAAGACATTAAAATAATGTTAACATTTGCTCGCAAAACCAGCATGGAAGCACAAAACTGGTGGTAAAGTAGCTCTGGAGGGTTGCATATGGCAAAATTCAGACTTCTCCTAAGTCCTAGAAAACTCTTGTGATCAAGTATTATACAACTGACACAGAAGACAGAAAGCTCAGGGAAAATAAATACATTTTTCTATTTTTTCATCAATGTTGTAAACTATTGATATAAAGGGATGCGGCTCAAATGACTCCCTTAGTTCCTCAGCCTCCACCAGATCATCAGATGGCTCCTTCCAGGTGGGAGAAAGTTCCACCTTGAGAAGTAAGTATAGGATTTTATTCTTACATTAACAAAAAAAAAAAAATAAAGCTAGGGGTTAAGGACTAATTTTAAATTATATTTTTGACACATCGACTAAAATTAAAATATACAATCTTAACAACTGTGTCTATTTACACAAATAATTAAACTGCCCCTCTCTTCTACACCTGTTGAGGATCTTCCCAGCCTAGTATTCTGACCATATTATACCTCTCCTTCCACTCCTTGTTCTGCCTTTATTTTATTTAACAGACTTACTTGTCTTTATTTCAAAGACATTTCTGGTTTACCAGCAAGGAAAAGTCAACAGGGAAAGTGTAGATAACTTTCTGCCAGGATGGAGATAGCATGAGGCCACTATCTGCAGAATCAGTCACTACAGCTGCGTATCTCTCCAGCAGTTCCCAGGCAAAGAGGAGTTATATCAGCTCCTGGGCATCTTTAAGGAAATGTATACAGAAGGGAATAAAGCAGCATTGGTTAGAGACTGGTAAATCAGTGGTCTTGGAATGAGTTCTTAAAATGTATCTGAGGAGGCAGATAAGAAAGGACTAATATAGAAGAGAAATTCAAGGACCTGGTGTTTGCCCTAGGTACGATGCAATAACTCCAGAGTCATAATTAAAGCATGTATATTCATTTTAATCCTGTTTAAGAAAGACTGTTTTAAGTCAGAGATAAGCACACTGCAACAGCAATAAAGTCAGCTCGGTGACCTTAAACCCTACTGTGACTTGCAAATGTTCTGACTCCTGTGGATGCACATCCGTCGTGAAACCACTTACTCTGTCAGTCATGACAGGGTAACTGTTCTGTCTATAGCTACAGTCTGCTGAAACAAAACTCTTAAATGAATTCACTTTTCTGATGAAGCATCATGGAGGGCACCTTGAACTTAATGGCAGTTTGGTTGTGCTTGCGAAGTGTGAAGAAAGTGCAAGTCTCTGAGCTAATATAGCTCCAAGATTAATTTCTAGCCTTAATGATTTTGTGGAACAGCCTTTTGAAATCATTGTGATCATACCAATTAGCTATAAAGTCCTTGTAACAATGTGCCCCCTCTTTCAGAAAATACTTCTCAAGCTGCAATGAGGTCTTATTTTTATTAATGTGTATTTTGGTAAGTATATCAATAAAGCCTTTGTTAATAGCATACTTGTGTGAATTTTACCAGAGTACAGCATTTCCAAGAGACTAAATTTAACAGCAGTACAGTGTCTAAGGATCTGAAACATCATCAAAAGAAAAAAAAAAAAGAAAGTGCTGAACTATTCAAATACATATCCTTTACTACTTTCTTTTCTGGTATAGGGGGTAAAAAATAGATTCAGCATATATTTAGCTTTAAGGAAAGCTACATAAGATGCAGGAAAAATAGAAATGGACTATTAAAAAAAGTAAAAATGAAGAGATATATGGCAACACTTGCAGTGTCAGGGAATGTAGAGAGTTGCTGTATACATTGTCGCAAGTATGAATTTATTTTCATATTTTAGAATATACAACTGCATTCTAGAATAACAGCACTTGGTATGACACTTTTCACTTTTAGAAACATACTAAGCTATTTGGAGGTTTTTACCTTGGTTTTGCTACATTAAAAGGCTTCTCTTGCTCCTACAGTGCATAAAGGTCAGTAACATAAATGCTTATTTGTGTACACATGCCACCACAGTAAATGAAACACAGCATCTGGACATATTTAATTCAGAAATCACTGAACCAAAGGAATTGGAAATCAAAGCCAAGAGAACAGGCAACAGTAACTGTCATGGTCTGACGGGGATAGCATCATCAACATACGCTGCACTCCCCCTAAGGCACACTTAGACAAGGACAAAACCCTAACAGCATTTGGTAGGGGAGCACGCTGTGGGTGCAGCGGGGTCCTCAGACCCAGTTTGGCAAAGCTGGCAACCACAGAGGTGACAACTTCCCTTAAATTATGGCTCCTGTGTCAGAGGGCTGTGCTTGGGGGAGTCCAGACCAGGACTGGCAGCTCCCCCCCTGGAGCTGTGGCACACAGTGCTACCAGTGTCCTCAGGAGTGTCTGCATCCAGCTGCTAATGGGTTCCTCAGGATCAGAACACAATACTCACTAGGGCAGAGAGAAACCTAAAAAGGTTCAACAAGGCATGTGTAGTGTCCTGCACTCAGGGAGGAATAAACTCAAGCACCAGCATAGGCTGGGATTGACCTGCTAGAGAGCAGCTCTCCTGAGGACACAAAATCTTGGTGGGTGACAGGTTGACCATGAGCCAAAACCCTAAAATATTAACTAAGGTTAAAAAAAGTCCATGTTCATATGTATGTTTAATTACTAAATATATTTCCATAATACATATGTTGCACACTGTAACCCCACACACACAGTCATGGAAGAAGCACTCTGGAAACAAACAGCTTTAAATTTTCAAAACTCTGGCTGCTGCCTGAAGAACACTTTGTTGTCAGCAAATTTATCCAAATCCAGTGTCTCTGACACTGCAAATCTTTGATTGTACAGATGCAAGGATTACTTGAGCTCTCTGAATCTGAGTCTTCAAACATTGACTCTGGCTTCAAGTGTTCATATCTACACCAGTTTTCTATCACAAATCTGTTCAGACTTGCAGGAAAATAATGTAGGTAAATGTATTTGTCTCTAAACTTTCTTATTCGTAGTTGTAGTGAAATGGGTAGTGCCCACAGACACTACAGAATCTTCCCCTGTGAATTTCCACTATTTGTACTTAAACAAGATGGCTTTTAGGAGAGTTTGAGTGAAGGCCTTATAAACCAAACCTCTTTATTTACTATTGCTCATTAAATTTTCAGAAAAATTTTACTTGTTTGCTTTAATCAATCTTAAAATGTTAATCTTTGAAAGAGACTTCAATTTTTTTTCATTTGGGAATTTTTTTAATAAGAAATGGTGTCAGCATATTTAGACACGAATCTTTTTCACCTTGGTTGAACAGTACAAAGTAAATGCAAAAATGAACCAGTGTGAAGACTTAACACCACGTTCTCTCAGCACCTCCCATTCCCCATGTCTGCTGACTGGGATGTTTGTGTAATCCAGTTGTGAAACAAGGTTTTGGGCTTTGAAGTGTGAAACCTCAAAAACTTTGAAGATACTGAACAACAAGTAACAAAGTCCATTTGCAAGAGGTAATAGATGAGATTAATATTTGGAATGATCAAAGCATTGAGACACAACAAAACCAGTTGTTTGCTTTTTCTGCTGTCATTCACACCTCACATGACTTCACTAAGTTTTATATGGTTGAGAGTGAAACTTAAAGATTATTAATCAGTCAGATTCTCTAGGGTAGCATTTCCAAAATCAAAGGATACAATTGTTTCATTCTGACATTAGAATGTGATAATTAGGTTTTTGTTTTTTTTTCAAATAAATTTCACATCATGCACCAAAATATAAGAGGATAAACATGAGTAAAACTCTCTTAAAAATTACTCTCTATAATAAGTAAGGCATATGTAAATTTAGAAACTTCATGTCAATTCTAGAAACCAATATGAAAGTAATTTCAAAGGAAATTACTAATGAGGAAAACTCATTGTTTTAGCTTATACAACTTAAAATTTCTAGTATTTTTGTTTTCTTTACCAATAATTTTCATGTTACATACTGAAATATCAAAAGCTCATAAAAAATCAAATTCTATGTATAATACTCCTTTTTGCAGTAATTATATACACTTTTTTTTTTAGTTCAAACACTCCAGACTTTCATCCTGAAAAGTTTTCAGTCACAGTTTATTCAAGAGGGTATTTTCCATTCAGTACTACTTACAGCTAACATTCCACTACTCAACATGGACTCAAGAATTTAGGATTTAGCAGACCAAAATCCTTCCAACAATACAGTGCATGCACACTCAGTTATTTTTATGTTTCCAGGAGTAGGTACAAAAGGATTGTAACTCTGCACTTAGAGGAGCAGAACAAAATAAAAGGCTCCCACACATACCTCTGAGGAGAGGGAAGATAATGTAGGTACACAAGCATAGAGCTTGAATTTTAAGTTTATTTACAGTTTTCTAAGACTCTTTTAGAAATTGATTCCACAGTGTCTTATATGGTGTTGTGTGTTACACAGCTGTCATAAAATACTTAATTTGGTGTTGTACACAAAGTGCTATCTTGAGGAACAGGCAGGATAAGAATCCCTCATTTGCCAGAAAATAAGCATTATTGCTATTAACAATGTTCCCTAGAAGTGGGACCTAGCCCTTTTTATACTCAGTCCAGATAAAGAGGCACAGCCTTACATTTGTTTTAACTGAAAGGCTCACATCCACTTTAAATTTTTATGTAGCACATTCAAATTAAAATACATTTTCCAATGTGCAAAAAATAATTCAAAATTAAATAAAAATTAGAGCAAAGTATGTATGTGACTTTGGTCTAATTGCATGGTACAATTTTGGAAGAATGAAGTTGAAGCTTTTCATCCCTCATGCAGGAATTTTATATCTATTTTCTCCAGTGAGCATTACAGATCATACAATCACAATCTGAGAACATGTACTTCTATTACTTCCCAGATTTGTTAAACATGACTGTCTGTTTCTGTATGTTTAAACGAAATCCCTAAGAACTAGTAACTCACTCATAGCACAGTCCTTGCTCAGGTCCCCTCTGAAAGGCTAACGACACAGTAAAGGTCCCAATGAAAACAGAAGAAGAAAGAAAAATAAACAATAGATAGGCATGGTTTTAGTAACATGGGCAGACCCCAGACATATGGTGCTTTCCACCTTTTTAGAAAATTACAGCTGTCTGGGACAATCATATCCTTTTCTTTCTCAGGAAGCCACTTTTGATTTCGAGAGTACAAGCTACAAAAATGAGCTTCTCCTCTGCACCCTGGCCTGACCAAGAACAGCCACCTGGTTGCTCACAAGCACTCTCTAACCTCTTTATTTGAGGTAGCAGATTACTTAGACTTTGACTCTTCTAATGAACCAGCAGTGGCACAACATTTGCCCATCAAATGACATCAGCTCTGTAAGCAATTTTCATCTCCAGTGGTGTATCTATCCCTTCACCAGCTATGTTACAGCCATAAACAAAGATGCTTTTAACACCTGTATCAAGTGAAATTAGCTGAAAATCAGTGGTAGTTGAGTTCTTCCTTCCAACTGGGTATATATGTCCCTCTCCAAGCCAGCTCTGGGAAAAAGTCAGTGTATACTCAGACAAGTTCCTTATGTCGGAAATATTAGATATGAAGCTGACCTATTATGATAAGAGAGAGGAGGACTTAAAAAGCAGTGATGGTCAAAGGCAGTTTAAAGAAAAAGAAGCTAGAGAAGATTAAGGCTTCTGGCTATATGTTATCAGTGAAACTACTTTGGGACTCATGATGCCTTTAGCTGAATCAGTGAAGCTGATCCTCTGTCTCACTGGAATAAATGTAAGCCTGGAAGCCCTCAGCTGTATTTTCAGTCAATGACATTTCATTTCATATTGGTCAATATTTAACCTTTAATGATTTTCTGACTAGACATGTGCTTGCTGAGTCACTGCTTTGGATAAATGCTGAAGAAATCTCTAGCAGAAACTGTACAATGCCACTGAGATAATCTTTGCCCTTTGGTTTCCTGTAACCCATCCCCAGCCTCTGATTCTCTGTAGCGTTTGTGATTTGTAGCCCAGCAATAGTCAAGTTTTCATTTACTTCATGCATATGCACTAAATTAAGCCATTTCCCTCCCACCCATATGGTGGTCTGATATGCACAGATGTTATCACAGTGTTCTGTGCCACATAAAATCCCAGCTGTAATATTAAAAAAAAAAAGCAAAACCAAAAGCAACAACAAAAAAAACCCCACCAAAGATAAAAAGCTCTTTTGCTTCTCTTTCAAAAAGGCAAAACAATATAATACAAGCCCATAAGGAACTGAATAAACATAAACAGACCCATGCAACATCTGACATCGACACAGATAAGGGAGAGAACGTGAAAGACAAAAGAAAAGAAAGATTAGTATTAAATTATTTCAGACAGTGTCTATAATTAATTAAAAAATGCTAATCTTTATAAAATAGCAGTTGACAAAATACTTTTGACAGTCCTCTAAAACACAAGCAAGCTCTTATTTGCTAAGGTTTCTCAAAATTTTGAGATGCAGTATTTTTTTAAACTGGATTGAAGGATTGTAAATTTCAGGAACTCTGTGTTCTATAGGGAAAAGTAAATAATAGTGAAAAATATTTTTTTTCAAATTCTTTCAGTGTTTTGCAACTAACAAGTGCCTTCCCTTTGTTGATCAAACATCCATGCTCCTGGAACATTCACAATAAGTCTAAAACCATAGCTCCTAAATCTGAGTTAGTCTCAGAGGAAGTTATTTTTCTCTTCAGTACTAATTTTAATTTTGCTACATTGATATATTAATCAAATCTTGCAAAAACTGTGTATAGTTCCTGATAGGCTGAATAATCACACAGCACTCATGCTAGAGTCTCAAAATTTGCTTTAGTCATCCACATAATTTGGTGCCTTAGTGACAGTAGTGACAGCAGTTAATGTAGCCTTTTTGTTTATTTTGTTTTTTTCTTTGTTTGCCTGTTTGGCACTTTCTGGGTTTTTTTAGAAACCTAAAATTAAAAGTGTTCTTTGCTTTGTAATTGAAATTGTAATTATTGGCTGATTACAACTTCAAGTGGTGTGTGGTTGCTGGACATCAATTTGAGAAAAGCAAAGTACCTACACCTAAGGTGTGCATGTGCAGACTCTTGGGGTTCTTTTTCAGTGACTTATGCAACAGCAGGTTTTACAGAACAGCACAAACACACTCAAAGCTGGATGATTCACTGTTGTGAGTGAGTGTTTTAAGGTTGCTCCAAGAATCACTGGCATAGTAATCATCAAAAGCAGGTTTAATATAAGTGTGGAAGCTTGACAAAGATCATTGGCAGATATTAAGGCACACAGAGAAAAATCAGACTAAAATCTAAAATCAACCAACATAAACCCAAAATCACCACAAAAATTATGGAGGCTGCAGGGTGGGGCGGGAAGGGTGAGTAAAGGGTCAGTATAGGAAAGGATAAAGATAAAAGAAATAAGGGACACTACCCGTTCAGTCACAAGGTGGAACCCCCCCCCCCCCTCCCCTGCCAAACATAGCCCCAAACTTAACCAATAGTTTAGGCCTAAAATTTTAACAGCACTTAAGCTTAACAGCACTGAATTAATAGCTTAAGTTAAATAACCTACAATAGGTTCTATGGAATTTCCTGTAAGCACAAGAGTAACTCATTTATAGGCCTGACCTTCTTATGAATATAATGTACTTAAGGATCTCAGAGAGTAACACTCACAGCACATTTGCTATAGCACACACCCACTTGCACACACATACCCCTAAAGAGCACATACCAGGTGTATTCCTGTGAAAAATTCACCTTAGGCTAAGTGGAAAACTCATGTTGGATGGCTTTGCATCTTCTCAGTGGGCAAAGGGTTGAGCCTTGGGGAGTGTGGGCATATCAGCCACTATATCCCAGGAGAGCTCAAAGACTCCCACTTAGGACCACTGCTTGCAGGGCCACATGGCTTTAACCATAATAATTTTCCATCCTGCTGCAACGCGAATTGGAAACTTTCTCTGAATGATTGATAACAAAAACGTTCCATTTGTGTTTTTAGGCAGGCAAGGAAACTAAGTTTCCAAGGCTTTTGGTTAAAACCCAGGAGCTTCTTAGACAGCATAAATTTCAGTGGGCAGGCAGGGCTTCTGATAAGCCCATGAGAAGCTGACCCCAAGTGCTGTTTATCAGGGTCGAGGCCTAATGAGCATTTCTGGGATCACAGTGCTGCCCAGGGGAGCAGAAATAAAGGGAGGATTCACCCCCACACCCACTTACACTACAATCCCAGAAAAGGGGGGTGGAAATGGCCCCAGTTGTATGTGCACCTGTGTGTGAGAGACAAGGAACTCTTTGGGATTTGGGTATTTATTAACATCTTATAAGCAGCCAGGATGGAAAGTTTATTCGTTCTGTAACTCATATTGATCCTAGTGGCATAGCTCACTGTTTGCCAGCTAATTGCACGTCATTAGTAAATCAATAAAACCACTTTGATCCTGGTTTGCTTTAATTGTGTAAAATGAGCAGCTTTTCCCTGTGATAGCTGAGCTACGGTATCTTAAACTCACATATTTGTAGATCAGTTAAAAAATCCTAAACAAAGATAAAAAAGAAATTCAAACTGAGGCAAAAAGTCTAGACTAAGTATTTTGGGCACCTACATCATTGGTCTCTAAATAGATATTCTTTTTCCTAGAGATATTTCACTATCTGCTACTGGAGTACAATGTTCTTGTTGCAAAGTCATAGAAGACAACAATATAAACCAGAAGTTTACTCTTATGATTCCAGAACAAAAATAAAAATTTTGAATTAATAAAGGAAGAAGTATGGGATCATGATCTTGAAACTGCTACCCTTACTACATGTAAGAAAATTAACTACAAAAAAAGCAAATAACAAACCAAACCAAAAAAAGCCTAAACAGAAGGAATAAACCTTGCAATTAATGGTTCCTAAGATCAGGATTCTTAAACTTCATAGCACTGCAAGGAATCAGATTTCTGAAACAAAGAATACACAGAACAAGAGGTGGCAAAGCAAAGTCAGGGGTTTGGAGCTGCAGAAGTTCCCATGCCATGGTTTAATGAAAACCTGGTCAAGCCAGACTTAAAAGAGTTGAACATACCACTGTGGAAAAGCACATTTAAAAATTGACAGAGCCTGGGAAAAACTCCAAAAGAGTTGAACATACCACTGTGGAAAAGCACATTTCCTATACTGACAGAGCCTGGGAAAAATTCTCTTCATTTCTGGCCTCTGAAGTGATAACTGGCCTACCTGCCCCCTCTGTGGTCTGGCTGAGATTTTCTGCCCCTGGAAGGGTGGTGAGCAGGCTGACGAGCCCCTCACCTGGGAGCCCACCGAGCCCTGTCCTGGTGGGAGGCTGGGGCCCCTTCCCAGCAGGACCAGGCCTCCTTCCTAGTGGAGCCTGGGGACCAGCACTGGGAATAGCCCTGCAGCCGGCCTGGGAGCTGCCTCAAGGCCAGGAGGGACCAGGGCCAGGAACAGCCATGGGGCCACCACCATCCTGGACCAGGAGTGGCCACGTGGTTGGGGCAGAGCGGCTGGGAGCAGAGCGGCCAGGATGACGCTGCATGACCACAGCTATCTTGGCATGTCTCATTATGGACTTTGCTTAGCTGCTTTTAGCTGGCTGTGCTGCAGACAGAAGGACAAAATCAGCATCATTTTTTCTTTCTTTCTTCTGGTGCTTCGCGTGAAGGAAAAATGCGGAGTGGCGCTGGCAGCCAGCACGGCTTGTGTGGTGCCAGCGGGGACCACATGATCAGCAGTGAAAGACACTGTGATTCCTTGTTTGTGGAGCCTGGACGAGATCAATGTTTCAACAATACCGAACTCTATAAAAATGGTTTCAATTGATAAAGCCTGAGAACAAATGAACCTGTGAACACCAATTCTCTCCTGAATCAGGAAAAGGAAAGGGTGAAGTCATGTAGAAACAGCAACATGGGACACTGAGGTCAGTGAAGAAGGAGTCAGATTCCAGATGGGAGGGGTTTAAGGAGATGTCTTAGGCTGAAATTCTTTTTGTAAGGCCACGGTGAAGATATATTTGATAGATCAGACTTTGTTTTCCCCTGAAACTCATGGAAATGCACGGGGGATATGTAGCATTCTAACACAACTGTGAGCTGAGGCACCAGTATTGAAGCAAGTAGATTTTGCTGTAATCCAATGAGACTTGAACAGAGAGAGATGAGACAGATGAGAAATTTGCCCCAGGGATAGTAATAGAAAACTTCTGTTCCCAGAGATGGATGAAGAGAACTTTTTTTGTTTTGTTTTATGCTAGAACAGTTAATCCTTAAAATAGCACCCCAATACGTTGACATGGCCCATGAAAGCATCTTTAGGAAAGCTGCAAAGCATGAGAGGGACTTTCACACTGCAAACAGATTTTCCTCTCCTGCTTAGCTGATTTGCTGTGACATTGAAGCCACAAGAGAGCTGTTTCCTGTGGAGAAGTCTCCATGGCATGGCAAGAGAGACTACTCTCCCTAAGTAGACTGAAGAAAGATTATTCTAAAAGTCTTAAACTGACAAAGTCCCAGGTTTTGTCTCTTTACATTGTCAGTGAGAAAGAAAAGAGGGTGTAGGGAAAGGAGAAGTGTTCTGAAGGTTTATTCTGATTTTTATATTATTTTTTCTATTAATTCTATTAATACAGTTTTCTTTAAACCCTTTAAAGTTTGGTCCTATTTTGCCTTCCTTCTAAAACTTATCTCACAGCATAAAATGAATAAATAATTCTAGTGGGTGCCTGGCAATTCAGCCAGTGCTAGACCCTCTACATCCAACCATATTCTACTTAGTTTTGTACCCCCAGGAAAAGTATGAACTGTTTTAGCTGAAGCTAAGAAAAGTCAATGGCAAAAACTAATGCTGCAATTTTACCATATTTTCCCCCTGAATAACTATCTTTTAACTTTTGGTCCCTTAACCACTGGGTAAAATAACCTTTCCTTGTGACAAATTGCTAACATTTCTAGGATAAAACCACATGTTAATATGAAGAACCATTCATCATTTACTTTATGACCTCAGATGATACATGGCACTACCATGTGAGTTCTACTGAACTGTAATCATTTGAGCAATGTTCAGCTAAAACTTAGATGTGCACAGTTTCTTTGTTACTATAATGTAGTGTTTGCATAGACAGAGAAAGCAATTCATATATTTTGTGTGTCAAAATATGCATAACCAAGAGGACATTTTTTCCAGGGATACTGTAACAAAAGGTATTTTAATAAGTCAACTAAATCAGTTTGCAACCCTCAGATACAACAGTCTTGATTTTATTCACTATCATAAGCACACTTTTCATTAGACTTCTTCAGTTTCATAACCTGTGGGTTTGGGTCTGAAAAGATACACAGAACGTCTGAACTCCAGAAACAGTATTTGCATCTTCAAAGAAGTCATAAAATCCATGAGTTATTGAGAGGGATGTATAAACAACCTCACAAGTAAGCTGGAAAAGATTAGTGTTTGGAAAATAAAGGACAAGAAGGCAATATGTTGTCATGTTTCATTACAGAGATCACCAGTGAGAGCAATTGACAGCTGCTAAAGCACACAAACCAAGAGAAACACTTGTTTTACTATTAAATTTTAATAGCAATTAATTTATTAATTTATCCTGCTACTTTTTCATCACTCTGCTTTAAACAAATTTTAGCCTTTAAAACTCATCCATAATATTTAGGTGTTCTATACATAAAGATGTGATGCTTGATATAACAGGACCCTGGGTCCCTCTTGCAGAATCTATTTCTCCAGAACATTATTCCTGGAAATCCTCTGCATTAACAAAAAGCGTTACTCCCACAGAGGACAAACAGGCTGGAAAACAGAAGGCAAAAGTCCACTATGGTTTCCTTTCCTATTTTTAGCACAAGGACTATCTGCCTATTATCCTACCAATTGCATCTCAGAAGGGCTCCATAGTCCAAAAGCTGTAAGGAATGCAGAAAGCATTCCTGGGACTTGGTACCATTTATGAGAAGGCAGCCAGGGGAAGAAAAGATCAGATATTCTCTGATTCTTTCTTGAAATAACCAGCTGAGGTGTTCACACTGAAAGTGAGCTTTAAATCCCAAACATTCTGTTCCAGGCACTACCAATAACAGAAAATTATTCACAACTTCAGCATCAGAAAATTAAAAAACTAATGAAAACTCATGGTGTGGGGCACAGAAAAACCCAGAACACCACAGTCTGAAAAGGCCAACAAAAAAGCCAAAGAATAGTTTAACTCCCTTCCTTTGTATCGTGGCTTTGAATAAAATGAGAAGAATTCTGACTCAAGTATATTCAATGTGATAATTTCTCTGTTATACCCAAATACAAATGGGTGAACAAAGTAGGATAGCTTGAATGTTTTCATAAACCCTGCTTAAATGTTCAAAAGGAAGGATATAAAAGGGTGTCTGCACTAAATTGATTCTCATAAGAATTTACAAAATAGAAGGATTTTTCTGAAATACAAAATGGTCACCAAGAGACAGAACTTCATCAAGTATACATTCTTCTCAGAAAAGAAAATTTATGTCTTCCTAAGGGGAATAAAATAAAATAATAAAAAAGAAATCCAACAAACAAGCAAACAAACAAACAAACACACCATAACAACAACAAAATACTAATGCAAAATAGAAAACTCTTTATCTGAATCAGGTGCTGTTCATACCTCAAAACAACTTCAAAATGGCAAACATAAGTATATGGCTATCTCTTTCTGATACTTTTAATGTCACTTCCATTTAAATAACAAAAAGAAAATTAACAGTATGAGCCCAACACTCCAATGGTATTATCAGGGCATTGCAAGATATTTTAAATTTAAATACATATCTTCAATCTCTTCTAAAAAAACAACTTTCAGTCTTTGGAAGAAATGTTGAAACCCAGACAAAAGAAATTAAAAAGCACCAGGGGAAAGATAAGAAAATTAATCTGATAAGAACATGGAAGACAGCAAACATAGCCTGGACCAGCCAACGGGATCAGTGAGGTAAAAGACAATCTCATTACAAATCCCTAGTCCCTTATTAGGATTTATGTCAGATTTGGACAGGTTTCTTAAATAAGTCATGCCTCAGTTCTCCACTCCTTAAATGAGAAAATAAATGCCTTCCTTTCAGGGATTAAAAAAGTTAGGATAATATAATTAATACTGTGGAAGTACTTGGAAGCTACCAAGCTACGCAAAGTGTTGCTATCTTTAACATGCCATAGCAGCCCGTTGGCGCGCAGTACAAACTACCCGCTGTGACAATAGGAGAATGGGCAATAACAAACAGAACTTGGGACAAACTGCTATGATAAAAAATACAACTAAATCAGATAAATAAATAATAACAAAAAAAGGTAGTATAAATCAGTAAGCAAAGTGAGCAAGGATCATTTAGAGAGACATTAAAATGCCACTACCCACCTCTTCCTCCCCCCTTCATCCAAAATTGTCTTAAAGCACAGGCACACTGACACTTCCAGTCATGAGGCAGACTCATGTATCTCATGACTACAACCTACATATGAAAACAAAAACAAATAGCCATACTTTACTTTTTAGCATAGTACTTTAAGACTAAAAGGCACTCAGGTTTGTCAGCGAAATGGTTCATCTTCCATAAATCACAGAAAGCAAAGTTAGAATCATTCTCATGTGTGTGTTGTCTTCTTTGTGCCACCCAATGGTTTAGACTAATACACCTTTCAGTGCAGGTGCAAAACCATCTGTCAGTGAATGATAAAGAGTTTGGGGTCTATTTCAAATAAATAACTGACTAAATAACCCGAGAGGCATTATAGCAGGTAACCTCAAGGTTACGTCAGGAGAGGAGCTTAAGGCACATTGCATATATGTCCTGACTCTGTTATTTCAGAAACAAAGGACAGGTCAACATATCATTTCCCATCTAAGATCCCCTTTATTACAGTTTTATTCTATACTAAGTTGGTGAAACTTAGTATTTCGAGAAAGAAAGCGATATTACAGATGCCTTACGTGTATCACTTTCCATGAGCAGTTTAAAACAATGTCTCAGAAGTATAGACCTGGAGAAGATGATAAAAACTAACAGTTATATTAAAAAAAAATACCAGTCTATTAGTATACATTATACTGCAAAGATTAATACAGCCATGGTTTAAGAGTAACTGTCAGATTTCCACATAATGCTTTGGCCTACTTTCTAAAGAACTTTATCTGGCCACAGAGAGACTCTGAGATTTTAGCTGTCTTGAAAATCTGACTCAATATGGTTGGTCTCAGCCCGAAAAACATAAACAAGATTAACTTATTTACAGTCTGAAACAAACTGCAATCAAATGCAAAATGAGAGATCTGTTCATTACAACTAAGCTGCATTCACTTTCATTATATCTGAATTTACTTAATTGCTTGTATAATTCCATTGTTCAAAGATAAGTAGATTTAAAAGGTTGAAATATAAGCATTAAGAGAGGCAAAGACTTTTATGCTATAAATAAGAAAAATCCAGAGGAGCTCTGCATCAGACCAAATTTTTCATATCACATTAGAAAATTCCCTTCATCTGTTGTTAAAAAAAAAACAAACAGCAGATAAGTTTGTTTCCTCATTATAGTTAGATAATGGAATAGATGTATTTTTTTGTTGTTGTTGTTTTTCATTTTTATACTCAGGGAAGTATTTCCTTAAAAATGCTGTGCCTGTACCAGAACAAATGAATAGCACAGAACACCACTCAGGTTTTTGCTATCTGAATCACCACTCCCTTAACAAACTTCAGACACAGTCTCAATAAATGGTTGAAGCCAGTGCTTCTTTATTTGTGTTTTGTGGAAGAATCAATTGACTTGTAAAGATAGCAGGGCTGAAGAAAGTAAAGGTACAACACAAACTTACTATTTACACTCCAGAGAATTTTAAAGCATTTAGTGTGCTGTTACTTTATGCAGAAATAGGAGTAATTGAAGTGTCAGTAAAGGAGGGGCTCAGGTGATAAAGTGGCAGTACAGATAGAAATACAGAGAATTAGAGGTTACTAATAATTTGTTGGTTTTAGTGAACTCGTTTGGATTTTTGATGGATTTCATGTCCATTTTAGGCCCTATTTTTCATAAACAGTAAGTCTGGCTCCAGCCCTAACTCTGAATACAGCCTACTCTGGTTTTTAACTATCTAGCCTAGCCTATTCTGCTAAAGAGACTGAGAGTGAAGATGCAAGTGAGTAGTCTTTTCACAGATTAATTGAAGTAAATTCCTCTTAATTGAAGGCCTTTCTCAGAGCTGCACTAATAACTGCAGAAACAGATACAAAGAAGTGGAAAAAACAGTTTGGTGGTATGAAACACAAATCTAAGTATTCTCTGCTTTTCCTTTAAGCTGTGTTTGTCCATTTCTCCCCTGCTGTCTCTGCATCCACTCTCATTGGGTAGTGCAAAGGAATTTTTTAGTCCAGCTGTCAGTTTGTAGAACTAGGAACAGTCACATTAACTTGTCAGCAAGTTTCCACAGATTCCTCCAGCAGTAGGTTTTAAATGCAGAGACCCCATTACTACCACTGAATAGAATTGCTCTTCTGTTAGGCTGATCTCACTTGAATGATGTCACCAGAATTGTTTCAACTCGGAGAATTTTTTTTCTTCTGTGACAAAGTAGCATTTACCAAATAGATTTTAATATTTAATTTTTTCTTGCAACCTTTTGTACACCTATATGTGTTATTATACTCTGGGATACCTCCACAGATTCCTCCAGCAGTAGGTTTTAAATGCTGAGACCCCATGAGTTACTGCCACTAAGTATAATTGCGCTTCTGTTAGGCTGATCTCACTTGAATGATGTCACCAGAATTGTTTCAACTCGGAGAATTTTTTTTCTTCTGTGACAAAGTAGCATTTACCAAATAGATTTTAATATTTAATTTTTTCTTGAACCTTTTGTACACTTATATGTATTATTATACTCTGGGATACTTTTGATTGTCTTGCTCATCTCAGATGTAGTGATTCATTATGAGTACATAAGTTTATGTCAGTACGTAAGTTTATGTGAGTACATTGCTATGATACATGTTGTAACTGGAGATGAGTGTTACCAGTCAGAGGCATCAGGCTTGGTTGTGATTCCTTTTCATTACACTATTCTGGTTTTTGCAGTTTAGAGATTAATAAACCGCAAAGGTTAATATTGTAAATTAAAATGTAGAAGTCTAGTGACTTCTACATTTTTTTTCAAAAGCTGCAATATATATAATTGAATTCAGAATAATTTCCTACTAATTCCGTAGTTTGTATAACTAGGTTCTAGTCAAGTTAAGCCCTACAGTTTTCATTCACTCTTAAAATTAGGATATAATAAACAACCTCATGAAATACACAAAATTGTCTTTATAAATCTAGTTCCTTATTAGTAAGAATTGGAGCCTCAGACAAAGCAGGTACTTGTCTGTACTCTTAATCCAAATTATATTTCAAATACTTTAAAAAAATAAGTGGGACAAATGTAGCAAGAGCTAATAAAACCGTTCTGTCATACAAACTGATTTGAAACCTTTTGATGATATTTAGTGTCCTAAGGTATCTCTACAGAATAACATAATTAATAGAAATTAATAAATTACATTGATTTCTTCTAAAAATCTTATGCACTTGTATTAGCAGAAATTCTATAAATAGGATCTCCCTCATATCCTGTCGTTTTCACAAGTTGATTAACTTATTCTCTTTTTCTCTACACGGAATCCTCACTTGAATTTCTGAGTTATTTTTCCATTTCTGATTCTCACAGTTCCAGAAGTATCTGTTTGCTCCACTACTGAAGGTCAAAATACTCTTTTTAAAACTTGCTAACACGATAAATTGAGTTTTAACATTGCAAAATGCCAGACTTCCTGGAATTTAAGCTTTTTGCCTTTTACTTTCCAGGAAGGCAAGTCATTACGCTGCGTTGACATCCAGTGCATTCGCAGATCCCTTGCTCTGTCACATTAGTGATATTCTCTCCTAAAAATGGAGGCACAAAAGCTCAGTGCTAGAAATTTCTACAAAGGAGACTCCCATAGAGGGAAGAGGAGGAACAGAACTCATATTCTCACTGTCATGACAGGACTCCAGGATCTGGACTTGATGACTCTTGTGAGTCCCTTCCAACTCAGCTTATTCTGTGATTCTGTGACATTGGGAAAGGTTTGGTTTGGATATCATGAGAAAATTTTTCACCCAGAGGGTTCTTGAGCATGGAAACAGGTGCCCCAGGGAATGGTCACAGCCCCAAGCCTGACAGACTCAGGAATTGTTTGGATTACGCTCTCAGACACATGGTGGAATTCTTGGGCTGTTCTGTGCAGGACCAAGAGTTGGACTCCATGATGCTTGTGGATCCCTTCCAACTCAGCATACTCTGTGACTCTATGATATGTGCCACTGCTGGGGGCAGGCATTGGGCTGTGTTGAGTCCCAGGGGCTGTTTGGGCTGTCCTGGCCCAGAACAGGGTTCCCCCGAGGCTCCATGACTGACTGCTCATTGCCCACCCTGTCTGAGCTCCAGCTCTGGGAAAGCTGCCAGGGAAGGGGCTGGCTATGCTGGACAAAGAGCCTCCAATGATACTGGATTTCTGTAGGGAAGCAAACCCTCCCTATATATGTGGGTTTTTGATGCCTGTCCCTGTCACCCCCCTAGTCCCACACAGGGCTGTGCCCTGTGGGCAGAGGGCCCAGCTCAATTTACATTAGGTCACCCTAATTGGGAGAGTATCCCAATCCCACTGCTCCCTGGTGGTATCCTCCCAACCCAAGTGTTTCTCTGCTGTCTCCCTTTTACCCTCTCAGTAGACTGAGAAAACTGTTCAGTGTTCAAAGGCTGTTGCACATTTACAGAGATTAGAAGCATTTCACAAGTCCCAGCTATGGAACCAAGCTCTCAGTTGTTGGGCAGCACTTCCCAAGATGGAGGTGATGGCAGTGGCAAGTGGAGTTGCCAGCCTGGCAGGAACTGAATGGTTTGTGTCAAATTGCAGAGCTGATTAGAGTAATACATATAATAGAAAGGAAGGGAAGTGGTTTCTGTGGAGTGTGATGGTTTTCACTCTGGAGACCCTCTGTTCAAACCTGAATTCACAAGAAGAATGGCAGCTATTTTCACAAATATGTGCAACAAGGTATTTCTATTTCTGTTTCAGCCTCTGACTAATCTCCTCTCTACTGCTTGGTTACTGCTCCTTCCCTTAAAAGAAACTCCCCCATGCATGGATGGGGCTTTGGTCCCCTTGGAATAAGAGTCCTGCTCACTGGTCTCTATTAGGTGTACCTACTAAATGAACTATTTCCTTTTACAGTACCAATATTGTTGGTTACTCCAGGTTCAGCCTGCTAAATTGATGAGTTTAAATTAATGTCATGGGCACACTCTGATCATGGGGGAAAATATCAGTTAGAAAGGCATCTGTGTTGAACTTCGTATCTATTAATCTGCCATGCTGTCACTGTGTTCTTTGAGCCTTTGACTTAGCAGGTCCCAGAAGGGCCTACCACACCTTTTACAGACACCACTGCTTTGGAGAGCACTGCTGATTTGTATCACAGTGCTGTGAGTGCTACCAGTCAACCTGACTTAGCAGCGGTGCAAGCCATCATTTTTTAAATCCGTGTAACTTTGCCAGGCAGGACCTAACACAGACCTAGATCAGCCACAGACTGGTAGACTTACAAAGCCATGAAGACATGACACAGGTATTCCTGCAGGAAGGACCTAACACTGATTCTGGAAGCAACTTTATAATCTGCTCATAGATGAGCAGCTACGTGTTCAAAAAGAGGATGTCTTTAGAGAAATACTGACTTATTCAGCAGAGTCATCTGGAATATTAAGTTACCTCAGATTTAAGATAACAACAAAACAGGACCTAAGCATTGATGTCCCCTGAAAGAAGCACTGGCATGATCAAGCTACTTGTTATTCTAGGTTTGCCTTCTTTTCATAAAAGTTAAGGTAATTTTGGGTTTGTCCTGTTATAGAGAGAACAATGCTTAAATGCACAGAATGAATTTTTCCATTTAGGATAAATACTTCCTCTGTCTACCTCTGCTGGATACAACAAACTGTTGATATCCATTAAAGAAATGCTTAATGGAAAGACATTAAACTGCTGAGGAGATTAACAGGACAACAGTTCTACAACTGGACCCTCTTACTATTTAAAGAAACGTAGTTAATGTCAAACATAATCCCAAAAAAATCTGTCAGTTCATTAAGTAATCTAGTTGTCGAAAACCCTGAGTAGAAAATGTAGCACAACTGAAACACTTTAGTGTCTTACTTGCAATACTCAGTACTCCATTAGGATTTGTGAGAATTTTGCTGAGATTTCATCAGAGGTGGAATTTCATACAAGTTTTGCCCAAACCTAATCTTTCTAGAGGAGCATATACCTATTGTTCAGTGTGCCCTGCTCCCTCTCTGAAGAGGCTGGTTGTTTACTTGATGTTGAACCTTTTCTTTCTAAATGATAATGAATAATTGCCCTGGAGACCAAGATTATTCAAGAAATGGAATTTAGTACAGAAAATGTAATGAGAGTCTGCAATGTCCCACGATGTTTGTAAAAGATGTTCTATAGCTAATTCTCTAAGCAAATCTCTCAGTTTATAAATTTAGAACATTACCATTCTCTCAAAATGTGCATACATCAATTTCTTTGGAGAGCATGCTATTACTATAACATGTATTCTATGTGAGTTTTTAATTGAAAATGTAATAGAAGTTTTAATATTCTGAATGCATAAAAATCTCAACATTAAAATGCGATCAGTGGCACTTACAAGCCTCTGGCCAAAACGCTGTAGTCACAACCCTTCCTATCTTCCTTTCCCTTAATTTCTTTTCTCTCTCTTACAATGTAGTGTAAAGATAAGCTAATATTAATTTACAATGGAACATTTCTGTATTAGAGATAATTTGCATTCATTTGCTTGCCCTGATTTGCGTTCACATCTTCTTGCACTTTATGCCAATGGCCTTTATGGATCATAGCTACATTGGAAAATTCATACAGTACAAAAGTGAGAGGTTTCTGGCACATTAAAGTCAGAGTGATTCCTGCTGCTGTATCTATAGGTCAAAGGCAAGTAGGAAAAAGAGCATGACATACAATTAAATTGGAGTCAGACAGAGGGCAGTCAAAAACTACTGCACAATTTTGCCATGGGAGGTGAAACATATTCTTTAAACTATCATTAAGTAATTCTTTTCAAGCCCATCCTACTGCATACTTAGCAGTATGCACACCAAAAAAAAAAAAGTATGGTTAATTATATCTGTCATCTTTCCTTGGGTCAACTAGTTTTTAATTGTACCCTTAACATTTCCAGTAATTCTACTGCACCCTCCTTTTCTCAGGCTTCATACGTTATAGCTTTTCTCCTTGTAAAAGTTTAAAAGTTCAGCAACAATTTCCTGCTGAACTACTTTAATTATTACTTTATATCCCTTGATTTTATGAAGTATTGACTTTCAATCAGAAGTTCAGTTATAATATGATTCTAGAACATATTCTGAAGTGGAAAAGGAAGGCCAAAGTAAGATCCTTTTCTAGGAATTTAAAATTTCATTTATATTCACGGATTTACATGGTCCTATTTTTCACCTTAAACAGGACATATTTGTCTATTTACTGGTGAAAGAATGACAGTGTTAGAGACAAAGTCAAGATAAGCAAGGTAGGTGTTGGTCTCTTCTCCAAAGTAACAAGTGATAGGAAAAGAGTACAAGGCCTCAAGTTGCTCCACAGAAGGTTTAGGTTGAATATTAGGAAAAATTTCTCCACCAAAAGGTTTGTCAAGAATTGTAACAGGCTGTCCAGGGAAGAGGTAGAGTCACCTTCCTTCAGGCATTTAAAGACAGGTAGATGTGGCACTGAAGGACATGATTTAGCAATGGTCTTGTCAGTGCTCTGCTAATAGGTGGTCTTGATAGCTTAAGACGTCTTTTCAAATTTAAATAATTTGTGATATTCTAGAGTTCTCTGAACTACTCAGTAAGGGCAAAGCACAGGCAGTAGAGTAAAAAGTCTTAAAAGAAGAAAAGATGTCAGGGATGTTAAAACCTGAATGCTTTGGGAGCTGGCTATTATCACTCTACCAAATAAAGTCCTGAAGGTTCAGCTGTGTCACTTCAACTTGCTGCTGTGCCAGATTGTCTTCTCTGCTCCTGGTCAGAGACTACTGTCCATCACCCAGCTGTGCCTGGTCCATTTCATGATTAACCTTAAAAGCTTTTTGGCACTATTGGGATCTCTGGGGAGAACACATTACAAGACTGAAGAGGTCAGAAATGCAGTAAACTAAGAGATGGGCAGGCATCTCTGCCATGGAAATCAGTTCTCTCCTGATGGTCTGTGCCTGCCACAAGATTTCTGCAACAGATTTTGCACTTTCTCATGATCCTTTAACTGACTTAACAGTTGGCTTTCATGGTTTGCTTTTCTGAATGCATCTTTTGCAGATTAGTGAGGAGAAAACCTGCAGAGCTTGTTAGTCATCAACACTGTGCTGAATAAAAGGCACACTTTCATTAATTTTACACTTTTGTTTTATGTCCATCATATCCCATGGAGGGGGATGTGAGTATTTGCCAGATTAACCCAGATTCATTCATAGTACCAAACAAGATTTGGATGGAAAATAAAATAAATCCAGTCTGGTAAAATGCAAAATCAGATAACTAATTAACAGATTTATGTTACATATAGGTAAAGACTTATAAGACTTTGTAACACCTTAAAGACTTAAAGACTTTGTAACACCTGTAAAATTATGGCTCAGAGAGACGTGAGAGATGTGCTGCATGACTGCCACATGTCCACATCGTGGTGTATGGTGGTTGCTTGGGCTTGTAGTGCCTTAAAGCTGTGTAAACCATGATAACTGGCTAACTGCTTTAAAAGGCCTGGTTTTTGCAATAAAGAACCTCTCATTTGCACTGCCTGGGGACTCTGTGTCACTCTGCTTCATACAGTTTAGAATAAAACACAGAAAGAATTTTAAGGTTTGCATTTTTTAAGTGATTTCCAGCATACCTTCTGTATTTAATTGAGTTAAGGACTGACAAGGACAGTCTATATTCTTAGACCAGTTCCGAAATGGGAATCTCTAATTTGGAGAAACTTACTTATGAACTCCTTCATACAGTAAGAATTCTACTCTGTGTGAAGCACCCTGGGGACTTCCTGTAATTTAGAGTATTCATAATTTCTTTTAATTAGACTACTAACTTATGTTCCTTTTATGAATGTAATGCTGTCTGCCATGGCATAGATATTGCAGAGCAGAGAGTTTTCTAAAATGCCATCTAAATCTTCAGAGGACAAAGAGTCTTAGCATACAACTAATTAGACATTCAGACCTAAAAATTATCCGCTTTTTGATAAATGTGCTGCTGAGGAAGAATTGCATCATATCTGACTTCATCCAAGTCCAATGTTTGTTTCTTTCTTATTTAACTTTATAACAAGCTACACAAAAATTTAAAAGATAAATGGAAAGATGAGTTTTTTGTTTACTGGTGATTGACTGACTGCATCAGATAATCAGACAAGCCTTTCAGAGCAGGCTTGTGGTGGTGTGCAGTGTCAGAAGACCTCTCTTGCAGCAGGCAGGTCTCAAACAAAACACTGGAAAAATATTTTTGAGGGATCACCATCACTGAGCTAAATCAAAGCAAACCCTAGAGAGGTTTTACCAAGTAGCGTGGTGTTAGCTTTGCCAGTGATTACAGCTCTGGACCTCCTCCAAGCAGAGGCTGATGACCAGCTAAGGGATGTCAGTGTCTGGGAGGGTGTGGAATGTCTTGGAGATTAATTGAATCCAGAGCTTTGCAATCAAACTCACTTTCTCTTCAGTTGTTATCAGCACCACTGAAAGGCCAGGTTACCTTCTGCATCATGTTACCTACTTGCTGCTCTATCAAAGGCACAAGATTATGATGCAAAACTAGAACTCTAATATTGTAGCTGCATTATCTGTACTTCAGGTTAGGAACAAACCAGATGATACAGCTGATCACACAGATCAGATTGTAATCAGCGACTATTTGATAAAATTCTGAGGATTTTTTAAATTTCTTATACAAACCCCTTAATTTTCTCACCAAATAAGCAAGACATGTGCACCTAGGGACAAGCTAAAGAATATATATTCCTGAGAACAATTTTTACTTTAAGAGATCAAACCATGGGTCAGTTGGAAGTGGTGTTCTCACAGGCTTCATAAAGTGTCTTGTTAAGCAATTGTGTGACAAGCTGCTTAAACACATTTATGCTTACTGATGAAATCATACACTTTTTGACAGGAACAAAAGAGGGAGTACATTTTCCCTTTGACCGAAATTGAACTTAAAATGTTAGTCCAACACATAATCCACCCTGAGGTCCCTGGTTTCTTGTAGAAGAAACAGGCATGTCAGGCATCATTGATATTTATGGTTCTGCAGATTATGCTAGATAGCAGTAATATAATGCTCAATGGCTTTCATAGGATGAAATCCATAATTGTAACAAGATGTTAAAAAACATGACCAGTCTAAATCCATCAGGAACCTGATGGAATGAAAAACAGCTGGGGAGATATAGTTCTGGGTTGCATATATCTTGCTATAAAGAGATATTCCATATTATAACTTCATGTCTCTGAAGAGTACCTATATTTATTCTGGTGGAAGAAATTTTATTTTCATAGTATTTAACAGCTTCAGAAAGTTAAAATGGCAGAGTTGAAGTAAAATGGAAAATAATGGTCAGAGTTACACTTTCCTGTCTTGACAGAAAGGCATAGCAAATGTAGTAAGGTCTGAAAGACCACTGTATGTGAAAGGAAGTATGGAAATGCTGATATGACTACTTGTAACCACAATGTGAGCAAAAAGTAAATTATTCTTTATTATTATTATTATTATTATTATTATTATTATTATTATTATTATTATTAGTTGCTAGGTAGCATGCAAGCTCAGAAATTATTAAGCAAAATATTAGCAAGATATTTTCATTAAAAACATAATATTGAAGTCAGCTGTTGGAAACAGAGAGGCAAACTGTGTGTGGGAGAAAGCAGATGTGTTCCTTCTCTGGAAGATAGCCAGAGAGAGCTGTAAAGGGTCTACAGTCTTTGCAAACATGGCCAAGAGGTCACAGGCACACAAGATGGAATTTAGGAAGGGGCTCTTTTCTGTTTATAACTGGCAGATGCTATAGAGGAAATAATGGGACATACAGGGAGGTAAGGAGGACAGTGAACTTGGAGAACAATTCTGCAACTATTCAGCCTTTGTCCTGGCAGTGTAACAGAGAAAAATGAACAGTTGTTGACAACAAAATAGAAGTAATTGTCATAATAGGGACAAAACAGACAAAATAGAGATCAATTTAGTTAATATACACTAAATATAATTGAAATTTCTGGCCAAGGGCTTATATCAACAACCTTCCAAAATGGAAAAGAAGGTTAAAGTTATATTAGTATAATATTTGCAAACAGTATTGCACCACACCCAAAAATGCTGATTACAAATAATGGAAAACCATGAATGTTGGGTTAAAAATGACACTCTCAGCAAACATATAAAATTGTATAGAGGATGCATATGGCAGTGCATTTGGGTCTCTACAGGCAATCACATCAGCCAAGAATGGATCAGATGAGAACTTACAAAAATAATGTTACATTCATGCACATATATAATTAATTACTTGTCCAAAATGTGACACGAAGAAATCAAAGTCTGCCAGACAAGCATCAAATCAATATTTTTCAGAACACCTGTGGAATAAGGACAAGTATGGTTAAATCTACAGTTTTCATATGCTAGGTAGCCAGAATCTCATTTTTGTCTAAAGATGGGAAGATGAAAGTTCAAAAATGCTCTTATGTCCTTTGTGGTCTCAGTTCTCCAGCTTCTTTTCTTCAGTGCATCCATCTTACAGGAAAGACTCAGTTTACCTAATTTTTTAGCAAGAATATGTCCCAGGCTAGAAAGTATTCCATACTTCTGGCAAGGCAGAGAAATATTGAGAATTTCAGAAATGGCTTTGGCAACATTTTTTTCTCACAAAAAAATAGTTCTTCCAAACTGATGTAAACTGAAAATAGATTTTTGATATTAAGGACAGTGTGGAAGATAATGTACAAAATAAGCAAAAGCACAGCATTTTCTGAACACATTATTTTTTTCAAAATATTCAGTCAGCATTAATTAGAGCTCAAGCTTTTGGCTTCCAATCTTGAGTTCAGACTCTCTCTCCCTTTGCCACCCACTGTGGCCTGTTATTCCCATTATAAACACCCATAAATCTCACCAAGTCTAATGGGCTTATTGCAGTCCTGCATATGCATCAAGGGGAGGATAAATGTCTCTACTTGTGCCTTTAGATACCCATAATTGTTTAGTAACATAATGAGATAATGTTTCTAAAACAGCAGAAATCAGTGGGTGTTTTTCTACGCCCTTTAACATGATTTAGAGAGCTTTTCAGATTAAATCGTTCTAGATTTTAACTGTGGTTACTATTTTCTGCAGGCAAAGTAAAGGCAAACTTGCACCTGAAGACAGTAGAGGTAGGAAATAAGGGAGAGCATGTAAGAACTTTCTCCCATTCTGCTGAAGAACCACCAAAAAATGCTCTGTCACCAATAAAGTGAGCATATAAATGGATCAGTGAATTTGAAGATCAAAAGGTACAGAAGGATGATCCAGAAAGTATTTTTATTCCTCTTGAAAAATGAACAAAAGGACTTGTTTCATTAGATTAGAAAAGTGAAGGATGAGGAGGAATAGGATTGCTGTCTTTAGACACAACAAGGAAATGAACACAAGGGAGAGAAAATAACCATTTGAGCTAAAGGAGTACTTTGGCACAAGAACAAATATACATAAGCTGAACATGAATAAATTTAGATTTAATTTAGAAATGGGCTCTGAGCCTTCCTGCCTATCAGATTAGGGAAAGGTCTTTCATTGAAAATAATGTAGACAAAAAGAACTTCAATACTTATAAGAAAAATGAGTAAGTTTTTTTAAAAGAGTTGAATAGCATACTGCTGCAAGAGATTGATTTCATAACCTAGAAGCCTCTTCCCCAGCTTTTTTTGTGTTCCTGTTTCTTCCTCTTTCTCTACTCACCATGGAGAGCTCAAAAAATGAAGATATAAACCCAGAAAGCAAAATACTCCAAAACCCCCTAGAATTTAGTGAGACACACATAGTTATGAGGGATAATGGCACCATGTTTGCTATAAAAGTGCTATGAATTAATAACATTTCAACTTGACCTGAATATAAATCTGTAAAAAAAACATAAAATGTGTACATCTTGATAATTCTCCTGATATCAATTGACACCATCTCATTCTCAGGCCATGACAAACATTGGGCTGCTAACTGAAAAAATTACTTTCAAGGTCAGTAGGATCTATAGCCCAGTGCTATTAAAACAGAAAGTGCATCTCTTTATACATTTATAAGCAGATCAAAAGAAGCAGGGCATTTTGTTGGCAGTAGTTCCACTTACTGGATGTCATCAAATTGCTGATATTTACCATTTAAAAGACATTAAAATAATGACAGGAGTTAAAAGTGTTCTCTAAGTACTTAGTGTTTGCTCTATGCTATAGCTGCTTGAAAAGACACAAATACCATTAAAACCCACCAACCAAACCATTATAAATTACTGCTGAGTGTAGAACAACGCTCAAGTTAATTGACTTTGCATTTTCAGCAAGCACTTTGCCAAGTAATTATTATTTATCTAACAATGGTTTCAATGCAAATTGATGGTGCATGTTTGCTATTAATCTGAAGTCGTTGCAAAATACAAACAACAATTACTTTCTGAAATTACCACAGAAAACAAAGAGAACATAGTTTTGTCACTGGTTTACACATTTAATTTATAAAAAGAGAAACAAACAAAGAAACAACCCTAAATATTACTGTTTCTCAGTCCTTAGTGCTAAATTGCTATGTTACAAAATAATGAAGCTAAGTCAAAGGAAAAAACTTTTATGTGTGTACCTGCTACCAAAACAGATGCATCAAAGATCCATATGTGCTAGAGTATCATAGTTTTCCCTTATGCTTCTCAGGAATAATCCTGGGAAAGCTGCCAGATCTCAGAATGTTGTACTTCCCAGACAAGAGGATCACCAGACCATGGAACACCAAACCTTATTTAGAGGAGACAAATACATTTAGAATATTAATTGCTTCCCTATAGAGGATTACATTTAAAATATCTAGGAGAAAGTTCTAAAAAATTGTTGGGAATGATTATTTCATATTACTAAAATGCTTGCTGAGAGACTACACTCTATAATCAGCACTTGTTGGATATAATCTTTCAACAGTATTGAAGATTAAATATAGAGATGGAGCTCTTTGTCTACACCCTTTGAGCTACTCCAACTTTACAAATTACACTGATCCCCACCAAAACTCAGCTGTGATACATAGTAGCCAAGAACAAAATTCCAGTCAGAATTTAGATGGGGAGAGAATAATGTCTGGGAATCAATGAACAGTTGGGAGAGAAACCTCACCCTTAAAACAATGGTCTAGGTAAATAACTTCACTATGTTGAGATACTCGTTATATAGGGACACCCCTAAAGTAACAAGACACATTCCATAGCATTTTTAATAGTTCAATGACCTAAATAGAAATTCTTAGAATTCCTTTTGGTCCAGCCTACAGAATGGGAGCAGGAGGGCCAATGGTTAAACTCACACTGCTGTAGACACAGCAACAGGGACTCGAAGGAAGGCAGTGCCCAGATTCACCTCGGGACTGTGGGAGCATTCCTCCAGGGCTGTGATCCTATGCACTTCAGGCTGGTACACGTACCTGCTCCTGCTGGAAAGAGCAGACCCACACTGACCCATTCACCCCTACGATTCTCTTTCAGCCAGGCCAGGATCTGTGCCTTGAGCAAATTCAGGGAATTACCCCAGTGAAAAACCTTTTCTTCATTATTTATTTATTAATTTTCTGCTTAGCCATCAGCTGTCTCCCTTCTCAGTGCACCTGCTCTGACCTCACTCACCCTGCAGATACACCACATACTACAAACCTTCTTGGCTAACAAAAGTGAAAATTCAATCTTGCTCTTTCTGCGAATCATTTTTAAAGTACTTGTTTTGCCATTCAAAGCCTTTGTTATATTTGAAAAATGTCTAACTCAACTTAGATCTTGCATGGAAAATAAAATAGAAAAAGGGAAAAAAAAAGGAATAAGAAAGAATCTATCTCATTTTTATCAGATGTCTGATCAAATAGTTACTTTTTCTGTAGTACCCTGAGTGATACCTTTACGTTACCTAGTCATCAAAGATGTAGATTCATTCCACAATACAGCGATGATCTCCAAAACAACATGTGAAAAGTTAAATTATTGAGGGAGAGATAAGATACATAGCAAAATCTAATCTAGGGATTTCAGTGTACTAGATAAATCTATTGAAGAAAGAAAAAATAGGTTCACTAAAGTCTTGAGTCGTCATTTTCTATCAATATATTCAGAATGTAATATTTATTAGTGGTGCAATTCATGCCTGACATTACATTGTTGAAGTAGCTTTGAATTTGGCTTTTATACACAAATATACAGTTGTACACAAACCAGGCTGAATTCACCACTCCATGCAAAACAATAAGCACGTAGACTAGGTGTGCAAACTGAAACATTTTTAAGAGATAAAATAAACAGCAATATTCAGCAACAGGAAACTAAAACTCCCTGTGTGGGGGTATCCTAGTGCTTCACTTTTTGGTATGAGAAGATACATTCTGCTACCACTAGTTGCATTGTTTTGCCTGATGAAATCAAACCATTCTCTGGAAAAAAACCTGAGCAGAACACAGACCATGACATGCAAGATACTAATGTAGTATATGAATTCTATTAGACTTTTAGCTGGCATTGGAGACAAGGTATTGATTAAACTCCTGTTTTCTCCCTGAAACAACAACAGGATGTATCTCAGTATTGGTACTTCATTAACATTTCTGATGAGTGGCTAATTGAACAACAATGAGAGGGGAAAAGAGGATGCCTCACTCCCTTTTTCTTGTGTCTATACATGCAGGATTGGATGTGGGCTGGGAAAATTCTGTTTGAAAGAATGCTTCCACAAGCTGGAAATAATTTCTCTTTTCTTGTCTTTTCATACTGTGCAGTATTTAGTAATTTCATCCTGGAAAAAAGGTTGCTCTCATCTGGAAACCTTTAGACAAGTGTACTTTGATTCCTCAGCCAAACTCATTGCATGAAAAGCTTGGAAGAGAGGTTTGTTTTCTTCTACAAGTTTACTTGTTTGTTTGTATTTCCTGAATAGCAAATACACCGTACTAACAAAAACAGTCTGGATAATTTCCCTGGTATTAATATATACAGTGCGTATCCACCTGCATGTTAACTAAAATATTCAGTCCAGGTTAACTTCTACTGTGCAGACCCTGGATATATTTAAGCAACGTGAAAGGAATTCTGATGTACATTGTGGCCCATTAGAGGTTATAGTTGTTATGAATCACATCATATCAAAGAAAAAAGCAATGACTTTTTTTTTTTACTGTTACAAATCTAAAGGATGAATGTAGATTTTCTTTTTGCACTGAAATTAGGTTTTTGTCATAAGATATTATGTGAATTATTTTAGAAAAAAATGGCATTATATATAAATACATATAATAATTTAAACATTGTCTAAATCCCAATAAGCTTAAAAAATCAGTTATACACTAAAAGTACTGGGATTTCACTTGGCCTATGCTGTAACAAGGACTAATTTTTAATCATAATTGGTGTTATGTTTTTGGGATGATTTACTTCGATGCCAGCTTTATGGAGAGAGATATGATTTGGACATCAAATGTTTTCAGGCTGCTCTCAGGAAGGTCTAAAAGACTAAGGAAAAAAGGAATGAGATTCTCAAACTGAACATATGTTTGCATTCTGTTTAGGGTTTGGAGTTTTTTTGCACCATTTCAAACATACTTGAGTAAAGAGTACAATGGTGTAAGGCAGAAGCAGAGTGCTGAGCTAATATTTTGAAAAACCCACTATGCTTTTCTGTCAGTGTTACAGCTTTACTTCACTGAAGCACAGGCCAGATTTCTGATTTGTTAATAGCAGAATTGAACCACAGGGTTACTATTTGTAAAACAGGTGTTCAGATGTCCTTCTAAACTTCCAGAAAAGGGTACCATTCAATTTCTTAGGAATTACATAGTTCCACTGCATAGTTGCTGTTGAAGCAAACTCTGTACTGCACAAATATAAATAGTGTATCTCTCCTGAGCTTGTGATGAGCTGAGACATCATCAGCTGTTTGTGAAACAGAAATCTCTGGACTGTACCCAAAGCAAGCCAAATCCTGTGCCTTGCTTCTAGCAGCATTTTTTTTTCCTGGGGATATTATTTGGCAAATCCACAAATCTAAAATTAAATCTTATTTTTGCAAGCAGAGTTATTTTATGCTAAAATAAGCTGAAATTATGTTAGGTGATTATCCCTGGTTTGTTTGGTTTTTTGTTTGTCTGTGAAATACAGGCATTGGTTTAACACATTTCCGTTCCACCTTCATTCTCAGGATGTGGTTAACAGTGATGGGCCAGCTGGCTTACCCTCAATGAAAAATTTCTGTACAGATTCAGAACCAAGCCCCATTTTAACAGCTCCTGTACCTCTTCTACCAGTTTTAGAGGTTTCCACTGAGTCTTTCTCACCAGGGTACCCTGCCACACGCTCTACACATCTGTGTTTGCAAAAAAATCAGTTTCAAGGCACAGATACTCCTGGCTCTTGGTTTAGCACATCATCTCTCTCTCATATCAGGTTTTCCTGCAGTAAACACCTATGTCTGAGGGGAGCTATGGCAGATAGCCATAAACTCCTCAAAAGGAACAATGAGAAATGAGAACTGTGTGTTTTATGAAGCTCAGCATGATAACTCTGGGCAGATCTTATGTACTCCAAATAAAAGCCATGCTCACCTCACGCTTGTCATCCTTTTGACCCAGTGGCATTAAATGGAGAAATATAACTCATACATATTTCTCTGACAGGAAAAGTTTGTGAAGAGCTTGTACTATGGTCTAAAACCCCACAAATCATATTAACACTGAGACAGACATATGGCACAAGGCATTTATATTCGTGTGTTGGCTTCTTTTTCTTTAGAAATGTTTATTTTTAACTGAAATGCAACTAGAAAACGTACTTTTCCTTTTGGGATGATATCTACTAGTTCCAGAAAGATATGAGTGCAACATACTGTAGGATGGGTGTTTCAATATGTTTTATGTTGTCATGGTGTGCCTTTATATATATGTCTGCATATATATATCTGTGTGTATATATATATATTTATGTATTTATTTATGTATTTATGCAAGCACACAAGCATATACATTTACAACATTCCTGGTCAATTTAATAAGAAACAGAATCAAAAAAGAGCTTCTTCTTTTTTTCCCCTTTTTCTCTCTGAAAAAGATCTAAAGGCAGAGAAGTATGGCCAGGATTTAATCAAATCTGAGACCTGCAGGAGGAATGAATGCAGGAAAACTAATGCCTTAAGAACCATTGTTCTTACAGGAGACAACCAGGTTGGAGGTGTGAGTGTCCTCGGTGAGCTTAGCTGTCATGAGCTTACATGATGGCTTTCAATATACCAGCTTTTTCTAGAAAGCAATTTAGTTGTTTCTGCACAGAAATCAATCTGCTTTCTGGGTTCAGTTTTCATGACGTGTTCTCACCAGGACAAGTTAAGCGGACCAACCCTAAGTGCCTTTCACCATCATGAAGAAAGACTGCACACTCAAGGAGGCTATTTGCTGCTTTAGGGTTTTTTCCATCAGAAAGTCACTCCACAAAGCAGATGCTCTGATGATCTAAACATCTTCAGCTGTTAAAAGTAATTAATGAAGTCTTAAGTTACAATGGCACAATTTTTATCCCTTTCCTATAGATCTGCATCACAGCAAGTGGCATATCTGTATTAACTCTAATTCAACCTGACACACAACATCTGGGTGTTATATCCTGCACATTGAAGGAATGATCCCAGCCTTTAAGATTCAAAAGATAAAAACAGATTTACCTGATTTGTGATCCTTTGTAACACAGTGTCTGTGGTAGTTTAGAAATGAGCCAGAATAGTGCTTGGTTTTCAGTCTTGTTTTATTCTACTTTGTTCACAATTCATTCTTTGACTTTTGAGTGATGTATGAAAGCCCACAAAATTGGACCAAAGATACACGTAAGTGGTATTCAGGTTTCCTTTCTAAATGGGGACTTTGCCCTTCTGTGGATCTGACAAATGTACCTCTCTGTCTGCCAGCCATTTCCTCTGGTAAAGCTTTTAAAAGGGCTCTTACCAATCACTGCTGGCATTCCTAGAAAAAAAAAAAAAACCTCCATGCAGCATGAAGGGAAGCACCTGCATGTTTCAGTGGCATCTACCTGAAGGGATATGTCAAAGAATAAATGTTCAAACAACAAGATTTATTAAAGTAAATGTCCAATATCTACCACAGAAAGCTTGACATCGCTTACACACAAACCATTTGGGAAAATTCTCTTATTCTCTTTCTCACTTTCTTTTCTAAATCTGGATTTATATGTAGAAGGAAGGGTTGATGACTGAGGTCTGATATGACATTTATCTTCACAAGTGAGAAGACTAATAAATCATCAATGACATTACCAAAAGTGAGTTCTGAGGTCTGCTCACAAGTGAAGATAAATGACATAACAGACCTAAGACAGCATACATTACATGAAATGTCTAATAAGTCTCACTCTCAGCATAGTAGGATTTGATGAAGATGACTGAACTTATGTTGCATTTTAAATCCACGATCCAAGGAAGAAGCCATTAAATTTGCCAGTTGAATAAAATTGGCACCAAAACAGCCTTAGTATACATTCCAATCTTTTGCCATGCTACTATTCTGCAGATCTACAAGGAGCCATGTGATAATAAAAATCAATTAAAATGCCATTACAAAACACAATATCAACTCACACTCTGTGCATGAAACATACCTGACTTTCATGCAATAGGCAATATCACATGCTTCCAAAGGAAAGTGTGCATGTTCCTAAAATATGTACAAGCAGATTTTATTTTAGTCTTTGCAAAGGACTGCAAGTTTCCACAACAGCTTGTGTCCTTCTCTAGGGTCAGTGGTGGAAGCATGGTTGAAAAGCTGAGAGGTTTTAGAATTTCTAATTAGTTGAAGGGTACAATAGTCCTTCTAGAAAGTGAGATCCACAACTGAGATACACCAAAGTCATGTCTGAACCAGGGGCTGGCAGTGGATTTTAGGCAGTGTACCATAATAAACTGGCCAAAGAGATAAATACTTCTTCTGGCTTTTGAGCAACTGATGTCTGAGAGGCTCCCTGAGCTGTACATAACATCTGGACCATCATGTTGAGGAGGGAGATGTTTAATTTGTATTACAGCATTTAAAAACCCAAGTCAAATACTAATCTTAGCTTATTCTGGCAAGCTTACCAAAATTCTGCAGTGAAAAGAGGCTCAATTGCAGCTGAATTTTGTCTTGTGTGGAATTTGCTGGTCTCTAGTTTCTGAAAATTTGAGAGTAACACAGTTGTAGGTCTATGAAGAGTAGTGTTGCAAAAATGTACATCTTAAATCTTGCCCAGGTACATAAATCAGCATGTCTTTACTCTTTCTGGGCACAGTGCTGTCCAGTTCACAGATATTAAAATGTGTCCAAATTTATTCTCAGGTTTTAATCTAAAAATCTCCTGGAGTAATATTCCAGTTAGAAATAATTTCTCTGCAATAATATTGTATACACATCAATTCAGTGTACTTGTAATCAAGTGCCCTCACAGTAGAAGATGGTCTGAGTGGCATAGCAACTATAGAAAACTGTGCTTTTCACATTTTTCATAATGTACTACATTGTTGCCATGTTCAAAATTACCAAGAATCCAGGTAAGTGCTAATCAAAGTATTCAGCAGCCTGCAAGGATAAGAGCAATAGAAATTAAATAGTCTTAGGAGTCTAGAAGTGTTATACTTATGAGTCTACAATTTAGTTTTTGTAAAGGTAATTGGAAACTAAGATTAATGAAAATATTTCTCATTTGCTTTCCAGAAGCAGTTGTAGAGAACTGAGTAAATGGGGTAAAAAAATGGGAAAAAATTTAAATCAGTTGCAAACATTAGAAAAGGTTCACCTGTTTTCATTACCAGATTAAGGCATGAAATTATCTGGGAAAGGAGAAACTTAAGGTGATAATTTTTACTGATATTCCCGATTTCTAATGTTATTAAGAATTTATAAATTAAACTTTTCCTTTGAGAGCATTTGAATAGTAGTACAGAAGTTCTCTCTGAGAGAAAGGGGAAAAACAAGTTGTTGGTACACAGCTAACACTGGTTTGTGAAATCCAATGTAACTTAGGCCAAGCATTAAAGTAAATCAATCAGTGGTTACACTATTAGAAAATACACTAAATATTTTCTTCTTTCATACTCTTTAAGGCCTTCAATTATGTTCAGATTGTGCATTAAAACTTGAATTTTTAAAATAAATTTGACTGCACAAGGAGCATATGAGAACCAAATCATTGAAAGGCAAGAAATATCAAAAAAAATCTTGCTTAAATATAAACAATGAGCAACATTCAAAATTTAACAGAAAAATTGCTAAATTTCTTCAGCTGAGATTTTCTCTCTATGTATGAAGATGTGAATTAGCACATATTAGCATATATTACTGTTTCTGCTACTGAAAGTTTTTTAAAAACTTTCTGTTTCTGTTATGAAAAAAAACTTATTTGACAAATAGCTCCTAGGATTCCTCTGGAAGAACTGCAAGAAAAGGAGAGGGTGCTCTGAAAATTGCAGTTGTTGTGAATGATAAAAGAAAAGGCCCTATGAGAATACTCAATATTTAAATAACAATTTATTTCTTCCTTCATCTTCTGGTAAAAGTAAACCACAAAAAGTGGTGCTAAATTCTTTCCCACCCTTACTCACTTCTGGGATTGTGGCAATCATGGAATTCACAATACGAGAAAAGAATGCCTTTAAGAAAATATATTAAATAGTTTTCCTGATATGTTTAAGTCACAAATTATAAAATTATAAAATATTCTTAGTTGGAAGGCACCCACAAGAACCATCGAGTCCAACTCCTGCCCCTGTGCAGGGTACCACACCCCAACAATCCCACCACGTGCCAGAGAGCATTGTCCAAATTCTCCTGTACCTTGGTGCTGTGAACACACCCCTGGGGAGCCTTCTCCACTACTGAACCACCCTCTGGGTGAAAACCTTTTCCTGATAGCCAACCTAATCCTCCCCTGGCTCAGCTTCAGGCCATTCCCTGGCTCCTGTCACTGGTCACCATAGAACAGAAGTCAGTGCCTGCCCCTCCTCTCCCCCGCCCAAGGAAGTTGTGACTGCAGTGAGGATTCCTCCTCCCCTCAGTCTCCTCCAGGCTGAACAGAACAAGCACCATCAGCTGCTCCTTGTATGGCCCCTCAAGGCCCTTCATAATATTTTTTTTTTTTTCCTTCTTTGGACCACTAATAGTTTAATACCTTTCTTATATTGTGGCACCCAAAACTTCGCACAGTACTTGGGGTGAAGAGGAGCTTATTGATACTTATATAACAACTCAAGAGAGTGCCTTTGGGACTGAAGCTCACAGTTTCCAGAGGGAAGATGAAATAGAAACTTTATTTTTAATGCTGACATATTTCCTGCAATTTTCATTAAAGTTCTTTATTTGACTTTTGACTTTGCCAATAATGAGGCTTCCCAGAAAAAAAAAATAAAAATTTAAAAACAAAAGGTGTGATAAAAGGAGGAAAACCACAAATTCTGTTTTGCTTTTAGTGCTTTGAGAACTGATCTAGAAGAACAGGAGATCACTTCTTTTATATAGCTGTAATATCTATGTATTTCACTAATTAGGATTATATTTAATTTCCCTAATGATAATTCTTGCACATTACATTATTTCTCACCCTCTCTCCATTCCATTAGTCTTTGTCTTATAGCTTTCTTTTATGGTGCAATATTTTGATAAACAGGTTCTTGTTTAAGCCAAACTCCAGCTAATTACTTGTCTAAATAATGTGTATTAAATGGAGAACAGAAAACGAAAACAAGCAAATAACAACAATAAAACCCAAATACATTCCTTTGAGAAAACTGAACTTAAATTAATTTCCTGCAGGATTTTTTATTTGCCATTTCAGTCTTTCATCACATACATATAACTTCTTTCTTACTTGAAGAAAGGCTGTGAGTATAGACCAGTTTTGATTTCACACACAAACACACAGACATGGTTCTGAGGTTTGAGGTTTTCCATTAATTTTACTCTTTAAAGAATAATAATAATAATTTCAGTTGGAAATCCATTCTAGTGAGTCACCTAGCTCAGCTCAGCATAGCAGAGGTGGCTGGTGGATTTGGTGGCTTACACACATCCTGGATGTGTGCTGTCTCGTCTAGCACTGAACAAACCACTGATGACAACTCTCAAACATGCCTTGGCAGTCTGTCGAACTGCTAATCTATAGTCACAAACTGAAGCTCTGTTTCTCTCCTCCTAAACTTTACTTTTCACATACTGAAAGGAAAATTATGCTTACATAAATGCAGCAGGATGGTAGCATCTAATACTGGGTTAATACCATCAAGCAATTCCTTACAGGGGACCCTGCAAGAAAGATGGAGAAAGACTGTGATTCTTCTGTCATTCTTGTGCTTTCTACAAGAGTATGTAGTGACAGGACAAAGGGGAAATGTCTTCAAATGAGAGGGGGCTTAGAGTAGATATTAGGAATAAATTCTTTACTGTGAGGTTAGTAAGGACCTGGGACAGGTTGTCCAGAGAAGCTGTGGATGCTCCATCCCTGGGAGTGTTCAAGGCCAGGCTGGATGAGGTTCTGAGCAACCTGGTCTACTGGAAGGTATCCTGCCCATGGCAGAGGAATTGAAACTAAATCATCTTTAAGGTCCCTTCCAACCCAGAACATTCTCTTATTCTATAATCTTATACCTTTTTTCTTCAATCTAATGACTTGTAATAAAGCAATTGAGCAATGAAGCACCAAATATGTATTTTGCCTGTAATTTTGAGACATACATTTATGGCACTTAGCCAACAGCTTTAGCTAGTTTGTCATCATTCAATGATTCAGCTTAAAACCTCTTTGTTAGAGTTACTTTTAATATATGGACAAAAAGTTACCTGACATAAAAACACTTCAAAAGAGATAGATAGATAGATAGATAGATAGATAGATAGATAGATAGATAGATAGAATTTGGAGTACAAGACATGATTTTCCTATTAATAACCCAAGCTATTTGTGTCTCTGTATCAAGCTAAGCTTTAATGGGCTCACCAACAGCAGTGAGACATCTGGTGAGCCTCTGCTGCCCAGACTGATTTTGGTCAAGTGGGCAAGGGTCAACTTCCATTGTCCCTTGAAAGGGGTTGGCTCTTGGTGCTGCTACACATTAGTTGCATGCACTTCTTGTCCCTGCAGTTTACAAGTGGTCTCATGTCAGTGTTTTTTTCCTTTCAAGCCATTGAAAGGAACTATTGTTTTCTCAACTAACTAACTAACTTTTTCATTGTTTTCTCAATTGTCTTTCTAGCTTTTAACTTGCCTTTGGTTGTTTGGCTCTGACATACCTCCCTTCCATCAACAGTTTCTTAGTAAAACTGCACCAAGGTCACAGAGTTGTGCTGCAACAAATCAAACCCTGAATAACAGGCAACTCAGTCCTTGGGCTGAAGGTTATAGAGTTGTCAGCCTTTTAAAGCAAATTGTTTCATTGTCTTATTCCCTTACATTTACCATATGTAAAAAATAGCATGCCAGCACTTGTCATATTATGTACTGTCCCAATTATAATAAACTTCACAGGTTATGATTAACTTCTGTCTAGTGATTTCTCCTCTGTGAATCGGGTACATGATGCTTTTCACTTTTGATACAGAACACATCACTGGGAGGCTGACTTTTACTTCACCAGATTATTGCTGCATCCCCTGCCTGCAGGTCATAGCCCATAACTTGGAAAACATTGCCTGCTGCCAGAACAGCCCATACTGTCATAAATCGTGTTAAAACAGAAAAAGACACTAGACAAGATCAGGCCTCCTGAATCCTAACAATAAATTAGATGTTGAATCTGAAAAGTATTAGAAATTCAGTAAGGAAGAAGATATTTTCAAAGATCAATTGAAATTAAGCCATGAGCATGGAAGTTTTTCACTAATTGTAGCTGGAAGGAAAGGCAGAGACATTTTTACACCTAACCTATATAACTCCACTTGTGGCGAAGTGCTCAATTGAATTCATTATTAACACAGTCTCTAGAAATCAATTAATCACTATCAAAAGCAACCTTATTGTCTAGAACAGCTTCAATCCAATGCTCTCCCCCACTTCTGAAAAAAGATTCAATTGCCTCTTACAAACTACATTTCTTGCAAGCTCCCATTTACCTTTAAAAAAATTCTACTCAGCATTTGAAATGTGGTCCTTTTAGGAAAAAAAATCTTGGTGGTACTTGCAAACAAATGTAGTTATTTAATATCATTGCTACATATTTGTTGATATTTGATAATTTCCGTTAAAAGGTCACTTTTTTAGTTGCTTGTAATTTTAGCAAAGCCACTGAGGTATCTTCTTTTTCTCTTACTGGATCTCATGCTCACACAGGTATATCATAAAATTTCACACAAAGGAGCTTAGCAATTTCATAGGGAAGAGAATGTAGTTTCAACTTCCATCCTCTCTGCAGCAGATAGGTCTTCCATGTTTCTTGCATTTGGAATAACAATTCCAAGTCTGTCAAGAATCCCATGTGAGCATTTACTCTGTGTTCCTGACCATGTTGCAGGTCCCTGGCCCCTGAGCTGGGGCATCACACCTTGTCCCCAGCCCACACCACACAGAGACAAATTAGGGCTGGGGGTTGGTGGTATCAGCAGGAGGGAAGGGGAGGCAGGTCCCTGCCCCCTGAGCTGGGGCATCACACCTTGTCCCCAGCCCACAGCACACAGAGACAGATTAGGGCCGGGGGGGTTGGTGGGGTCAGCAGGAGGGAGAAAGTGGGAAGCTGGCTGGGACAGAAAATACAGGCTGAACTCCAACACTGATATTTCCTTTTATTTGCAGTACTCTGGCCTCTTTAGTTACATAGTGGGTACCTGGACATAATTCCAACATTCCTAAATTTACTTTTGTACTAAATTATGATGAAAATCACAACCCCACTATTGTGTGGCATGAAATATTCAGAAGTATTTAGACTCAGAAAGTTATCTGTAAGATGGAATTTTAATTCAAGTTAATAACATCCTGTATTCACCTGAGTGCATTCAAGTCACGCAGGAACAAAGTAAAACATTTTAATATTGCTGGAACTGCATTTTCAACCAAAAAATGTTGTTGAACTGATTTAATATGTCTCTATATAGAGGATTAAAATTTCTTTTTATGAACAGTTTTCAAGTCTGCTGCCTTCAACCTATTGTATTTAATACAGCCTCTGGCTTCTTTCACTCAGGCTGCAAAGTCCTTCCTCTGGCAGAATTTCCCATTCATGTGCTATAAGGCTTTTTGCCAGCTGGATGTTAGCAGAGTACACAGAAAGGAACCAGCCAATTCCTTACAATATTTGCTCTAATCTTTATTCTCTCTTTCATATTACTTCTCTTCCTACTGTTCTCTGCCTCCATGGAATTCTAAATCTTCATACAGGTCTCAGGTTGTTGATAATGTGGAATTATTATAAAGCATAAAATCCCTTTTCCCTAGCCTCAGTCTCCAAAGGAAAAGACCGACTTTAAAACTCCTACACTTAAAAGTCTCCAACCCAAATCACAACCCCCCCCCAAAAAAAACCCACAAGCACTAGAGTTTGATGATTTCTATTTTGATAGTCTGTATATATTTTACTTTTTTATTTTTTTTTTAGCTTTTAATTCAGTCTCAAAATTTTAGCAGTACCTGGAGAGTTCAGAAATTATTTCCTCTTTTTACTCTCATTTCATGACTCAAATTTTGAAGAACTGTAGCTTAGGGGGGACAAACAACAGCATTGAACAATTTAAATAATGAAAATGTGTGAAAGCTCACAAAATTGATCCATTACCTGTGTTTCATTTTTTGAAGATATCTATTTCTGTTGATGTTATCACTATCAGATACTTAACACTTTGGTAGTGTCTTGCAAGCATTAGGAAAATAAGTAATATTAATATATTTTATATATTAGGAATGGTTCAGAAGAAGCAAATTGGCTGAACATGAGCTAGGAGAGTGTCCAGGTGGCCAAGAAGGCCAATAGCACCTGGTCTGTGTCAGCAATACTGTGGCCAGCAAGACCATGGATGTGATTATCCCCCTGTGCTGGGCACTGGTGAGGCCACACCTCAAATCCTGTATTCAGTTTGGGGCCCCTCACTGCTGCTGGAACATGTCCAGAGAAGGAGCTGGGGAAGGGTCTGGAGCACAGGTCTGATGAGGAGCAGCTGAGAGACAGCTGGGGGGAATCAGCCTCGAGGAAAGGAGGCTCAAAGGAGAGCTGATCACTCTGTACAATCACCTGAAAGGAAGTTGTATCCTGAAAGGAGGTGGGGATTGATCTCTTTTCCCAATTAACAAATGACAAAACAAGAGGAAATGGCCTCAAGTTGTGCCCCAGGAGTTTTAGATTTTATTTTAGGAAACTGAAAGAGTTGTCAAACATTGGAACAGGATGTCCAGGGAAGTACTGGAGTCACCATTCCTGGATGTGTTTCAAAGACATGTAGATGCTGCACTGAGGGATGGATGTGGTTCAGTGCTGGTCTCAGCAACACTTCATTTATCATTGCAATCAACAATCATAAAGGTCTTTTCCAACCTAAATGCTTTTCTAATTCTATAATTCTAAGAGTTAATCCTTTAAAAGTGCAGCAGCTGGGACCAGCAGGGCAGGTGAAACTAGGAGAGGAATTCCTCATTGCCTACTCATCCCCAGTGTGCTGGCTGGAGATATGGGCAGTGTCCTTCTCATGGGTATGTCTCCAGCCCTGTGCCTACTCCTGGCTCTGGAAATCCAACACTAATCTGCAATAAGTGGCCTGGATGTGCCCAGGGAAGGGCAGGTTCACACATATAACCAGAGAGCCCAGTATTTCCACATCTGTGATAGAGTCTGTTTCTGAACACACAGTGAATCTTGCTCTTCCACACACAAATCTTCTTATTTTCAATGTTCTCCAGTGATACACATACAAAGTAATAATTCTTGGAGGCCAGAATTTGCAGCCTTCAATGGGAAAAGCGCCTGTAGTTTTCAAATGAACTGAACTAGATCCACCTGAAAGTTCAGCCACTCTTGCTCTCCCAGCAGGATATAAAAAAGGTTTTAATAGTCACTAGTGTGTACTGGATTCCTGGTGTGTGACTGGAGAGCAATACTTTTAAAGGAAAGAAGGAGTGGGGTGAAGAGAAAAAGGGTAGTGAATGGTAGTGAAGAGAAAAATGGTAGTCAATAACACCCTGAGGAACAGCATTGGTAAGGGCTGCTTAGGCTTGAATGAGCATATCTGATGATAATAATCTTTTCCTAGAGTTGTGTTGATTTTGGTCTTTTTTTTTTTTTTTAATAAAAGATTGTTAGAAAAAATGTTCTAATGCTTAAATCTTGAAGATTTTTTTTTAGTTTTGAGAAAGATTTAAGTGGTAGCATGAAACTGCTCTGAGTAGCTTCTTGTGCCTTTTGTTGGACTCTGGATAAGGCAAGAAAAAGTTGTAGGATGTTTTTATTTGTGTTTAGACTTGTAAGCGTCAATGTTTTATGATGCAGAAGCTATTCTGCATGACTTATTTAAAGTTATGAGAGAAGCTCTTGTCAGTTTTAGTTTTTCATATTAAGTACTGCTCTTCTCACGTTGTTTTATCTGCCTACCCTTCAGGAAAATGAAAGAGAGTATAAAAATGAAAAACTACCATCCAAAATCTCCAGAACAATAATGTTGTTCTGTCTTAATTGATTTTTGAGTTCTTGATTAACTATAAGTGTACATTCCATTAAAAGTGTGAAATTAGACTTTTTTTTTTCCCTTATAAAATGCTCTAAACAGTAATTTTGCCTCCTTATTTTCCTCCATTTTCCAAGGCACCCTTTCAGGACTCTGAATACTACTTATTGTAGGATAATAAATTACTATAGTAGCTCTATTTAGAAAAGAAACTATTAAAATATCTGAATTTGATATTTCATGGACAATAAACAATTAGATAAGCAGATTGATAGTGGAAAAAGCAGGTAATGAGAGAAGATTTAGAAAGATGTAGTTGCTGAACTAGTTACAAGTGGCTATTAGTTCTAAACAGTCCCATTTGGCAGAGATTTGCAGGTATTGAGGCCTTAAGGAAGGATTTAAAAGAGGATAAAGTGATATGGTCTCTGGGATTATCAATGACAGATTAAATAAACGTGGAATAAAAGTGGAAAGCAAGTTTAGGGTTTGTTTTTTTTAAGTACTCTGTACCTTTAAGTCCAAGACTTACATTGTGAGATTTGTCTTCTTTAGTAGTTTAAAAGGTTTTTCTTGAACAGTAGTAGGCTGGAGGGGTTTGTTGGTGGGCTTGAGAAGTAGGTGAATGCTTTCTCTGTGTAACAGTTTCCTGTTTAGTTCAAAAATCAAATTTCCAAGCATTAACAGTACAAGTTGATGGTGAGTACTTGCCAGGCAAGCTCTATTTCTGTGAAGGTGCTGGGGGTGTTGCAAATGAGTGGTTTGGGCCATTTAAAGAATCACCATCAACAGTATTGTCAAAGGTGGGTTTTGATAAAATTTGTGAAAGCGTGATAAGACTCAATAGCAAGGCTCACTGTTTTACTTACTGCATAGAGGAAACATGTAAAGTAAAGTTGGCTCAAATTCACTTTAGAATGATTTGCATGGAGAATGGGCATTCAAAGGATAAACCTTCCCACTGAGTCCTGAGGTTCAGAATAGACACAACCACCATGCCTTGCCTTCTGAACTCTTGAAAGAATCTGGGTGGTGTTGGATCCAGCTTTAGTCCGAGACCTGGTCAACAGTTGTGTCTAAGGGACTTAACCAGCACTTAATCATTGATTAATTGAATGTTTAGAAAGTGACTCAATAGTATGTATTATAATTAAGCCACTGTAAATTTGGAACAGCAATATTCATGCTATTCTTCCAAGAGATTATAGGGATCAATTCACACACAAACATAAATATATATAATATAAATGTATGTATAAATCTGTCAAAAATTCTCCTTGACTTCAGTGAAATACATTGAATTCCTTTGCACTGCTTATTGGACAAGGGATTGAGCCTAGAGGAGCAGGGGGTATTGGCTCAGATCTTATTGTCAGCTTTTGGTGATTTTCCTGGAAGTATTGCAAACTTGAGATCTGGTGACTTCTGAGAAGTGTCACTCTCCAAGGGCAATGCTGGCACAGCCTCCTGCCATCAAGGACAGCTTGAAGGACCTCACCTAAGGCTGCTGTTAATAGAGTTCAAGGTGATTTGCTTTAGTCATTAGTCTGTTTTCATCGAGGCCATGATCTGAGTTGGTAACCACTGCAGTTTTTCAGAAGTCTGTAATCACATGTAATAGTGACTTGCGAAGACAAATGTCATCACTCTGAGTGCTCTGCCTCCATTGTTCTTCTTTCTACAGCTTTATATGCTGAGCATGATACCATGTATTATGGAATATCCCCTTGACCACTTGGGGCCAGCTTCCCAGCTGTGTGCCCTCCCAGTTCCTTGTGCACTCCCAGTTGCCTCACTGGCAGAATAGTCTGAGAAGCAGAAAAGACCTCTGTAAGTAAGTACTGTTTAGCAATTATAAAAAATACTTTGCAGCAAAAAGCCAAAACACAGCCCCCTACTAGATGCTATGTTGAAAATTAAATCTCTCCCAGCCACAACCAGCATGAAACTCAATTCTTCATTCTCTTCTTTGGAGTTGTAATGAATTAATCATCTAGACAGTGGATCTGAACAGAAATATTTATGTCATAGAAAAGTCAGAAAATCCCCTCTAAGATGGTTTTGTTTGTATGTCTGGGTGATGGGCCAATAGACAGCTGTCTTTGTGATCTAATACCTAATATAATGTATTCATGTATAAATTTAAAAAGAATGTAACCTGGTTTTGTTTTGTTGTTTGTTTTTTTTTCCCTTTTTCTTCCTTGAGAACACAGACCTTGCAGTCCTTCCATAAGTGTCTTAGAGAGTTACATTTTCTCCAGAATTTGTTGCAGAATGCTGTTTGTGGGAGTGGCTTCTACAGAAGTAGAATTTTGGATTAAAAAAAATAAAATGCAATAAAAGCATTCTTTAGAATGTTTCATTCTACAGAATTGAATGGTGTGCTTGAGGTGATACCATTAAAAAGTCCAGCATACTAAGAAGATTTTTGAAAAGTGCTTAAGGGGGAAAGTGCCTACAATGAAAACCTGTATAATTCAAAAATATTCTGCTTTCTCCCTTTATGTGTATAAACTGCAACAATTAGCTTGCTTTAAGCTACTTATATGCAGAAGAAGAAGAAACTGCATAGCCAGAACTGCTGGAAGTAGGGAGGGAGAAGGGAGGGGTGGGTGAGTAAGACAGTAAGAAAGCTATTTTTAAAAGAAAGCTGATATTTTCTAATAATGGAACCCTGCCTGGCAGCACCTTGTTCACTGCTGTTCCCTTTGGCTTCCATTTTTAGTGGTTCTATATCTGTGGTGCCTCTCTTCTGCAGTTCTGCTATCTGCGCCTTTAAACATCCTTCTGCAAGAAATTTCTGCAGTTACTGTATAGTTCCTACCACAAAAGACAGGTTAAATACTAGAGCAAGAGCAGGCAATGTATATCTGTAAGTTAGCTGAAATAAAGATCACAGCTGGGGAAATGCCAATGTGAGTTTCTGACAATACACAAAATGTTTCTGTGTAGTAATTTCAAACCATCCTCTGTTGTACTCTAATGAAAGAAACTGCACTCTGCAGACTCTGTGCAACAGCTTTTGAATTCTGCATCTTTTCAGTGAATTTTAAGGGAATTATGCCTGCTTAGTCAAGGCAAAGTAGTGAATGAAGCTAAATATGAATAACTTTTTGTTGTATCTGTTGGGAAGTAAAACTGGTACTAACTGTAGCTATGCAACACGTGTGGGTATGTGTGCCTACACCCAGGTGTGGGTGTGTTATAAAATTGCCCAGTAAATACCATATTAAACTAAAATAAACTCTGTTTTTACTGGGTGGACAGCCAAGACTCTCTTATTAAGGGACCTTGACATTCACAGGAACAGTTGGAATGATTTCATTCACTAACTGGGATCCCAGATTATCTCAGAGTGGAAGGGACTTCAAAAGATTCTCTGGGCCAAATTTCTGTGGGAAAGGGAGCCTAGAGTAGATTATCTAGCACCTTGTCCTATCACATCTTGAAAAACATACAGTGACGAGACTCTACTTTATCCCAGGGAAGGTTATTCCAGTGGCTGAGTGTTCGTTCTGTAAAAATAAATTTCTTTCTTATTCTGAATGAAACTTCCTCTTGTATTTCTGGTTCCTTGGTTTCCATCTAGATACCTGTGAAGAGAAAGCTTCTGTCTTTTTTGTAGCTGCCTTTTAAGTTCTGAAATACTGTGATGAGGTGTTTCTTCTGCCTCAGCTTTTTCTTCTCCAGGGAGGAAAGGTTTAATTCCTTCAGCCTTTACTTATAAAGACTGCTCTTTGACCTTTGAGCATCAAAAGAATGCTTGACTGGGATTGGGTTATTGACAATACTCAAGATTACTACTTGAAAACCCTTATATATATATATATATATATATATATATATATATATATATGTGTGTGTGTGTGTGTGTGTTCTATTTTTGTTTAAAGCCTCAAAGATCATGGTAAAATACAATCCCCAAGAATTTAAAAATGCAAATTTACTGGGAGTTCAGGTTTACTGTTAGACTCCTGAACTTTTAAGCTTCATGTTTTTAACCTTATTTACACACAGGATCTGTCTGAAATTTGCCCTTTTGAAAAGGGGTTTTCTGGGTCAATTGTGTGATAGCAGAAACTTTTGCTTTAAGAAATTTCAGCAGAGCAATAATTTCATTACAGATTATGCAAATACTAGAGATTCAGCACAGAAAAAATAGGAAAAGTTTTAATTTCAATCTTGAAGCCCACACTTGGTTTGTATAAACAGAGTATTATTACTTTCCGTAATCTCCTCTTGTCTGTATTGTGTCTCTTTTTTTTTAAATGTGATCTGAAATATTGAACTTAGTACACTAACAAGATAAATTTTGAACAGTAGCTCTTCTTGTGAAAAGAATTAACAGAGTGTAAAGTCTTGTCAGATGGACAAGAGCCTCTCAAGCTTTTGAACATCATCAGCCTTAAAGCTTCAAGAATCAACTGTGCTCCTCTCACCCTAAACAGCTTTAATTTTTTAGTCTGGTTTTCTTGCAAAAAGAAGTCTCTAATCAAACAGTCTGTCTTTCTTGCTGTGAACCAGTCTTCAGATACTTTTAACTGAGCTAGCAAATTCCAAACAAATTTGACAGGAGGATGGAAGCATCAAGTACTCTTCTCTAAGTTTTCTGACAAGAGGTGAACAGATGGTAGAAAGAGTACCTGTTTAGCACTGTCAAGGAGGAGACAGTTATGACCTGAAGTTTATGCTTTACTAAATATTGTGGAATACAAACTGACGATCAGCTTTCTGACTTTTTTCCTCATTCCATCCGGTACTAGAAAACATGAAACAAAGTTTGTTTTTTCTTTGGGTTTTGTGAATATGTGTTGGTGGGTGGATTTTGATGGTTGGCTGGTTGGATTTTTGGGGTTTTTTTTGTTTGTTTGTTTGTTTTTTCTTTCAAGAACTTGTAAATTTTCTTTGTCAGATGGTACATAAAAAGCATGATCATATATTATGCATATGTGAAAGCACGATCATATTTTTTGCACAGCAGCAGAGCTACCACATTCTGGAAGAGAAGTGGAGTCAGGTTTTCCCATGTTGTTTTCCTCCAGTAAACTGTGTAAATAAGATGGGAAGTCATGCTCAGTGTCAGGTGTGATGTGTGGTGTTTTATGCAATCCCACTCTTCCAGTTACCCCATCTCTGGATTCTGTTGTAGTATGCAACAGAGCTACAGCTTTCTTTAAAGGAAATCAAATCACATAAGGAAAGGTGAACTCCCAGATCTAGTATTGCATGTTTGGTTTGGAAGGGCAGCCAGGCTTTCATAGCTCTCTTGTAATGCAAGTGGAATCAAAATATGCCTGAAATATTGATAGTTATGTGATAATACAATTTACTTTTTGAGGCAAATAGCGCAGATATCTGACAAATAGATGCCTGCTCCAAGTTGTTCCAAGCTTCCTTTAGATCTCCCTGCAGAAAAGGAAGATAATCAGCTCAAGAAAAGGAGGAACCTAAGTAACCTGCTTCAAGTAAATCATTTTTTCTAACTATCCAATTAACTTTGACAGCTAATTCTAGGAGATTTAAGTCTCTTCCTGCTTGTCTGACAATTTTACTGAAGGTTTAGCAGGTGTTTTATAAACCTCTGAAAAATCTAGTTGGAAAAAACCTCCAACAGTCTGTGCAAGCCTTTCAAGGGCATTACTCTAAAGAAGTAGGACTACTGCTCTAAAGTAGGGCTTGAAAGCTGTTTCTGTGTTGTGCAGGCATAATCATAGTTCAGTGCTGGATTGTCTTTAAGCTGTGTGGCTGGAGTGGTGCTCTGAAAGGTGATGAGGTGAGAAGCTGGCTTTTTGTTCTCTCACTCTACTGCTCTGCTCATTATCAGTCTCCAGCTTCTTTGTGTACCTGTGTTAGCTCTTTTCAGAGTTCATTTCCAGTGACTGTCGTATTGGGAAAAGTAGTGCTTGCTGCCCCGCTTTTGTGTTTCAGCACAGGCTGCTGCAGTGCATCTTTGTGCTGGTGACTGTGTAGTGACTGGAGTTGCCAAGGGGAGGAAAGGCCACTTTGTGGTATAAACCCTTAAGTTCTAATCTTTCCTAAATTAATTTTTCCTTGACAAATTGCTCATAAAACTTAAAATAGGTTCGAAATCTACTGCATCCTTTCCACCCTCTGGATGGAAACACCAGGATGTCGAGCAGGGTTAATAGAAATGAGTATACCTCACTACTCACTGAGTGAGCATCATGGTTTCTGCTCTCTTCAGAAGCAGCTTGCTTCTTATTCTGCTCATAGGATCTAAAGCTGGAAACAGTACCAAGCCAAAGAACATTTCTGACTCCAGGGACTTTTCAGGCAAGGCACTAGGGTTATATAGGAGCACTGTGCTTCTGACGGTTTTCTGCTTTGAAGTGTTCTGTCCTTGGTGCCACAGGAGAATTCAATGTGGATCTGAACTGTTCTTGGCATCTTTTTCTAAAGCTCCTTAAGGGGGGTGGGAAGTGCATCTATGTACTTTGTCATTATAGTGTGGCTCATTGCTTTTTCATGGAGGCAGAGGCAAAGAGAGAGGTGAAGAAAGCTGCAGAATTGTCATGTCTGCTGGCAACCTGCAGCTATATCTGTAGGTGAGACAGCAGGTGATCCCTTAAAAGCAACATCTCTCTGTGTTCTGTTGCTGATCTGGTCTTTTATGTAGTGGAGGTAAGAAAGCAGTAGCTAACAAGGATAGATGTGCAGTCTAAGGCAGGCACCTGCAATGTTTCATCCTCAGTTCTGCATTCCCACAGCACTCAGCTGTCATCAACAGATGCTTTTCACCAGAGTGCAGCTTCCTGTTGGGTAGGGAATCTGAGAGCTGGTAGAGGGGAGTGTGGAGGTCTGAGGAGAAATGAATAGGAGCTTTGCCTCTGCCAAAGAAGGGAAGAAAATGGAAAATGTAGTCATTTGAAAAAAAAACAAAAGGAAGGGAAAGTGAGAAACTGTCCCCCTTGAGCCACACATGGAATAAAGCTCAAAGAAATGTCCAGCAGTGAAGAACAACTCTCCTCAAAAAGCAGTGAACTACAATGATCTGTGATAAGGGTACTAGAAGTTCTGTAAAACTCTTTACATGCATGAATGAAATCTGTGGTCAGCTGCATAACGTCAGCAAGAATTCTAGAGTAAGGCCTTAAATACAAGTATCTAACTTGGGGGGAGTTTAGATGTTTGAAGCCACAGGGCAACAGCTTTAGTGCAATACTTGCATGTGGGAGGTTTTATTACTGTAATTTTATTAGTTTGGGATTTAGATTGGTGACATTCTCTTGTTGCCTGCTTCAAGGCCTCTTTCCACTGTCAGTTCTAAGGTAGGATTTTTTATATTTCCAGAATAAAGAATTAAAGGAACAGGAATAGCCTCCACACTTGCTAGCAGCCTAATAAAGTATTGAGTAGAGAAGGAAGTGGTGGAAACAGTAAAAGACCTGTAGGAACAAAACTACATAAAAGGACCTCAAATTTACCTCAAAGCACACTTCACTGGAGAGTGGATTTTCAGAAGAATATAAAATTAGCCTGTACAGTTAGCTTCTGGAGAAGACTGCTTAGCTACAGATCTCAATTCTAATGCACAGTAGAGAGGAGGCGAAGAGGACAAAGACTTCAAGCAGAGGGCCAGAAGAAGGAAAAGCTGATGAGAGAATATTGCCTTGAAGATGTAGGCTAGCAAAAGGACATTGTCAACCTTTAAGTATGCTACAATTTTGCCGAATTTCACACCCTGCATGCAGATTGTGCTAAAGCCTTTACAGAAATAGAAATCTGCAGCATGTCCTGTATCCTGCACCCTCAGTCTTCTGAGGAAAGTGTGACTTGGGGTCACAGTCCTTGCTGGCATCAGCAGGTTCAGCTTGCCTGAAGTCAGTGGAGCTGAACACCTACTCTTGGCAACAGTAGTTTTTCCTTGTAATTTTTTCTTTTTTTTTTTTTTTCACAGCAGAAAAACAACAATTAGCAGTGCTACTATTGACAACACATAGTCAATAAAGGTGATAATACAACATGTAACAATCTGGATATGCTATCCACTTATCTCTGTTATGTAGATTATGTTTATCATCTGAGATGGAGAAATATACTTAAGACAAAGAAAATAACTTCTTTTTGTCCTCTCAGAGAATAATTTTGTAAATGCACAGGAAGAAGAGGTTTGCTTTTCTTCTGGGTGGAACAAACTGTGGTTTTTTGTTTTGTTTTTTGTTTGCTTTGTTTTTTGTTTTTGTTTTTTTTGGGCTGAATGAATCATTTTCATCTTCCTGTTACTGTGATTTCAGCTTTGCGGAAGCACGATTCCTGTGGAAGGTAACAGGGATTATCTAGTGATTATTGCACAGAGGTGCATGCACAGAATATTTCAATACTATTATGTTAAGCACAGATGCTGCAGAAGCACAGCTTCTTGCCTTATTATTTTCCTTCTTCCTTTCCTTTCTTAATTCCAAGCCACTGTCTGTGTTTGTGGGCTTGCTAGTGACTGTATTCAGATTAGGTTAGGGTGTGGGGAATGGTCACAGAGAATAAAATTCTGAAGTAACTAAGACATAATCACCTCTGATATCTAATGTTTGCTGTCCCAGGCCTTTGATGACTCTACCGCCAATATCAAACCTGAATGATTCTGGAATGTTTGGGGCTGTCTTGAGTTTGGAATATAGGTATATGGGGTTTTGCAACAGGTAACAGGTTGATGTATTTATTGGAAAACAGTGGTTCTGACACTCTCTTCCATGATGCTGCTCTGAACAAATATTACTGTGTTTTTTTAAAGACAGGTGGCACTCTCTTAACCTTGGTCTCAGACGCTTTAGACTAATTACTTCTTGGCAGTACAGTCAATGCTGATATGTCTCAAGGATAGGACAAAACTGAATTTTGTAAAAAACAAGCAAACAAATTCTGGTAACAGGGAGGAGGTGGAGCAGGATCTTTGGGGCACAAGGAAGAAGAGACAGATATCTAGAAGGGAACAGTGAGACATGGGCAGCTGTAACTCTGGAGGCTGTGCATTGAAGGTAAAGCAGGAAGGGGTTAGTAGAGATGTCACTGTAGGAGGGGAAAAGGGGGAAGAGGGATGAGTGAAATTTGAAATGGGTAAAGCGACTTTAGGGAAGATAAATGAACAGTTCTGACTGCACAGCCTTTACAGGAGCAGGCTCCTGGGTTTCTTCCCCATTCTGGACAGTTGTCTGCTTATCCTGAGTCCTGCTCTGTGACAGTGGCAGCACAGACACAAACCCATGTTACAAGACCTGTGCAATTTATCATAATGAACTGCAGATCTCTTGAAGGTACCATGAGAATCTTTGACTAACTGAAACATCTGAAGCTTATGATGAATCAGAGTCTGAAAAATAAAAACACTGCATTAGGGGAATTAATCAATAGATACTGTAATTTAGGATAGCATGCAGGACTTGTGCTCAAAAATGAGTCTTTATCTAGTCCTTAAAAAAATGAAGGCTGGGGAGGGGTGGTGGAGGGGGAGCCATACCAAACAAGATATATCTGTTTGGGTTCAATAAGCTAAGAAAGCAAAACAAACCATTTTTTTTCTCTCCCTTTTTCTGTTATCTAGAGACCTAAGGTGTGTTTTTCTTCTAAAAGAAAAAGTGAGATGTAAACAAAAGGTTTGAATAAAATTATGTGCAAGTAGAAATAGAACATAAAAATTCAAATAATAAACATATCTTTTGGTAAAATGTTCTGTTGGAGAACTAGACATAGCAAACACTTATTACTCCAAAATTTACTTAAATGTCTGAATTCATTGAATGTACACTTTCTTGTCTACCAGGATAATTAAAATATTTAGTGTATACAAAACTGCATACATATTTTCCTCTCTTATCTCATGTTTTTGACAAAGCAGTCATTTTCAGAGAGGTAAAAATTATAGACAGTTTAATGTTGTGGCACCTGTGAGCACAGCAGCATAACACATTTTTCCACAAGTGGTAAATATACAATGTGTTTCGATTATAAATTTCTACTCTATATCTTTAATTGTGCTGGGAAGCTAGGAAAATTCTGAGCAATTTGCCATGATTTCAGATCAGGTAAGCTAACTGAAACAATTAATTCACATCTGTATCACAGTGAGGTCTGGCAGATAGAGATAGGCAGTTGAATTAAGGTTAGAAAAAGAGTCTGGAGCTCCAGTGCTGTGCTGCCAAGTCTCAGATTAAGTCATAGCTCCTTCTAGCAATTTAAGTTCTGGGAAGGTGGAGGGAAGGATTTGTTCTGACCTCTATGGCTGTAAAATATGAAGGATGTCCCAGTCTATGTGAGCTATGATAGGTCCCTGATGTGGTCAGTGAAGAGGCCTTCAAGGGGAGCCTCATCTCTGCCTCTTTCAGTATCTTCATCTGAAAAGGTGTGAGTCATGCCCATGGTACTCCTGTTTCTCTTCCCTGGCTATAATCCATGTAGGATTGCACCACAGATCTCTAGGTGTGGGTTAAGGTGCTGTCAGGCAGATGGATCCTAACCTGTCATGGTCAAAGTGGGCGTCAGAAACTGTGACTTGCCTGCGATCAGGCAGCCTGTCAAAGCTGGAGCTACTTAGGTTAAGGTGTTTCTTGTCTGTAAATGATGGTGGATAAATCCCACAATGATATAAGCATGGGTGAATTTTCCCATTCTTGCATGATGTTTGATGCATAAACAGTAGTTTCTGTGTGTCACAGTAAACCTTTTATTTTTCTGTCAAGTAATGGTCATAGGCTTATAAAGAACGGACTTTGGTTTAAAGAAACCCTGCAAAAAGCAAAACAAACCCCCAGCCACACACACCAAACTGTAGTATTCCTGAAAAAAAAACCCAACAAAGTGCAGAAATTTCCACAGCAGAAATAATAAACCATATTTTTAAAGTTATGTTGATGTAGTTGAAATGTCCTTAACATCTAACACCACTGATGTGCACATGTACAGTAAACACTTGCATTTGTAAATTGAACTTCCATAACTACCAGCATGATATTTGACTATCTAGAAGAAATGTGTTTCCATTTTGTTTGAATTTTTTAATGAATCCATTTGGGAGAGTGGAGGGACCATCCTAAGCTTTAACACAAGTTATTTGAGAATGATGATCTCTAATAGAACTGTCTGAAAAAGTAAATAGTGGGTTCAAGTACCTGTATCACAGTGGAAAAACTTAACAAGTGTTCTTCAGGGGTTTTCTTCCAAGTTATGTAAATGAGAGTTAAGATTTATTTACTTCAGTAGGATAGAATTAGTCATTTGCATATCATCATCATTATTGCTGTGGAAGTGGGATATAGTGTTAATGACATTCACAGCTTGTCATAAATTGAAAAGAGTTGGTAGTGCCAACTGAGAAGATAACAAAGAAGCAAACAGAAATACAAGCCAAGGCACTTAAATGTAAACTAAAAGGAGGCAAGAGATGAAAAATGTGCTCTAATAGAGATGCAGACTGGTGGTGGACAGTGAAGTTGGATGAATACTGAAAGCAGTAATTCTTAAATAATTATCCCCTAAGGAAATGTCAGCACTTACAGCTGGTAAACTATTTAGATGGCTCAAACAAGTAACAGATTAGAAATGCATTTGTCTAATGCTGTAGCCGCAAAAAAATGGACTTAAGTCTCAGTATGGAGACTGCAGGTATCTGTCACAGAAGAGGTCTGTCTTTTGAGAGCTCATGCCAATTTATGGGTAGGTATTACAGTGCCCAGTGCCAAAATCCTTGTAAAGTTTGAGGAATTTCTCAACATAGATTCAGTAGTAAGACTCAATCCAGTCTCTCCGTTGAGATCAGGAGCTTCCAGCAATTCACTGAGAAATGATGAAACAGTTTCCAGCTCCTCACAGAAATTGCTGTGGTTTTCTGTCCAGTCCATACAAGGGGTGCTGTGATTAGGAAAGGGAATGCCTTAGTTGATACAGCAGCAAAATCTGTGTCTTGCCAACTTGTGACCACAGCAATTGTTTTAGGCAACAACTTGAGGTCTAATGTTGTCCATCCAAGAAAATTATAAACTGTATTGATCAAACATGGCAAGCAAAGAACATTGGATAAAATGGGAAGCAGTAGAAGAAGACTATATGGAAAATGGGAAAGAAAACCTGTCTCACTGAAAAAATTACTGTAACCAAATGGTCCTGTGGTAAAGCTCATGGAGGACTGGAAGCAGTGGCTATCCAAGTGCTACAAGTATGGGTGGCACTGATGTCTATGCAGACACTAAAATAATTATTAATGCCTGTCCTATTTGTAAGAAATTCTCAAATATAAAGTATACAGAAATCAGCCTTTTTTTCCCATGCTGAAGACTTCATGTAGACAATGTTCTTATGTCCACAGTATGTGGATATAAATATTTGCTAGTTATAGGAGATCAATTACCAGTATGGTTGAAGGCTTTCCTAATAAGAAAAGCAGACACTGGAAGAGTAATAAAAGCTCTCCTTAAAGGAATTATTCCTAGCTATGGAATACAAGAATCTGAATCAGAAGAAGGTCAAGTTTCAGAGCAGGAACAATCAATTGATTTTATAAAAGGTTAGGAATTAAAAAGATTGCAGACTCTTATCAATGTCAGGCATCTGGACAGGTAGAAAGGATGAATTAGCTGTTAAGGAGAGAACAGTTAAAATTTGCATATATAGGGGTTAAAATGGCCTGAAGCATCTTATGGGACATTTGAAATGCCCCAAGACAGTGCCTTGGACTGTTGCTGGATGAAGTTCTTTTTTGGAGACTCTTGTCTATACTGGGGACTTATATCATAGCCCAAAACAGCTTCTTGAATGCAGATGAGCGTTTGACACACTATGTCCTAAACTTACATGAAAGTTTCAAAATTAAAAGGGATCATGATTAGTGGTACTAACCCATTTCTCTGGAGGTATAAGCACATGATTTGTAGCCTGGAGATAAAATTTTATTAAAAGTGTTTTCCCATAAATCTAAATTGGAATATGGGAGTGGCTGCAGATAGTCTTATTAAATTCTTACTTTGCTGTAAAAGTTAGAGGACAGGAAGCTTGGATCCATCACTTGAATGTTAAGTGGTTGTCAAAGGCTCATTCAGTGATGAACAACAATTGCAGGAAGAATCCAACATGGTCAGTGTTTTAAAAACTGAAATAGGTTTTGGTTTTTTCAGACCCATTTGGATGTGAGGTGTCAAAGTGACTGAGGAAATTGTAGAAATCCTACATGTAAAGTTAGTAGCCTTTGCCATGCTTTTTTACATGAGATAGTATCTAAATTTATACAGCCTTTTTGCAAGGAGGGAAAATTTTTATTTCAACAAATCAAAAACCATAGTCCAAATTACTCACAAAACCCACTATTACTTATGTCCTTTCCTTCCAAGCCACTTGTCTTTGAGAACTCCTCTGTTAGAGATCCCTGTACCAAATAAGATCTCATGGACTATGTTGTGTTCAGATATTTCTTTCCACCAAGACCACACACACTCACAACAGTGGGAGGTGGCAGTCCCAGAAGCAAAGCACAAATATGCAGCGTGTAAAACATTACACCTGCCTCACTCAGCTTAGGCTCCTATAGTAATACTACTCCTGTCAGCAGCCTTGATGATTGTAACCAAACAATGGACATATAAATAACAAGAATAGTTGGGGGGCTTTTCCATGCACCTTGGCTTGTACCTGAGCGCAAAACATGATCTGGGATATGTGCTAAGAGAGCTCAGAAAAAATTACCAGAAGAGTGGACAAGAATTTTTGTCTTAGGAGCCTCAGCCCCTAATATTTTTCTTCTTAAATTTAGCTGTGATATCAGGATCATGGTACAAACATTTGTTCACAGGATCAAATGTAGTAATTTTTAGTAGAAAGTCCAACTGCATTCCCCTCCTTATGTGTTTTATCTGATTGGGAGTGAGTGAATTAGAAAAGGACTTAACATTTCAGTGGCAATAGAAACTTTAGGCAGTAATACTGCTGATGCAATTGTGACATTCCAAAAAAAGGTTTCACAACTCTGAAATTTCACTGCAAAACAGAATGTCAGCAGATACTTTCTTAGCCTCACAAGGGGGAGTGTGTACAATTATTAACACTAGTCATTGCATGTTTGTTGACCACAGTGGAAGGATTTCAGCTGATGTCTGGAAGTTGTGGTAGCAAGTAAAATAGTGCATAAAATACAATTGAATAATACCTCAACAGGTTTACAAGAAGTATGGTCTTGGCTCACCTCCTAGATAACAGATTTAAGAGCCTGGGCAAAATGAATTCTTTATGGGTTATTGATTTTTATAATAATCTTTGTCATACAGTTTGTATTTAACATTGTAACACTTGCTATACTCAACTGTGCTTACAACTGAGAGGCTACAAATATTCTGCTCCCATATAATAATGTTAATAAAAACAAAGGGCTACAAATATTCTGCTCCCATATAATAAATAGCATGAATGTTAATAAAACAAAAGTAGGACTGTTCTGGAGAGGGTCATTATATAATTAAGACTTAGTAATAGTAGATTGCATGAGCAGACAAAGCCTACAGATTGTGATACATGAACTATAACAACCGTATTGCAGCTGCTGAGAAGATAACCACAGAACCCATTCAAACCAGCCTGAGAGGGGGTGAAACAGGGAAGAGAAACACTGTGTCTTGCAGAAAAATACATATTCCCTGATGAAACAACGAACAAATCAAATCAAAAAGGTGTAAGACCCCAGATCTTAATATAACTATTGGTCCAAACTATAGCTTTAGGGACAGAAAGCTTGGGTTGTAACAGTACAACTACGCAGGGATTTCTTTGTTCAGGTTTCCTCTTTGGAGGGATGCAGCTCAAGCTGTAGCACTATTAATAAAGTGAACTTTATAAAAAAATCTCCTCTTGGCTTTCTGACTCAGTGGGATCCTGGAGTGTAATCCTGTTATGGTGGCTGGCATGTAAAATTTCCATAACCTCAGACCAGTCTCGTGATATTTGATGGGCATGTAGACAGGTCAGGTGTCAAAAGGATTATGCACACACAAGTAGTGGAACTAAGAAATGAGAACTCTTAAACTAGCTTTTTTTGTTCCCCACAGTATATTCCTTAATGGAAAAATAAATCACTAAGGATAATTCCAAAGTATTTGAATTAAAGATTCTCTACTTTTCATTTAACTTGCTAGTCATGTTCTAGAAAAGCAAACTTTCCACCCAGAAAGACAAGATCCATGTTTTCAGTTATATATGCAAGTCTGCTAGGTCCTGGTTATAGATTTAATCAATAACTTTGTAGCCCAGTTATTAGAAAGCCCGCACTTCAACATGGGAAATTAGGCTTTCTCCGTTTGTTTTCTGTGATTTAGTAATACGTTTCTTGTTTGTGGTTTAGAGGGAAGAAGGTTGAGGGTTGTTTTGTTTTTTTTTCTTTTTTGTTTTTTGTTTGTTTGGTTGGTTTTTGTTGTTTTTTTTGTTTGTATGTTTGTTTTGTTGTTTTGGGTTTTTTTTGTTCTTGTTGTTCTCACTAAATAAGTTGTCTTTGCAGTTATAGTTTGCAATGTTGTTATTTGAAGGTGATTAACTGAATCAAAATATCCTATAGGACACCATGGTTTAGATATATGCTTTGAAATTTTAAATCTAAAAAAAAAAATTAAAAATCTATAACATATTATGCTATATATCCAGGGTTTTTTCTTTAATCAGAAAAAAAGAAGAAGTTTTTGTGTTTAAGATAAATTCTCCTTACATAAGCACTTACACTCAAAATTTGTTTAAAGAACTCATGAAACAACATTTGTAGAAAATATATCTGTACAAGGCAAATTATTAGCATGTACTCGCTATCCACTATGTAGATGTATTTGAGTAAGGATCAGATTTCCCTGGCCAGTTTAAAGCAGAATTCTTATTTTCCCAGGCTTTGATTCTCCTGTGAACTTTAGGAGCTTCAGGCTGACCCCTGATCTTGGACCTGAGATGTTATTCCCCACTAGAGTGGTGGTAGTTTGGGAATTTGTCTATTAGTACTTTCTTTCCAAATTGACTCAGCACGATGTTTCTCATACCCCCAAGTGGTGTTCTGTCATTTAATGAGTGAATAACTTGCCCTAACACAGGCTGTGTTTTCCTCCCTTTCCATGGAGAAACTTCCTTGAATTTATGACTTTTAAAGGACATAACAGATAGAGGGAGGTCAACTGATGAGTATATACATCATACACAACAGTGATGGTGCATATAGAAACATTCTGAGGTGACAGATTATTTATCTTTTTCTGTACCAGCAAGCTGCCTGAACATGACGCACTTAAAATCTTGTAGGTATTCCCTACAATGTGCATGCACCTTCTCTCTTTGCAAGCACAATTGTGAATTTTTCAGAGCTAGAAAAATTATCTTCTGTTTCTCTGTTCACACAAGTCCTGAAGCAGTACATACGCTCACAAAGTTTATCTCAGGGATGAAGTCTACAGCTTGCTGTGGGCAGCAAGGAGAGGTGCTGAATGCAAGTTTCAGTATCTACTACTACTTTTCATGCAGAGTAAAACCGAGCTGTAAGATGGGGAACATAACCTACTAAGAATGAAGAACTAAATAAACTGACTTCAACCTCCAGAGTTAGAGAAAGTTGGGTGAAGACATCTCAGTAACCTTCCAGTATCTGACCAGTGCCTGCAAGGAAGCCAGAGGAACTTCCTCGGGGACTGTAGTGACAGGACAAGGAACAATGTCTTCCAGGCTCAGACTGAAAGACAGAGAATTTAGGTTACATATACAGAAGAACTGTTTTTACTATGAGGGTGATGAGCTACTGAAACAAGTTGCCCTGTTGAGAATCTGGAGATGGCTCATCTCTGGAAGTGTTGAGCCAGGTTGGATTGGTCTCTGAGAAATCTGGTCTGGTGGAAATGTCCCTGACCATGGCAGGGGGTTAGAATCTTAGCTATAAGGTCCTTTCAAACCCAGGCCATTCTATGATTCTAAAGCTTGTATTCTACGGGAAACCCTTCATGTTCTTACACACTGCTTGAATTTTGCAGTTAACAGTCAACAAGCAGAATTTTACAGGCCATTAGTCTATAAGTGAATTATTGCCTCTGGGTGTTGTAGAAATGAAAAACATTATTTCATTTTAGAAATGCTCTTTTCTTTGCAATTAAAATTTCATTATGATATTTAGACACATCAGTGTAGAACATGTGCCTAGTAACTGAATCAGCATTAAAAGACTTTAATATTGCCTTTGGAACAGTTCTCAGTATTTATAATCCACAAAATGAAAGAATTGAGACAAAGGATAGAAGCTACTGTTGTCCATAGTTGCAAACAATTTTATTTAATTGTTAATTTTATCAAAATACATATACCCAAAAGCCCTGATGACTGTTTAAATCATATGTTGTGAAACTGATGTTCGCCAGTTAAACTGTAAACCTTTTTAAAAAACCTTAGAATGAATTCAGCTATTGTGAATCATTCATCTGTCTGCCATCCAGGGAGACTAGAAAGGTTTCCCAACCTTTGGAGGCTGTGTAAGGTACAGTTTATGTATTAAAATTGGACAAAAGAGAAAAGCCATGCTGGAGCATACGAACAAAAGGCAGAGCTTTCAAATTTAAATAAGTAATTTAAAAGATGCTCTTGCTTTTGAATTTTCAGGGTTTTGTCAGCATATATGTGAGCCATAATGCTATTAAATGCAGGTTTTTGTCTACATCAGCTTTCTGATTGAAACAAGATAAAAAGCTGTTTGAATTCATTGTTCAAGTGTATTTGTAGAGCAAAGAGCTGTCCCACACAAGTGTCAAGCCAGATTTTTTTTTCCTTCTATTTGATTCATGAGACACAGGGATTGTGATTCCTTTTACATTTAAGACATAGAGAAAAAAATTTGCATTTAAAAATTACATTGTGGATATATCTCTTTCCTAGCAGCTACTTAATAGCATGTTCCTTATCTTTCATAATATAAAGTTCTTTCTAGAAAGACTATTAAAGACAAGTATAGTATAACTATTATCACCATTAAAATTATATTATGAAATATTATTATGTAAGCATATAAACAGAGAAGTCTCTAAAGAGATCAATCCTTAACACATCAGCTGAGCCTTACCCAGCAAGTAATTTCTGCTTGTTGCATATGTCAGTGTTGAAGAACTATTAAAATTAATGAAATCTAGTTTAGGAATCTCCTCTTTAAATCCAGTTGCTTCAGTTTAGTTTTAGATTGCCTCACAAATTGGACAAGCATTGTTTATATTTCCCTTCTTCAAAACACAATCTGTTTTTGCAAAATATCAAGCCTTCCTTTTTCTTTTCTTTTGCCCTTTGAATTCAGTGCTTAAAGAATTTGCCTGAAGCTTCTTTTCAGCTTCTATTCAACATATCTCTTCCCATATCCATTGCAAAACCCTAACAGCTTATCCCAAAGCTTATGCTACACTATAATATACACACCATACTTCTGCTTGTGTGGAAATAGCAGATTCCTTACACTTATTCTGTTAGCACTTTCTGATAATTTTTCCCTCTACTCTCCTTCAACTTCTCTAATAATTGGTTTTTTTCTGTGTAGGTTCTTGTGGATTGTAAGGTTTCAAGTTTATGATTTGTCTTTAACAACCTTTGTGAGAAATTCATGTTCACATGTGTATTGCTTCCTGAGTCTCAGTCAGTAACTTAATGCTATTCTGACCTCTTTCTCATTTCTTCAGTCCTAGATCTCCTGTGTCTTGATGTTAGTCCTGTGTAACTGGCTGCCAGACTAAACTTATCAAAGGTAAAAATAATGCACATCTCTCTCTGGAGCTCAGTTCAGTTCTTAATTTGTTCTGATTTCTTCTTACACTGGGAAATGATGTTATCCAGGAGTATGATGAGGTTGTGAATTGGTTTTGTGGATTTTATCTTGTTTGTTTTTCAAGCAGTGTCATGGGCTACTTGGCAACTGTGAAGACCACTTCCCATCTCTTGTCTAAACACCCCTACCAACCCTCAAGTAACAAGAAATTACAGTTTAAGGTTTTATAAATTCTAGAGGAAGATATTATAAGGAGCTTTATTTTGGTACCATTTGCATATATCCAAGACTTTACAACAGAGGGAAAAGTATACAGATGAAAAGTATTGAACATGATATCCTTGTGTAGGTCTTAAACTATTAATTATATCACTAAGTATCTTCTTGCTAAAAACTTTCAGCAGCAGTAAGGGAGCAAAATGTCATATGTAGACTGGTAAGAGACAGTGTCCCATATTACACAGAATCCCAGAATGGGTCGGGTTGGAAAGGACCACATTGGTCATCTGCTCAAGCAGGGTCATCCCAGAGCATATAGCATAGGATTGCGTTCTGGAATATCACCAGTGAGGGAGACTCTACACCCTCTCTAGGTGACCTGTCCCAGAGCTTGATCACTGCCCAGTAAAGTTCTTCTTCATGTTCAGGTGAAACTTCCTGTGCATCAGTTTTTACTTCTTCCCTCTCATCTGACCCCCATGGAGCACATCCTCCATTCCCCATGTCTCCTGCGCTGCTCGTGCAGCAGGCAGAGGAACTGGGGATGAAGGAGTGAAGTTGAGCCTGGGAAGGAGGCCGAAAAATATTTTGCTTTGTTTCTTGCTATGCAACTCTATATTTTAATTGATGATCAGCTCATTTTCCCCAAGCTGAGCCTGTTTTGCCTGTGGAGTTAACTGATAAATGCTCCATGTCTTTGTCTTGGTCCATGAGCTTTTCCAGGTTGTGCTGTGTACCTCCTTCCCTATTGAGGAGGGGGATTTGTGAGAGTGGCTGTGTGGAGGTTTGACAGCCAGTCAAGGTCAACTCACCCCTGTGAGAAAGCTTTGCTCAATGAACTTGGGGGAGATCAACATAAAGGCTACATCAGTAGCCATGAAAGAGGCGTAACTAGGACAGCTGTTCTAATAAATTAAACTTTTCCCTAGGCACTTTCACAGTCTTTTTTTCTTAATATGACAGTCACACCTTCCAGATGTGTCTCTTTTAGCTCTCCTCCCCCTGGGATAAAGGACAAACAGTATAGCAGCAATATTATGTTGCTCCCTGTGTAGCTGTAAATGTCCTCAACAGCCTGGGGGAAGAAGAAAGGGGCTTGTATAAGAAAACAGAATGACATCCAGAACTTCAGTTCACATTATCAAGCCTGATACTTGAATATCATCAGAAGCACTCAAGTGGCTGAATACATATAGTAATGGTATTATATAGAATTTTTAAAATAACTATGAAAACTGGTTCTTTTTTTAATGTTTGTTTTTTGAGAAAGTAGTAATATTTGTTTGGTTTTTAACTTGGATGTAATGCTGAGGCTGTGAGACCAAAACCAGTCTTTCTTCATTATGGTTGTCACCAACCCTCTGTCACTGGGTCAAGAATTACACTGTCTTCAGTACATGTACTGCTGTCTGCGAGCTTGAGGCAATTCCTTTTAAAGGTCTTTTTTTCTTTTTCCCTTTTACTTCTGTTTATCTAATAAGGTTGCAGTTATATCATGATGTTCTAAAAATATGTAACAGCTATACCTGTCACTGGGCTGGTCTTTATCTGCTGGCTCCCTTGTCTGCCAGCCTGCTGAGCCATCGAGCAAGTTTCTGCTATGAAGATTCTGAAATGATACACTTTTGACAATAGAAGAACACTTTATTCCCATTACATGTAGCCTTAAGTATACACATTACTCATACCAATACTGTCATTTATTGACAGTGCTGAACTGTCAGTGATCTAGTTAGCACAGTTTGGTGCTGCAGCTTCAGTTGCTAGACAGAATGACATTTTGCTCAAAGAGCTTGTTATTACGTTTTGATTTTATACAGGGGATTAAAGCCAAAACATAGGCTGGTTTACAAGGGAAAAAGAAATACAGCCAGGAATGGTTTACTGTTTGCACAATGTTTCATAGAATTTGGGTACAAATCTCAGCTTATAACAAACTGGGGAGTTGAATTCTGTGGGTTGGGGTTTTTGTTCTTTTAGATAGGCTTATATCTATAAATGTGAAACTGTTGAATATTGATGAACTTGAAACTAATAGAAATATTAGCTTCAAATTGCATCATTTAAGGGCCCCATGCTGGAATGGAATGCGAGAGGTTCACAAGAAGAACCTTCATTCTGAATTCAGTAAATTCTGTAGAGCTTTGTAAAAAAAATACAAAGGATCTGTATGAACAAATTACAAAAGGGAATGTGTAAATATGTGTTTAACAGGGGTTTAGACTGGCTTGTATTGGTAGTGGAGAGTACCATTTCCAGGACAGCAATTCCAAGATGGTGTTTCCAGTAGTAAAATGTAAAAATGTTCTCTGTAATAAGATAAGAAAGTCTTCACCTTGGTAGGACCACACTACAGGTGACTTGCCAGTGGTGAACAAAATCACAAAATGTGGTGAGGGCCTAACAGCTGCCATCTCTTTTTTTTTTTTCTTTTCTTTCTGTTATATGTGTGGACCTGGCCAGACTATTCTGGTGCATTTGTTTGTGGACAAGCAAAAAAGTGCAAAAGACCATCTTGATTAAAGATGCAAAAACAAGAAGCCCTTCCCTTTTATAAGGCCCTATACTAAATTTTTGATGTTCCAAATTTCTAGTATTTTCATGCTCCAGAAAGGCATGTTTGTCAACTGACTTTAAGAAAATACATAAACTCTAGAAACTGTAAGAAAATCTCACATGACTTTTAACATACTTTTTAGGTTTTTTGGCCAGCTTGTGATTAGATTAAGGCAACAAGTAAATATGTTCATTGTGTAGGATTCTAGTCTTACAGTAATTTACTCATGTATTTTTTTTATTATGTATTTAATAAAAAATGGGAGGGATGCCTTCTAAAATAAATTCTGACCTAAAACACAGTGATGTTATGCTACATTAATTTGACACCTGTGTTGAGTTTAGGCAATTTGATTTGTACTGTATGCTTTTACTAGTGGTCTATATAGAACCCATAATTTCCCACCTCAGAAGTTCAAAAACTTTTAGGTAAGAACTCCAAAGGTGCATTTGCTTTTTAAAAGCAGTGTTCATTTTGTTAATTTTCTGGTTTCAGATTCTTTAGAATATCCTTGGAACTTGATTTTGTCACATTCAGTACACCACTAGTTAGCAAAATGCAATGGGTTTTTTGGTCTGATATACAAGCTCTTGAGGGAAACTCAAATGCTGAAAGATAAATTGAACTTTCATGTAGGAGGGTAAAGCAGAGATGACTCTAAGTGCTATAGAAGAGTCACTTTGAGCCTCTTGTTGCATTACTGAGATTTGTGGCTTAGCCACGAATAGAAAATCTTGTTTAAATGCAATAGTAATCACTTTTTCAAATTTGGAAAAATCTGCATTTAGATCTCTTCTTATCTTACCTTTTCAATAAAGTTAAGCAAGTTGGACTAGTACAGCCTTTGTTTTCCAGGATGCTCCTGATTTCTGCTGAGTGGTGCACATCCAAGACTTTTCGTGACTGGTGGGAAGGGACCTGAACACACGCTCACAGTTCTCTCACACGTCAATATGTTTGAACAAGAAGAAATTCCCATGTTTGTCATAGCAAATCATAAAGGCTGAATACACTTGCCCTCCTTTTCACTGCTCTTCAAAAAATTACACAAGTGCAAGGGACAAAGGATTTACAAGGATTTACATAAGTGCAGTGAGAAGCCTGCATAGTCTAATAAATATATCTTCCTGTCAGGTCACCCTGTTTTGTACACGTCCTATTTCTTCAGTGTGGATAGACATAAAATTTAGGAACAGGCACATCAAGTAGGATACTGAATTGGTGTTGTCTCAGTCTGTTCTTGGTACCACTTGTGCAGGCGTCTGTCTTCCAGACGCTGGCTTTTCAGCACAGGAGAAGGAGTCTCTCACAACAGACAGCACTGCCATAGCTGTGCAAGGGTGGGAGTAAAATATTTTTTTACAGACACTGTCTTGGGTCTCCACTTTAATTTCTTTTTCTATAGTGAAGCAGCAAACTTGATCTTTCTCTTCTCAAAACTGCCTGTTCTCCACTGTAAATAATATATATTGGAAACAATAGTCAAAAAACCCACAAGCAAAAAAAAGTACCCTCTGAAAATCTGTAAGAGCTTTAGATAGAAAAATTAAATAAGGAAAGGGAGAGAGAGAAATTATGGAATTAGAGAAGGTAGCAATTAATAAATTTTAAGCTCTACTTAGGTCCTGTTCTTTAATATTCCTTTTACTCTATTTCCATACAGATAATACTCATTGTATACTATTAGGACCTCTAAAGCTCTAAGAAATGTAAAGATATTGAGAAGCACAACAGATTATTTTTGGCAGGCTGCAATGTCATAATGCCCTTGGACATCACACACTTCTGTTCCTTCCAGTTTTGTAATCTGTTAAGGGATTTATGCAAACTGCATCTTTCTTACAGAGCTTCAGAACACCTGACTGCAAACCCCTCATATTCTTCCTAAGTCCTTTTTCTGTGCTAGAGTAGGTTTTGTGGTTTGGAAAGTATCTTCTAATGGCATAGTCAACTTTTATAGGAATGTTTCCTGGCATCCATTTCCATCAGCCTTCCCTTTAAACATGCCAAAGTTAAGAAATTGCAGCCATGAATTAGCCATCTGGCAGCTGATGATTCATCTCTGTCCCTTAGAGAGAGCAATTTTTCTTTGTTTTTCCTTAAAACCTGGGTTTGCATGTGCTCAAAAGAGAATAAACTTCTAGGGGATTCACTGAGTTCAGGACTGCTGTCTTCCTCACCTTACTCTTCTGAGGAAGCATGGGTAATGACAGGTGTTTCTAAGGTCAAATTATTTCTGTGTGAGAGCAAAACCACTGTGGGTTTTGTGAGCCAGAGGTTTCAGAGCACTCAGGGTCATCCCCATGATGTTAAATTGCACTGAAAGAGAGATGCAAAGATTTTCCTAACCTGCCTGTACACACTTTCAAACAACATGCTGATCAGTGATGCTAACTCTTCCATTATTTCTCAGCATTCTTTAATAAATTGGGGGTGGGAGAAATTTAAGATATTAGCTGAAAGGGTTTCACTTACTCTCTTGCCCTGTCCTGTCTGTTAGTTTTTAAGAAAATTAAATATGAATGAGGGAGGACTGGTAAAAAATAATTTCTCAGTTTCTAGAAATCTTTAGTTTATAGAAAAATGACTCCTTGTTATTTAAGTACTGTTAGCACCCTTAAAAATAAAAAATTAAAATAACATAAATATTCTGCATTTACAGAGGAATGTGATATTTGTAAACTAAAAGGTGATAACTACCGAAGTTATAATTAGAATGGGAAGAGGGAGGAAATGGTATAGTAATTAAGGTTGAGCTGTCCTTTAAATTCATCTCCATAACATTTAAATGCATTCATTAACTCATTGCATAATTGGGAGGCATGCCATTAATGCAACAGTTCTGAATGTTTATCAAATTACTTCCAATCATCAGTGAATCTTGATGACACCTGGCAATCCAGTGTATGGACATCAATAAAATACTAATTATGAAATACTAATTGTAATCACTCTGTAAGGTCTAAAAAGAAGCATTGCTGTTTAAATTAAATTAAGTTAATTTTATTGACTTAATTATTGAAGGATGAGCTGTTCCAAACTGTAAAATTCTGAACTGACATTTCAAATTACTTCCATACTTATAATTAATGCCAATTCTTTTAAAAGCAAAGACCATAAACAAATAGATACCAGAGATAATAGGTCATGCAAATTAGCACATGCTTTCTCACCAACTGCTGAAAACCAGTTTATTTGAAAATGGCTTACACAATATTTTTTTTGTTTTAGTAGAGACAAAAAACCCACAGAAGAGCTATAATCTTAAACTGTTTGTTAAGTAAGCCTTCTCTGTTTGTCATGTAGTTAGATAAACTACAATTGCGATAGGAAGTGTTCATTCACAGCTCAGCAAAATATGTAACTCACAACTCAATCTGCCTTTGTTTTGTTGTTTTTTATTTTTCTCCTTCCCTCTTTGCAATCTCATTTCTCTATGTCTGGGCTCACAGCTAACCTGAAGACAATGTACTTGATCATTACTCTTTTTGTTCACAAAGTCTATTGCATTAATAATATAATGAACAATCTGTGTTGATAGAAAATCTTGGTACCCAAATCTTATAGCTATTTAAATAATCCTAGATTTGCTTTTCACTGTGTTAGGAAGTGTTTAACCCACATTTGGCTTTTACTGGTAATAATGGATTAATTGAGTATAAGCATGCTATAAACTTTATCAGGAATTATTCACAATGAAATCATTAGTTTGTAAAATGATTATGCAAACAGATACAGTTTTATATTCTGAGCTTTGTTTTGTGTCATACAACAAAGAGTAAAAAGGCAGTTTGGAGCAAATAGGTTCATGCTGCTTTTGGCTGGGGTAGAATTAATCTTCTTCACAGTATCTAGTATGGGACTGTGTTTTGTGTTTGTGCCAGAAACACTGTTGATAACACAGGGATATTTTAGATAACGGTGAGCATCACCTCCACAGCACCCCAACAGCAATTTGGCTAGGGGTGTGGGAGGGAGGCACAGCCAGGACAGCTGACCCCAAGTGATCAAAGGGACATTCCATGCTATAAAGCGCCGTGGTCAGTACATATGGCTGAGGGGAGAAGAAGGAAGAAGAGGAGAGTGATGGAATGCTTGGAGTGATGGTGTTTGACTTCCCAAGACACCATTCCTTGTGATGGACCTCAGCTCTCCTAGGGATGATGAACAATGCCTGCCCATGAGGGGCAGTGAATTAATTCCTTGTTTTGTTTTGATCTATGCAGCTCTTGCTTTCCTATCAAACTTTATCTCAACCTACAAGTTTTCTACCTTTTGCCCTTCTGATTCCCTCCCCCATCCCAGTGTGGACAATAGAATGGCTGTGTTGGATTTAGTTGTTGGCTGTGGTTAAACCATTACAGGTGGTTATGGGAGGCACTGCTTTGCAGATGTGTTGGAGCTGTGGCAGGGTTTTGGTGCCTCAGAATTTAAGGGATGTTTGCTCTCTGCAGGGTATTTAAAAGACATATTGTTGGATTTCTTTCTGCTGCCACAAATACTGCATCAATGCATATGAAAATAATCTGGTTTTCAGGTCAGCTTTCATAATTGACAGGTAAGATTTATTCTTAAAGACAAACTAGCTGGGACAAATGGGGCAGAGCTAAGACACCTTAGACGTACAAAAATTTTGGATATGGCAGAATGCATGCTGAGATTACCTGAAACTGTATCTGTTCTGTAGTATTTCAGAAATTAGTCTATAGCTTGAATTGGATATCTCCAAATAGTCTCAGACATCCTTAAATCTGTATAAAATGAATTTCAATGTCTCTAGATTTTCACCTATAAATATTAATAATTAATTGAAATGGATGTGACTGAGTTTTCATTCATTTACATCATTGAAGTAATGAGGTGAAATAATGTTACAGGAATATTTTCTAGGTCCATTAAAATGTGAAAGCAAAATTTTTTTAACTCTTGGTACACTTTCATTTGCAGAGTATGACTTTGAAATCTGAAAGACCTTCAGTCTTTACAAAGCCTTCAATAAAATATAAAAAGCATCAAAATCCTGTATTTTACAAGGGAAATTAGTTAATTATATTTACTGTAAAAGCTATTCTCATATGAGCCTACTCTTATGCAGAACCAGAGGTGTGTAGGTTCAAGCAAGCAGAATTAAATTTTTACAGCCTTGTAATGAAATGAGAAGCTGATTTCAGACAGGATCAAAAAGTTAGGTCAATATCTGTTGAACTCAGCAGACTCAGCAAAGCTTTTACTTCACAAGCATAATACCTGAAAGGATAACTGCAAAATACACAAGAATCACAAATGCAAAATTGTTATTCCTGCCTTATTATTGGTGGTAGTTTATCAGAGTTGATTAGAAATTTTGTTTTTCTAGGTTTACAGGAAATTTCTTGGTCCAATATCCTCTGAGATGTTGGCCTTCAGATTTCCCTGTTGTTATATCATAATTATATATTACCTGAAAGGATAACTGCAAAATACACAAGAATCACAAATGCAAAATTGTTATTCCTGCCTTATTATTGGTGGTAGTTTATCAGAGTTGATTAGAAATTTTGATTTTCTAGGTTTACAGGAAATTTCTTGGTTCTCTGTTGGCCTTCAGATTTCCCTGCTGTTATATCATAATTATATAATGTACCATTATTTCTGTAAAGATGTAACAGTGTTTACTGCATGTATTTATTTAACATTGTTTTCCCAACCTAATGTCTTTTTTACAAGTAGTTATTGAAGAGTAGTGTGAGTAAATTGTGCTTATTTCCTTCCCTGTGAAAAGCATTCCGCCCTGATATGCTACATTTCTTTTGGATTATTTGCATTCATAGACCTACTACTGGTTGAGACTGGAATGTTTCATCTGCTGATTTCTAAACTCAGACTCTTAAAATCAGTCCTTTTTTCACTTTTTTTTTTCAGTTATTTCATTCATTTATTTTTGTAGCAATATTTTTAAACTGCAGTTGAACTGTTCCAACACATTGATGGAACATCTGATACTGAGCTGTTTGGTTCTTCTTGTTTTCTAAATGTGTAGAACAATTATTTTCCTCTGTCAACACAGGCACCACTGTACTTGTCTTCAGCTGAAGTCTGAGAAATCTCCTCTGGAGAAATACTTCTCCCACTGAGAGATTTTGCAATCTTGTTACACTCCGATAAACAGATTTTACTTTTTAATTTGCTGCAGAAAGCACTCCACCCAGCTGGTATCACCTCACCCAAAATGCAGGTAGGGTCCCTCCTCCATTGATCAGATTATCACTGACAAACATTAGACATTATTTCAGGGTCTCCTCTGGGGGCTTCTATCAGACTGGCTGCAAAATGTGTGCAGATATCATAGAATGGCCTAAGTTGGAGGGGCCTTAAAGATAATTGAGTTCCAACCTCTAGACCAGGTTGCCCAGAGCCCCATCCAACCTGGCCTTGAACACTTCCAGGGATGGGGCACCCACAGCTACTCTGGGAAACCTGTGCCAGTGCCTCATCACCCTCACAGAGAAGAATTTCTCCCTAATATCTTGCCTAAACCTCCCCTCTGTCATTTTGAAGCCATTCCACCCCATCCTGTTACTCTAGGCCCTTGTAAATTGTTCCTCTTCATCATTCCTGTGGACTCCCTTCAGTGCTGGAAGGCCACTAATTTCTACAGGGAAGTCTGACACAATATAGCACGTGTAAATTACATTGTGTTAATCAAGTGTGAATAGGGAAGACAGGTACAGGCATGCAGAAAGCAACACCACCTAAAAAGATCTTGGGGTTATCACAAAACTGCAAGCTCCTTATGTTTCGTGTGGGGCTGGTGCTGGAAGGAAGAAGACATTTGGTCATATGGCCAGAAATGCTCAGAGGTATTTATGGTGTTCCCTTACGGTGTAGCAGCGGGAGTGGGGGAGGAGAGGGGTGTGTCTTTGATACGTACTTGAAGTTTTGGGGTAGACCAAGATCTAAGGAACCTAGCAAAAGCATGAGAATGAAAATAATGTCTTCAGGTGTTTATTGATACCTTTGATCATAGTCCTTGGTAGGGACACTTCAGTGCACGTGTATGGCAATTCCCCAGCTTTGTACCCGTGTGAAGCCTATTTCTTTAGCATACCTCAATTTGATTACTATGCATTCTCTACTGTCAGAGATTCACTAACACTGATATATCACAGCCTGGAGGAAAATCGTAAGTGGAAGGTTTTCGGAAGAGAGCAGCTGATTTTGCTAATGAAAAATTGAGACTTAGTGCTCAATGACTTCTGAATACAAGGTTAATTTATCTTAGTCCTTTTCTTTTGTCCAATTTATTTTGGCTTAGCATCCTTATTTAATGAAATCTTTGAACATTTGGATAGAGAAAAGGCCTGTTTTGCCATAGCCAAAGTAGCTCTAAAACCACAGTAAAGTACACTTGGAAAACTGAGAGGGAAATAGAAACCTAAATTCAGCTGTGAATATGCTGAGCAATGTCTCTCTTGCAGCATTAAAGCTTACTGTATTTTGTACAGTGTGGCATATTGTACTGTACATGAGCTGCAGAGATCTTGTCATGTTAGACTTTTCCTCTTAAAACACTAGACGGTTTCAAATACTTTCTCTTTAATGCTCTATGACAGCATGTGAAAAAAATTTAATGAAATTTCATTCTCCTATTGCAAAAATTACTGGTTTAGAAAACAGTGGAGGTATTAATGATATTAGATGCATAAACTGTCAGTCAGAAGAAGAAAAGGCAAAACAAGCCAAACTTTGGATTGACACACTATAAACAAAAAAGGCTTTTCAAATTTTATAGCAGTGAGAGGCACTCATGCAAGATTACATCTTGAAAAACAGGAAGCTGAAGACTTACACCTACAGCAATTATGCCTTGCCTAGTGGAAATGTCGTGTCTGAAGAACAGGGTGGGAGTTTCAGAACTCATTATTTTCCCAATTCCAGGTTATCAACCAGGCTTCTGGTCAAAAGCCTGTGGAGGGAGCTCTTGCTTTCAGAAAGCAGAGTTCACTGTGGGATGAAGGATATCACTGGGTTCTGACAATACTAGTGCCTGTGATGCCTGTAAAGATATTTATTTAGCATAATCTGCAGAAAAACTATTGTCTTGGACTTGCTTTTGCATATTCCTTGTCCTTCTCGCTTATCAGTTTTCTATCTCCCCAAAGCAAGGCTCTTCCTTTCTCCTTTTTAGGCATAAACTGGGAGGTTGAGCACTGAGGCAGACTGAACACTATTCTGACTAAACCAGGAGGCTTTTGGCATTGGCTGCTAGCAGAATCCAACTTGATGTTCTTAGGAAACTTGATGAAATTTAAAAGCTTGTTATTGCACCTATTTCAGTTTCCATGGGAACACTGATAAAACATTTCACTTCTTCTGTAATCTCTTCTCATTATCTTCCAGAACATAAGTCATCTGCTACCTAATTTTCTGGGCACTTATGTCAAGTAATTTTTTTTTTCTTTTTATTTTTTTTCTTTCTTTCCTTGGTTTTGTTTTTTTAGTTTTTTGGGGGATTTTTTGTTTGTTTTTTTTTTTATATCAGATAAAATTTTGGAGCTGCTTGTGTGTCACTCCTACAGTCTCACCACAACTGAATTTGTATGTCACTAGTAAGAGCAAAAGCTGAACAGAAATCCTGATTTATGAGTATAAATTATGAGATAAGGAAAAGTAGGATACAATTAGGAACTAGAATCATAGAATCATTTAGGTTGGAAAATACCTTTGATAGGCTTAATGGGTTGGTATTCCTCCTGCACTAGACTGAGAAGCACTTCCATCAGAGATGTGATATAAGCAACTGAAAGGAAGGGGTTGTTCACTCATTCAAAGGACAGAGAAATGGCTCCAAAGTCATGCATATCTTCTTTTGGTATGCCCTGGAATCCTGTGGGATCTCCAAGATCCCAAAAATTATAATGGGGTATGAAATGTCACTCAGTTCTCTGTCAGCAAGCGTTCTGGTCCTGCTGGGCAGTGCTCCCACAGCACCAGGGCCATCTCTCCAACACACCAGCAAGGCTACCCCAGTAAGGTGGGAGTGGGTAAGGTCTTGGGAAGGGTCGCAGCCAGGACAGATGACCCAAGCTGACCAAAGGGATATTCCACACCATACAGCATTTTCTCAGATATAAAAGTGAAGAGTGAGGAGAAAGAGGGAGGACAAACATTATTATGATACTTGCCTTCCAGAGAAACAGTCTATGCTGAAGCCCTGCTTCCTGGGAAGTACCTAGGTGCTGCCTGCTGATGGGAATTAGAGAATAAAATTTTCTGTATTCCTTTTCTTCCACATTCAGCCTTTTCTTTGTCTTGTTAAAATGCCTTTGACTTGTTCAATGGGTTTTTTTCCGGAATTAGAGAATAAAATTTTCTGTATTCCTTTTCTTCCTTTTCTTTGTCTTGTTAAATTGCCTTTGACTTGTTCAATGGGGTTTTTTCTATCTTATTTTCTCCCCTCCTGTCCTGTTGAGGAAGGGAGTCATGGAGTATCTTGGTAAGCAACTGGCATCCAGGAAAGATCAGTCCCCCACAGTCCTTTTTTGGCATCCAGTCTCTGGCATTACAAATTCAAACAAACATAGTAATTGGAAATATAGTCAGCAAAATACAGACTGAACAATATTAGAGAGTGAAAAGATCCTAGAGATTTTTCAGTTGTCATAATTGTGGCAAGAGCATGAGTGTCGTATTGTGTATAAATTGTCCATTTTGTTTGCTGTTGTGATGATGATTCTGGAGCACAGAATTATTTTTTGCTGATATGAGTGAAGTTTGTAAAGATTATGTAAGGACTGTGTATTTTGAAAATTATTATTAAATACATAATTCCCAGATAAGGGGGATGGATGGATGGATGGATGGATGGATGGATGGATGGATGGATGGATGGATGGGTGGATGGATGGGTGGTTTATGTGGCTAAGTTTTGGTAGCAGGGGCTACAAGGGTGGCTTCTGTAAGAAGGTGCCAGAAACTTCCTCTGTGTCCAAGAGAACCTTTGAGAGTTGGCTCCAAGAAGGACCAGCCCCTGGCCAAGGCCGAGCCCAACAGAAGTGATTGATAGTACCTCAGGAATAACATTATTTAAGAAGAGGGGAAAAGTTACTGCCCAATGGCAATAAAATCCCCTAATGAAAGTACTCTTCTCTACTGGAGCATCTCTTAAAGAACTGCAGCCTGTGAGAAGGACCCACATTGGTGAACTTTGTGAAAGACTGGATGTCATGTTAAAGACACCACATTGGAGCAGGGGAAGAGCATCAGAGCAACAGAGATGAAATGTTATGAAATTATCATAGCTCCCATTTTCCACCTTTCTGTGACACTTGTTAGGATGGAGGGCAAAGAGTCAGGGTTGCAGCTGATCCTGGAAAGAATGGGCTGGGGAGAAGGTGGTTTTAGCTTTGTATTTATTTGTCACTGTACTACTCTCTTATTAGTTGGCAGTACATTGAATGAATTTCCCCTAAGTTGGGTCTGTTTTGCCCATGACAGTAATTGGTAAGTGATGCCTCTGTCCTTACCTCAGCCTTCAAGCATTTCCACTGTATTTTCTTCCTCTGCCCTGCTGATGCAAGGAGATTGATAGAGCATTTGGTGGGCACCTGGTGGGCATTCAGGGTCAGCCCTTGACAGTGAGCCAGCAATTGAAATATTGGGAGTAGACACTGGCCTGCTGAACCATAAAGAACTGCCGAGAGCTCAGAGATCTCTTTCCTGTGTTAGGACTAACATCCTTTAGCATGATTGTTATTCTGAGCATATAGACAATGCGTTCAGAGTTTGAGTGATATGATCCCTATAATATATATGGTGTATTGATGCCTTAATTTTATCTGTAGTTAAATATCAATTAAACAATCTAATTTCCATCTGACTTTCCCATAACACAGGGCTATGGTCATCATGGCTATCTGCTACCCATCTGCCCTAGGCAGTGTTGAATAAAAACACTGACTAAGGAACTGCCTAAAGAACGGGAACCCCTGCTAGACCCCACTCCAGGTGCTATCTTGTCAAAAGTTCCCTGATGGTCTCTGGAAAAAGAGAGAGACCATGTTGTATCCAGCTCCTCCCTATAGTGCAGCTGTCTGGAATGCTGTTGGAGTAAAATAAGAGGGAAAAAACCAGGATCAAGTCCATCTGAGGTTCTTGCCTTTGCCCCATTGCATGCACTCTTGAGAATGAACTTTTCTTTTCATAGTTGCTGTCCTAGTCTTTTTTACTATAGTGGCTGTCATTCTGCAAGAGTGTATTTATCTTGTCCCAGTGCATATTACATTTTTAAGTACATGTCTCTTGGAAGGTGCAAAGGCAAGGGGTCCACAATCAGCTTTATCCACTCAATTCCAGAACAGAAGAGTTGCAATAAAATATGTTGGAATAATATAGACAATGCAGGAAAGTATCTGGAAGACTGCCAACCTAATACAAAGGCTGTGCATGAGCCATACTCATACTGAAATAAAGAAAGAATTTAATTCATTTTAAAGGCTCGTTTGAGAATTTGCACCAGCTGGCCAGTTAACTCTAAGTAGCCACTGTGCTATATGATCACAGGATAATATCATTCGGAAGAAAACTTCCAAAATTTGATGACAAATTAAATCTCTGTCTAAAGAAGATCTTAAACATCTCTGACCTTCCAAAGCTTTCCTTGACAGTTTAAGGGAAATATTGATAAATTAAATATAGAATAGGACATGTATTTTTTTATTAATAATAATGTTCTACTCTGAAACCATCTCTGAATATTTAAAAGCGCAGACTCTTTTGCTATTCCCGTCCTCATTTATTTTCTTTTTTGTCATTAAACTTCAACAATTGTTTCTATTATCTTTAAAAAGATTATTAATGCAAATCTCTTTGGTATGGCATTGCAGTTGCCTGCAATCAAATGTGTAACTCATATATATTTATTTCCTTCCTATATACAAATGTTTAACTACCATATTTTCTGCTATTCTTTCTGCTTTCATATTTTCTCCCATCTTTTTTCACGTTTTTAACTCACAATGTACACAACTCCATGCAATTCACCCCTTGTCCCTTTTTCTACAATCATTAGCATTAGCAAATGCAGTTTTCCTTCCCTAGTAGTCTCCTCTGGCAGGAATTCCTAGAGCACTTTTAGGCAATATTTCCATGCTCAACTAGCTTCAAAGGGTCAGCTTAGTGCCTTGGATCTGAGGACATCCAATTCTCTCCACTGATTACTTACGAAAATAACTAATATTTTAATAACAAAACCCCTACCTTTCACCCTAAAGTGTGTATAAGGTGTATTTAATTGTCAAAGGTGAGTGTCATAAAAAGAGCTGTGATTTCTACTACATGGATATGGAGCCAAAGGACTATGCTCTTGTCTGATTCCATAAAATTCTACAAGTTAGATCATATTTTGAGAGCTTAAATCCACTCCATGGAGAAGTAGTTGAATACATGCTTAGCTTCATATTGCTCTGGAGTGAGGTCAAACCCATTGCAGTTGCTCCATCTGGGAGTGCAGGTGGTCACTGAGCCAGAAAGAGCTCCTAAAGAATTCAGAAAAACTCCTGTACACTCTTCCAGTGTTGCCTAGTCCATGGTTTGTGCTGCCTATTTGTTGCTGACAGCCACAAGAATAATAAAGAATTGAAACTGGAAGCAGAACTGAGTGAAGTGTGACAATGCTGGTGGACCAGGAGCTGCTGACAGGGAAAGAGAGAAGGTAGAGGAACACTGTGTTGACCTGAGTCCCTCTGAAAGGTGTCCTTATATTAATGGAAGCCACAAAAGTACCTTAACTTCATGCACCTTTCAACATTCTATTACTTAGGAAAGCGGTTTACAGAGTATGATAGCATGTAGAAATGTAACAATTCTTTTCTTAAATAACAGAATTTTTATATTCGTTTATATATTTTTTATTTTATTTATTTTATATAATTAAGAATAATATTAATATATTATGACAGCGTATATTCAATATATCATTCCTTTTGACTAATGTCAGCATTTACTGTTAGATTGTTAAGTCAAAACTCTAATTAAACCTCATATCTCAGGCAGTTTATAATTCTTTGTGATAAAAAAGTTTTCTGGGTTTGGAAAAGGCTGATTACTAGTCTGAAGTAAAAGCTGGCTTTTTAATTTATTTTGTTGTGCTTGTAGCAGACAACAATAAGTTCATTTGTGAAGCTGCAGTTCAGAGTTAGGTGTTATTTACTTTTAAACAATTTCAGGCATGCCAGTAAAATCATGCAAGTTGATGAAAAAAAAAATCCACTATTAAGTGCTACCCGTGACCTTCAGATGAAAATTGAAAGCAAGCTCTTGTTGATTTCAGCTTTCTACAATAATAGGTTTAATTTTGACATCCTAACTCAGATGCAGATAAAATATCTACATATTCTGTTGCATGTTGAGATTTTTGTGAATTGTGGTTTAAGATAGACAGGATTAAGCAGGCAACAAATCTGCATTTTTGCCGTCCTAACTCAGATGCAGATAAAATATCTACATATTCTGTTGCATGTTGAGATTTTTGTGAATTCTGGTTTAAGACAGACAGGATTCATATTAAGCAGGCAATAAATCTGCACAGCATCACAAGATGCTGTGTCACTCCCTGCCTGATCTATGCAGTTTTTGTCAGATTTGATTCATAAAAACCTACATGAGAACTACCCCCTGCCTTCCACGAGTGAAAGCAGGTTTCCCTCAAGTGCCACCTCCTTTCCAAAGTGTACAAGGAATGTGAGGCTTAAAGAGGAGTGGCTGTCACAGCTTTGACTGCAGCAGTTTCCACAGGCCAGGAGACACATTTGTTCAGGGCTGTTGTGCCAAGGTGTGGAGCGGGAATGCCACTGCTTCAACCAAAACCATCCTGGCTCCTCATGCTCTTGGTGGAAGTGATGTTAAAGTGTTCAATCTTTTATGGATGCTGTTTCACAGAACCCAGAAATGTCGCTGATCTCCCTGCACTGAAGGCATGCAAGGTTTCACATGCTGAAAATTCCCTTTGGCTTTTGTGAGAAAAGGCCTAATGTGTGCAGAGATGAACTTTTATGTTCTACAATATGCAAAAAAAAATCCAAAAAACAAAACTCCAGGATTTTCTTGTTTTTTCTTTCTTTTTTTTTTCTTTTTTTTTTTTAAGTAACATATTGAGTATGTGATGACTATTTAACACTTACATCATTCAATTCTGGCAACAAAATTTATTTTTATGTATGCTTTGCCATTGGTTGAATGACAAAGTGGGAGCAAAATATTTCTGTTTCAGCTGAGATGAGGTATCTGTGCTCCAAACAATTTGCAGAACAGAGAACACTAGATCCACTGTGACTTTATACAAACAGCAAGACTGATCTTTCTGGGTAATTGTGTTACCTTGCCTCTTTGATTGTACATACTATCTCTGTTATTATGGTCTATTTGGTGTTGGAATGTTTCTAGAAGATACTGCTGTTTAGAAACAAGCTGTAATCTGGTGTCAAAGATTTATAAATTTTACAAATTTATGTGTAACAAATTAAACAAAATGTGTAGATAAAAGATTTTAAACAGCAAAGTTAGCTGCAGTGTTGGCATACTGTTTCTAAACTGATACAGAACACATTTTGCAAAGGTATTGAACCTCAATCCAGCAAACACTAGATGTAACCACTTGTGCAAGAAAGATTTTCTTGCTTATGCTGTGTAACTTAACCTAAACTCCAGAAGCTGGATACAGCTCAGTCCTCCAAATTGCATCCAATTTCTTCTTGGCATCTCTCCAAGGGCCCAATAGACACTGGCATTCATTAGGATGCATTGTTCATGTGGGTTTTAATTGCCTTTCCTGAGGGTTTGACACATGGATGCGTCCTTCCTCATAAACTGACAGTGATTTATCCCTGCTCTTTGACCAGAATGTCACTTCACATGAAACACACACCTGTTACATGCTTGATTCAGGGGTAGAAAGTGCCTGAATTGCTCAGGCCTGCACAGCTGCTCCATAGGGAGGGAGTGAGGGATGGCAGTGGCAGACTCTTTCCAGACAGGGATGAAGGTGTCTGTCTTCCGATGTAACCTACTGTTCAGGAAGGTTTCCTGCTTGCCAGGGACTCAGAGAGGAGATCATGATGGGGCTGCTGAAGCTACTTTGGGTCTTTGATTGTCCTTATGGTTATTTTGGAAAGGCACAAGGATGATGGAGTGGGTACAGCACCTCTTACATAATGAATGACTGGCAGACATGGGACTCTTCAGCCTGGGGAACTGAAGGCTTAGGGTGGCTCTCAATAATGTGTGCAAATTCTGAAAGGAAGGAAGCCAGGAGGATGGAGTCAGGCTTGTTTCAGTGGCACTGACAGGACAAGGAGCAATGGGCCCAAATGCAGAAGGTTCTCTCTGAACACAGGGAAACATTTTTTCACTGTGGAAGACCAAGCAGGTTGGCCAGCGGGGTTGTAGATTCTCCATCCCTGGTAATATTCTAAGGCTATCTGGACACTGATAATGAGATTTAAAGGACCCTGCTTGAGCAGGGCAATAGATCAGCTGACTTTCAGAAGTGCCTTCCAACCTCAACCATTCTGTGAGTGTAGTCAAGTAGATCCATTGCCTATAGAGCACCAAAGTTACAGTAAGGCAATTGAGTAAATCTCTGAATATAATTACTTGGTGTTTTATTTTTAAAGGTAAAAATAACTTATCTTGAAGGTGATACTTTTTTCCTTCCTAGACTTCCCTCACCATTTAAAGAAAAAAAAATTCTAAAAGTGCTTGCAATTTGACAAAGGTCAGATTTGATAAAGTATCCTTAATAGATCATTTAAGCAAATAAAAATGTCTAAGCAAGCATGATAGGTATATTATTTGAATGTTCACAGACAAATAAATGCCAGAAAATTAGTGATACTGGAAGTTGTAGGCATGTAAAAATATATAACCTTGCATTCTCGATCATGCCACAAATAAAACTGCATGGAAATTTTTGATCTCAAATATACTGATAGGGGACCTGGATATAGAAATGTGTTTAGAAAAATGCAAGGGAGTGTGGGGGAAGGAGTGTCTTTTTAAAAATAATGTTTTTTTAAAAAGGTGACCAAAAGAAAGATACTAGAGCAGTAGTGTTTTAAATTGAAGGGTTATTTCAGCTAAGGTTAATATATTGTTCTGAAAAATTGACGTACTTGAGAATTTTTTTCCCTTTGGTACTAGTGATATGCTTCAAGTACTCTCATAATGTATCATATGTCATACAAATTTTCTTTATATAATTATCCATGGACACTGTACAATCATGAAATTTCAAGAATATGTCTCATCATTCTCAGCTCAGAAGAACAGCAGATGGTGTTTGCTATTGGGTTACCCCAGAGAACTCTTTTTTTTTTTTTTCCCAAGCTTGAGTTTATATCTGAGTGTATACATAAATTCCATGATTCAATTTATATAAGCATGTAAGCCATAAAAGTGATAATAGCATTCACCTGTAAATAACATGATGTTTTAATAGCCTTAAATGCTGTTATTCCAATCAAGATTTCCTGTACCAAAAGTGAAGGGTGGAGGTGAGGTGCCAAGTTAGAGAGGGCAGTTGAGTGAAAAAATACTTTCTGTCAGAGAAGTGGGACTACAATTAAAAATGCCCTGGAGAAAATTGAAAATGTGTTTTGGAGGCCAGATTGCAAGTGCTCCTGGGGGAAGCTCAGAGGCAGTGCCTCTGCTCCAGCTGTCCCTAACTCCAGCAGCACAGGAGGGACTAACATCAGTACAGGCACCTGAAAGAGAGTCTCTATTTCCATATTAATTGCCTATTTCTGCATCCCAGGGGACCTTGCAGTGATTATTTTTAGGGCCAAAATTTTGTCACTTATATTGGAGAGGGATAAATGCTTCAAGAGTTGCCAACATTTGTCCCATTCTAAGGTTAATTCTCACTGTGTAAAACTCTCTGAGATGTCAGTAACAAAACAAACCCAACTCCCAGATAACACTCAGCTACATTTCCTAGAGAAACTATCATATGGTTTAATAGTGACTAAGTTAATAATTCTGATATCATGGAAAATGAAAGAAATTGATTAATATCACAAGTAGTAAAGAAACTAATTTTGAAAAAAAAATTATTGCCTCAGAAGCTATTCAGAGAAGTACAAATACATCTGAAATTCATATTCAGATGATTATGTCTGCTAATTATTGCTTTTTCTCCTGATGCTTTTTACCTTTTTTCCCATAGCCATCTTTTCTTTTCTTCTCTCCTCCTTTTTCTTTCTTCTCAGTGTATGAAAATTTAATGGATACTTTTGAATAACTCTGAATATAGGTAAAAAAGTCCACATTTTTTTAAAAATAAGCACAGTAGAACATACAAGGGTTTTGGTTTTGTTTTTTTAAATGGGAAATCAGTGTTAATGTGTTCACATAATACGATTAGTTTAACTAGTATTTTGCCATCTGTAGTATGGCCTTTCTCCTTTTATTTATGAAATGGATGAGTTACTGGGACATGTCACCAGTCTTGAATTTTGAATTATTGCAATTACCTCCATATAAAAGAAATTAATACAAAGATGTATGCTGGCATGCCTTGTTGTAATTTTCTTTAAAAAGACTGTAAAAATCTCAATCATACTTGTTGGTATTTTCTTGTAAAAATTGCCAGTGACTCTATCCTTCTCTTACTTCTCTTGTTACCTTAGTCTGCAGAGATTATCAATTATGGTCTATGTGGGAATGAATTTAAAGTACATTATTACTGAAAATACAATGTTTTTATATTCTTTTAAGTATTTGTTAGCATTTTACTCTGTGCACCCTCCACCTCTCTGCCACTGGTGGGTTGAGCAGGGTGTACTGTAATATGGCATTAGCTTTGATCCTGGGTTTTTTCCCTCTCAAACAAAGTACCAAGGTAAACATGTGGCTCATGCCTTACCTTTGTCTCATGCACAAAAAGTAGCACAGAGTTCACTCACAAATCAAGTTGCTGATGAAAAATGATTGGTATTTTTCAAGGTATTCTTCCCTCTGCAAGTTGTTTCTTCCCTGTAATATGCTTGGGGGAAAACCCCCAGCAAATTTTTGTAAAAGGAAAACAAATTTATCTGTACGTAATTCTGAGTTCTGTGTAGTCAGTCAATTTATTACAGTGGAACACAACCAATTCCTCCAGTATAGTCACATGGTTTTTTTTTTTAAAAAGATGTAAAGCAGGTATCCAAACTGAAATAAAAAAATAGCAGTGTGTGTTGAAGTGCAGAAGCCTGGGATTTGAATTGTGGTTTTACATATGTCTGAGAGAACAGAAGGGTTAACAATTACTTCCTCCTCTTGGTACTTCTGATTTACCAATTTAATTCTCCATTAGCAGTGAGGTTTTTTGTATCTTTTTATCTTTTGTTTGGACTTGGCTTTTCTAGGGATATTTCCTGCTGACTGTTCAAATTATCTCTGAGAAATGAGGTGACTGGAAGCTAAATTGGCAGTGCTTAAGACTGCTATGAGTATCAAAGCTAAAAACCTTGCTTCACTTGCTCTTAAAAATTGGTGAGCACATAACTTGTATTTATTAACTTGTTTAGCCTATTGTCATTTGATTAGGAGTGAGATTTTTTTCCCTTGCTTATGGATGAAAATAAGATATATCTTAGAAAACAAGGGCTATGTTACTTTCAGGTTGGACCAGGGACCTCCTGAGGGCCCTTCCAGCCTTAATCCCAATGTATAAGAATCCTTGAGAAGATTCAGTTTCCTGAAAAACAGGCTGTGAACAAGAGTTATTGGAGATACAAACTCAAAGAAGGTAAATTACAAACATAAGTCCAAAACTTAGATTTTACCATGCCAAGATAAGTGTGATAAACATTTTCACATTTCAAAGGTATGGAAATGAAGTTGGTAGGATAGTGGGGGAGCAGCTACTTATATATAGATATATATATATTTTTTTTTTTTTTAAGACTTCAATAAAAGGATTTGAACTGGGAGACACTGGTATTTATCTGTCAAAGTCAAAATGTGGTCATGAAATACTTTTGTCTAGTTAGCCTTTGAAAGCAATTAATTAGATTTACTTGAGTCATGCAACACAGTAGCTGTGTTTACCAGTTGCTTCCCTTAGTGCCTGTGAACTCAAAAGAAAAGTATCACAAAAATTGATCATCGTCAAATTTCATTTAAATAGAAGGAGAAGCTTCATTAGTGAATGTTTTCTTCCCTTTCATGATATGGCAGAATCCTCTGTTGGTTACTAAGGAATTAAACCACTCCAAGTAGCCTTAGAGATGCTCTTTATTTAGGATAATCTCTGACTGTAACTTGGACTGTTCTTAAAATCACTTTTAAAGAAAGACTTAATTAAAGAGGAATTATGATCCTTTTATTATAGCACTCACTTCAAAGCTTATTTTGTTGTTCCAGTAACATTTACTTAGCAGCTGTGTTTGAACATTTTAAACATTGCAGAAGTAGATTCTAGTATTGACAACCTGTTGTAACAGAAGGGAAGGCAAAAAAACCTCTGCATGCAGGACTTGAATGGGAATACTAAAGCCAAAAATTTGTAATTTTAAGTGTCTGTCTTGTGACAAAATGTAAGTTAAAAATATATATTTTTTTATTGTTTAACTCAATAAACCCAAACATTATGGAATATGTATTCTCCCTACAAGAGAGATCTGTGGTACATAAAATTTTATAAGGGACCTGTTTGATTTTCAAGGTGAATTGCCTGTGGGGAAAAAAAGGTTTTCTTTAATTGGTGTGTACATTGCAAATAGAAGAAAAATAGATCAGTTTGTCTTGGTATTTGTTCGTAACAAGTGATATCTGTTGCAAAGTCTTTCTCGGAGAGTGGTAGGTATCTTTCAATTATTGCCAAGGATTCCTGTTTAGAAAACAAATCCAAACCTAAAAGGAAAGTAGAGATTATTCAATAAGAAGACATAGACTGAAAAAGTGAAAAGTTACAGAAATTAATTTTTCTATAAGCTTGTATAGAAGTTTAGAGGAAAGGCTGGATATGATAACCTACAATGTTACTCCTATCAACAGTAGTGCCAGCAAGGGTATGGGAATATATTGCTGAAGAGGGGTTTGAGATGAAAGTGTGTTGCCAGAATATGTGAGAATAAAGTTATTTATGTTCCTTACCAGTTCATTGCCATGAGCTTGGACACCTTCTACCAGACCAGGTTGCTCAGAACTCCATCCATCCTGGCCTTGAACACTTTCAGGGATGGGGCATTCACAGCTTTTCTGGACAACTTGTTCCTGGGCCTCAGGACCCTCAGAGTAAAGGATTTCTTTCTAATATCTGATTTAAACCTGCTTTCTTTCAGTTTTAAGCCATTCCCCCTTATCCTCCCATTACATATCATTGTGAAAAGATCCCCTTTTGTGGGTCCTGTTAGGTGCTGATATAAGGTGTCCCTGGAGCCTTCCCTTCCCCAGGTTCAACAACCCCAATTTTCTCAGGCAGTCCTCATATTCTTCTGAATAGTGCATATTTTGCTTGAGCCTGGTTTCCCAAAATCTTTATCTCCTCTTGACTTCAACTACATTGAAAAGATCCAGCATATCTGGAAATCATAGCTGTAAATACTTCTGTAGAGAAAACATAGATGTGGAAATCTCTTATGTGATAAAAATATCACTAACTGCACCATTCAACAATTCTCAGCATTAACCAAATATTTTTTCTCTGAACTCAGAAATCAGAAGAAGGGAAGAATATTTTTCTCTTGGTTTTGAATCATCAGTGAGGAATATATCAATCTTGTTGATTTTTGGAAGAGAAAAATCTAATCTAAATTCTGTATTATAACAAACACTGGTCACACCAGTAAAAGTGGGAAGACAGTAAATATCAGTAATATCAAATTTACTACCCAGCATTCTGAACAAAATGTTCATGTGTCAATAGGCTGTGCATTTACATTACTTTGACAGTAAAAAGAAATGTTAAAAGCATTAACGTTAGAAAGATATGCCATCACTGTATTTTCTGTTAGAGAGCCAATAAAAACAGGCTTCAATAAAAACACTCACATTAAATAAATAAATAAATAAATAAATAAATAAATAAAGTGAGAAATTGAAATAATGGAGCAATTTCTACGGGCTCGAAAGTAAACAACAGTAATTTTTTAACCAATCCTGTTGTTTTCTCCAGAATTGTAATTACTTCCAACATAGAAGAAAGCTTTATCTGCAAAACTCTTAAAGAGCAAATTTCTAGAAATGAAAATAAAGTAATATGAAGGAATTATTTGCTATCCAGTCCAATGTTGTGAGATGCTTTTCTGTATGTGTTTTTACATGCAACTCACACAGGTTCTCAAGCAAACTTATATCACACCCTGATAGCGACAAAAGGAACTTTCCTTTTACATTTTTCATTCTTCAAAGCTGCAATAAAATTCTGTACTATAAGTGACCTTTGAAATAAAACACCCAGAGCAGCACTCCATAGCTCTCATAAACTCTAATTAGTTGGGATTTTTTTTTTCCTGGAGGAATGTGTAAAAGGGAACAGTAAGTAGAATTGTACTGCTACTCTTTATACTTATTAAGTACCCAATGTTTAATTCAGTAGTCTCGGTTTTCAAACCCTCAGAAAGGGAAGAGAATGTGTCACTCTGTATGTGCAGCTCAGCCCTTTCTGGGTTTAAGAATTATGGTAAAAGTTTGATTGAAGCTGATTTTGTTTGGATACATCTTCTTGAACAGTATAGCCTGCAGTATTTGTAATTAGGCAGAATAGAAAATCCTGCCATATACCCCAGGGAAGAACTAAAATGCCTAAGGTGCGTGGCCTAGGCAGCCTCTCTCCTTTCTAACAGGCTAGTTATTTGTAGCCCTGGAGCTATGGTCCGTGATTGCATCCCAGCTCTTGGCATCTTTTTGGCAGCAGAGGTTTCCCAAGCACCACCAAGGCACACACCTCACACACCTCGTGAGTCACTCTGTGGGAGCTAGGAGCACAGGAGACACACAGATAAAATTAGTACTTAATCCTCTCCAGAGGCATTTTCAAATTTATATTAATAATGAAGGTTGGTATTATTTTTACTTCTAGTATATCTGTTCTGCTCTGAGCTTTTTTGTCGAGGCTTTCATTCAAAAACCTTAATTAAGCACCGAAGGGGCAAATTAATACAGAAGGTGATATGCAAACACATGTAAATGTTGCATTTGATATGGGCTACCACCATAGAGCAGTAGCACTGGATTTTTGCCAGAATTTGATTTAGGCTGTCCAGAGTATTATGGCTTAGGATTTCTTTGGGGTTGACTTTGTATGGGTTTTGTAGAGTTGTTTTACCATAGTTACTCAAGGATACTTTATACTTTAAAGTATTTTTCCCAAAAAAATACCTTGTGTAAAAGAGTAGAGCAAACAGTAGAATGTTTGTGTGCTAAAAATACTTTTAATTTTAGTTCCCAATTACAAGATAAAATATATTAAGCATCACCCATCCTTATTCTGGTAGAAGAGTTCTTGGTAAAAGACCTCTACAGGTAGCTTGATGCCACCAGTGATAGGGGTGTAGCAATGTGAGGTGGATCTAAATGTTTTCATGCACCATGACCTCTGCAGATACTGGGTATTATCAGTATTTATTTTAAGTTTCACCTGTATTTCTTTATTTCTAAACTTCTCTTTATGCACACCAGAGCTTGTTTTCAAGAAAATGAACAAAAAGGTTTGAAGAACAAATGTATACAGGTGGTTTTGATGTGGACATTCTCCAGCATTTCAGAAATTAACTTTATACATTGATGATTTTTTAAGAGAGATTATTTCTCTGCCTTCTAGATATATTCCAAATAGTGGAGTTATCTTTAAGATTTCTGGGATGGGAATAAGTCTGCTTTAAAAGGAAAACTTACTTCTCCCTTCACTTTGTTTTTAAAACTGATCTAATTGATATAACAGAAATCTTTTTACCATTATGTGGGAGACTATTTTTCAAAGAAGAAAATGAGCTGAACTTCTCATAAATATTAGTCTGTATGACACTGTAGAGACAACTCAAAATAGAAGATGCTGCAAGTAGTGCATTTCTGCTCTAAGTAGTGTATTATGGGACTAATTTTTAGCTTTCTTCTCAAGTTGCAAGTTTACTTTTTCTGTGAAATCTGGCCACGTCAAATGTTTTCCCAGTCCCACAGTGGTACAGCTTTGGGGACAGAATTTGAACATGAATATTCCATGTCTTAAACTGAGGGGTTTTGATTGCTATAGACTCAATCTCTGCTTTTGAAAAATAACTCCCAAGAGAGATTCAAAGAGAAAATAACAAATTAGCTGGTAGTTTCTGAGTTTCTTCCCTCTCTTGTTTTCCCCTTGCTCTTTTTGATCAGAGATTCCATCTTTGTCAAGAGACATCTCCCAGTTCAAATGTTTTAATGAAATTAACATGTTTTCAATGGAAAAAAAAAGACTGACATCATTGTCAAAATGTTTTTAGAGAGCAGAGTTTCAAAAAGTTTAACAAACTCTTATTTTTTGAGTTTGACAGTGACTAGATTGGTAAAGCAGTGAAATTATCTAAATCTTTTCAAAGCTAATAAAATTCATGCAATATTTTCCATATAAAGGAGCATTAATTGAAATTCTGAATCTAATAAGATAAGAGGAAATAGTTTCTACATATTTTTCCATGAGGCTAAGGTTTTATCATCTTATAATTTTTTATGGGTGAAGATGCAGTGTTTTATCTTGTTTGTACATAATTGTGCATAACTGACTGATATGTACATAAATTTTATGTATGTACAATTGTATGTACAATTGTATGTACATAAAACCATGTATGTATGTAATTATATGTACATTAAACCAAGAATTTATTGTTAGTACAATGGAAATCTTAAGTTTAATTATTACTAATCCAGATGTAACTGTTGCAGAAAGAAAAATAATGCAGTTAATGTTTTTAAACGTACATGCTCCATCTCCTGGAGCAATGCTCACTCTCCCTCTGCTCCTCTGGTTCCTGGGGTCAGGTCTTTTGTGCTGGTGCTGAGAGGCAGGAGGTGTGTTGTGGGAGTCCTCAGTATCTGGAGTCCTTTACTGAAAGGAGGATGATGCTGATGTGGTTTGCTGCCTCTTCTTTGGTCTACAATCCATTTTGGATTATTTTTATGCATTTTGTAACAATTTCACACCTTTCTGCTCCTTTGCTATCATAACAAGGCTATGTTTCCTTGCACTGTCTGTGCTGTAGGTAATTTACTCTGTGCAAGGCACTTGTTGCCATAAAAACTGCATTTGTATCACACAGGAAAACAAAAGCAGGACAAATTAGCCATGGACACTTAGTGGTTTGAGAAACTGCTGTCACAGCAGAAGCAGGAGAAATGAGACTGCAGGCAGGTCAAGAAAGGTTCACACAGCACAGGAGTGGCAAACCTCGCTGCTGAGGCTGTGCAAGCTCGGTACAGCGCGTCTGGCAATGCCTTAGTGCAGGATTGCAACCCTTTGTGATAAGGAAAGCCTGGCTGGAACTGCCTGGAGAGGGGACTGCCCTGCCAGCCTGCTGCAATGTTTTCTGTGGTACTGCTAGAAATCACTGCTCAACCAAGGATGAGCTCAGGTCTCCTAAGAGTCCATCTAGGGCAAGATCCTAGGGATACTGTGTTGTGAGAACTGATTTTCAGGAAACTGCAAAGACATGGAGCAGAAGCCAATAATTTTTTCCTCACCTCTAATGCTTTCATTGCCTAGTCACCTTTTAATTACCAGTGGCCTGGACATAATTTTCAAAAACCACAAGGCAACCACAGACCCCGAGGTTTGCAGACTCTTCCAGAAGAACGTTTTAATCTTAAGGGCTGGAGAAAAAGCAGTTGACAGACTCAAATTTTGATTAATTAACACTTACATTCTTCATCGTTTTCCAGGTGAAAGACCACTAAGTAGCTGCTCTGTCTTACAACTGGAATAACAGTTGCCATCACTTGAGGGTGAAGGATGCCGAAGGCGAAGGCAATTAAATCCTTGTTATGCTCTACCTGTTGGCAAAGCTGATAATTCACAGGTAGTTTGCTACCTGCAGCTTGAATAACGAGGTGTACAACATTTACAAGTCAAGGCAGTAAAATGGACATGGCAGTAGCATTCAGCTGCTCTGCCTGAAGATGAGAGGTTTCATTAAAGCAGTCACATATATAGTGCTACAATCATGGAAAAAAACTATTGTATGGCATCACAAATTTGTCCGTAAATCATTTACATTCGGCAGTTCAGAGAAAATTTAGTTTTATTTATAGGTGTATGTGCAATATTGGGTTTTCCCCTTTCTTAATTTCCTTTTGGTGTTTTCTTCAGACCTCAGAATAATAAAAATTCAGATGAACAGTGTCTCAAACCGTTCAAAATAAATTGCACAGAGATAATATGCACACATATGACATTATTAAGTACTCTATACAAATAACACAATAAACATTAAGTAATCATAATAATTGCTACTGATGCAGTACCTGGAAGGTCCTCTAAGAAGGCACCCCAATTTTTCCTTGATCTCTATACAGTTCCTGATGTCAGCAGAAATTCTTATCTTTCAGGGTAAATGATGGACACAATTTTGTTAGGGCTCTTATCTCTTGATAAAAACAATGTCCTTTTTCTAACAAGCATAGGTGAAGCTGTTTTGTAAGAGAAAAAGGGATGTCCTGCAGAATGAATATGTCATTTTTTTATCATAACTTGGTATTTTCTGAAGTACTTTGACATTACTTTGTAATTTTACATTTCATAGATCATTATTTTATTTTTTTTCAACCCAAATATAATCCTAAATAATCTCAGTTCCTAACCTTCTTTTATTACTTATTTTACAGAACCCATTTTTCTGAATTCCCTTCAACAGTGGCTGTTAACCCCCGTAACATAAATCAGCATTGTTCAAGCCTTCCTCTAAAAAAACAGAACATTGGAAACCCGAAGACTAAGCATTCTATAACAGTTTCCAGAAATTCTCCCGTCCAAAGGCCCCTAGAAAAGTAAAACAATTGAAATATAATATCAGAATAGTTATAAGAGGCTGGACAGTAGGATGCACTGAAGAAGGCTTCCTCAGAGTAGTCCAGAGTAGATGGCCAGTGTAAGGGAGTCCATAAACTCTGATTTTATCCCCTCCCCATTTATTCCCCTGGAGAATTTACAGTGCCACTGGTATCTTGCCTTTCACTAGGATGTTTTCAGTCTATTACCAGCTGTAGTTTCTTTTTTTCTTTTTTTTTTTTTTAGTTCCTACCTTTGAGCAGACCGAAAATGATTCTTGTTTATATTTATTTAATGAGATACAGGCAAACCATGTCAGGAAAACTATGTCAAAATGTGTTTTCTACATTGTATCCTGAGGCCAGCAACAGTGCTGGTTGTTCTGGGCTCCAGTGCAGATGATTTATCTCAGCACAGACGTGACATCGAGTAGCTTTTGCTAGGAATGCTTTATCCTGAGACTACATGTTCTGAAGTAAAAATTCAGTACTGGGCATGGAAAAATATAATATTGGTTTAGCTGACAATATTAAGCTTATAAAATTTTTAAATCTGTATTCAGACTGTCATAGTGTCTCTTGCCAGACCAAAATCATAATCGAAAATTTACAGCTGACGTATTTTTAATGTTGTAAGACTTATGTTAGAATGGCCTGAAGCACTTTCCTTCCAGATTCAGATTTCTATCAACCAGATAGGCACCCAGCAACATGTAATATGAAGGAAGTGATGATTCATTGTCAGAATCCAAAAAAATAGGATAACTCTATCTTCTTGAACTACCCAGCTAATGGTTTTTTAGGTTGCATAATGCATTATGCATTATTAAATTCTTACCAAGTCAGCTGATGGGAATTCAGATTCTGATGAGTGTATGACTATCAGCTGCCTGAAAGCGTATTTCTCAGACAGAATCTGGTAATATTCAGGGCAAGTTATTGCCCAGCTTCTTACTGACTTTATTGTCAGTTCAGAATTCTAAAAAGAATATACACAGGTATTTCTGATTTTTTACAATTTGTAACAACAAAAACAATGAAAAAATAAAAGTCCAGATATTTGTAGAGGTTGGGCTTTTTAGAGAAAATAGTAAAAGAATCTCTAGATCAGCAAGAACTAAAGGAGTTCTTTTGGCTAAATAAAGCTCAACTGTATTGGATTTCATCGTCCTTCCCTTTTTTTCTGTCCTAGGTCTTTTGGCTAAATAAAGCTCAACTGTATTGGATTTCATCGTGTTTCCCTTTTTTCTGCCCTTTCACCACTTTCTAATGCAAAAATTTCCCCCTCAAAGGAAAAAAAAAAAGAAAATTACTTGAGCTTTTCCATGGTATTTATGGGTAGTCTAAACCAGAAAGATAATTTAGTGGCTTTGAGATTCCTATGTCCTTAACCTTTTCAATGCTGAGAAGGAAGGAGTAACGAATGAGCTTTAATTGTAGCCTACAACTTACTGTGGCCATCTCTACCCGAGAAGTTATGGTGGCAGCTTTCTAATGCTATTATGCTTAAGATCCTGTCAAGACTGGTACTGTAAATCCCATTTGACTGCTCTTTGGAACTTGGCCATAAAAAAAAAGTGCTTCAAATTGAACCTTGCTGTACATGGCTTTAGACTAACAGCTTTTCCTTTTTCTTCATACATATTTTAAATTAATGGGTTTTCAAGTAAACAGGAATAAAAGAAAGCTATACTTAAGAAAATAAGAATTCTCATATTAGTTCATTTATTTTTTTCTTTATTGCTTAGTTGCTAAAGAAATAGATGAGATAAAAGCATTAATTTTATTTCTTTCCTATCCTGTTCCTCACTCATGTGGATTTATTGCTACCATCATTCAGTCAGGTGGTATCTGTCCTTCACTTCCCTACCTCCTGTGTGTTTCTTCTGTATTTTCAATTTGTTTCATTTTTGCCACACTTTCTCAAACTTTTCTAGGGTCTTCTAAATGGCTTCCTGCTTATATTTTTTTACAGTGTATTCTTTTACAACTGTTGTAATGGAAAGCTCTGACAGACATTTAACAGCAGCAAATACCCCTTTTCTTTCTTACCTGTGTTTTCTTTATTTCTGCAGTATTTCTCACTTAATCTGAATTTTACATTCTCACCTTTCTACTTTTCATTATCATTGCTAAGCCTGCTGATTGAAACATAAATGAGAAGGGTTGGTGTCTTCACGTATTTACTTACCTTTTTTTTTCTTTCTTTCTGCCTCTGCCTTCGTGTGAGATGTAGATTAGCAAATACCCCTTTTCTTTCTTACCTGTGTTTTCTTTATTTCTGCAGTATTTCTCACTTAATCTGAATTTTACATTCTCACCTTTCTACTTTTCATTATCATTGCTAAGCCTGCTGATTGAAACATAAATGAGAAGGGTTGGTGTCTTCACGTATTTACTTACCTTTTTTTTTCTTTCTTTCTTTCTGCCTCTGCCTTCTTGTGAGATGTAGATTACCAGTGCTCAAATTAAAGGTGTTCCTCTCTGTTTTTTTCTTTCCTGGAGTGTTGGTGAGTTTTTTTCCCCCCCATCCATGATACCCTGTCTTGTTCTGTAAAAGTCTAGTTCTGCACTGGAAGGAACCACAGCCATCCCAAATTACAAGAATTAGCAGCATCTTTTCCTCATTTCTCCCATTGAAAGATCCAGGTCTCAAGGAGGTTTAAACATATTTTTAAGAGCCTTTCCTAAAGCCATAATTACAGGCTGAACATACATCACATAGACAACATATTAAAGAGGAAAATCTGTAATTTTTTGCCATAAAAAGGTAACAGTAAAATTTAAAATGACAGTGTAAAATCCATTAGTAAGTGAGGTGAAATTCTTGGCTAGGCAATGACAGAGTAAAAAATACCATAAAACAGAAAAATTGTTTTTGTCTAAAAATTCTTATATTTTATAGAGAAATTATATGGAAAAGTGTTTCAAAGATGAGACATTTGTAGTGACTGATTAGGACTGATTAATCACAGTATGCACCAGCACTGAAGTCTTTCATATCTTTTGTATTCTGCAGAGGGAAAACAAGTAACCACACAAATATGTACAGAATGGCAATGATTATTACCATATTAGCATTGTGATATCAGAGAAATCTCGGGGACTTATCAGTAAACTTTACTGACTATAATGGAATTGCTTATTCACATTTTCACTTCTGGGAAAGAAGTATAGATAAATAAAAAAAAAAGTTAAATCTAAAGCTTTAAAAATATAACTGTGTTTAAGAAAATAGAGGGGAAAAATACTGAATTGAGTTGAGCTCCCTTCAATAACTACATGCATTTGAACAACTTCATAATATGCAATATGGCTAAGTTAATAAAACATTCATAGGCCATTTCAGTATTTTAAAGTGCCATTTATTCTTTGAACCCAATTGTATAAGAGTACTTTCTCACTCCTTCTATTAATGAATATTCAGATTTTTTGTGAGAAGGTATTACATAGAAATCCAACCCTACCAATGATTTTCAGAGTTGCCAGTTGTTATTTTTACCACATTTATCTTATAAAACACAGAAAGATATTTGCTGACTTGCTGTATATATTGATTGTCTACAATGTATTATCTTTATTGTTTTGCCATATAAATACATTGGCTGAATAACTGTTAGAGATTATTATTCAATATAAAGTTTTTTGTTCTTTCTTACAATTATACCTGTAAAATGTAGTAATTCTGACTACTGACAGAACTAGTTACTAAACTGATATTTCAGGCAGTGCATTTTATTTAAAATATTTCCCTAAGTAAGCTTTATTTCAGTGATCATAATCTTGGCATCTGTGGTATACCTAATGCATTTCACTATCCAACATCTCCAGTTCTAGGGTCAATTATGAGTAAGAGTACAGTCTAATTTCACCACAAATTAATACCATCTGTCAACATGATAAGTATCCAGTTGGGTTTTCAAACAATCAGCTTTTCTTTCATTAAAGTATCTGCAGAGGATAAGCTTTCTTAAAATGAAAGGAAGGGGCGAGACGTAAATGCAGATTTATCAGCATATCATGAATAAAAATAATAGAAGAGGATTCTGACCCCAGAAGATATCACAGTAGTCTAAATAAAATAATGTGCTATGTCTTCCTCTAAAGATTTTTTCCTTTAAAAAAATAACTTTAGCTTAGAACTGCCACGATGACTTTGTGTTTAATAAAGGTCACTTGTGCACCAGTCAAATTTCTTATACTCTTTGATGGTCTTTTCTATGGTCTTGAATGGTCTTTCAATAGCTGCATTTTGTTTCTTTCCAATTTTGTCTAAAAACCAGGGGGAAAGCTATCTATTGGTAAATATCTGGGTTATCTGTTGTTATGCCTTACCATAGGAGTGATTTCTCTCAGCAGTGATGATATAAAGAGGGATCACCAAGCATCTCCTTTTCAGCACATGTACTTGGTCCTGCTCTGGCAAACGTTCAATGGAAGAAGCTATAAGGAGAATATTTAGGTCTGAACCTGCCACTGTTCACACAATAGTTTTCTCTTAACATCTCTATTCATCACTACTCAGATGATAAAAGTAGCAAGAAGCATCTTTGTCTCTGGAACTTCAAACCCTGCCTGCCACTGTGGTGGGTAACTCCTTTGTCCTGTGACATCAGGCTCAACACAGACTAACAGGCACAAAAATTAAGTCACAGTGCTTGAGAACCGAGCCAAGAACTCTTAAGTCATCCTTGTCCTCTATATTTGAAGGAATATCTGAGCTTTGTATTTTACAGTTAAGGCTGGGATAAAGCCCTGAAGTTGCTATATGATGTTGTATGTTTGAATGCTGTTTCTAAATAACAAAATATACCAAACTTTCCTGAAATTATTTGTTATCACTGTATTCTCTTAAATAAACATACTACAAAGAAAATTATTCTGACTTTTTTTCCCAAGAACATGGTAATGGTTGGAAAAGGTCAATTTTACCTTGTTTAGGCTGGTTGGAAAGGGCAATCAAAGTAGTACTTGTCTCCAGGTCATGATAGAAAACAAAAAAAAATTAAGCACTTATAGAAAGAAGCAGATTTCTTCAGAGTTCTGCACTTGACCCATAGGGACAAACTAGAATAGAAGCGTAAGTGCTGTAACATTCTTATCACAAGGCTGCATTTTGCATGTCTTTGAAATGTGAGGGAGTTTCTTTTCTCTTATTTGAAGGGACAATGTTGCCAAAACAGGTACTGTCAAATTAATTGAATACAGTATTTGCCAGTTGTGATGCACAGAGGGGTCTCTAAAATTTATTTAAAGGAGTAATGTTTGGGAAATTGCCAAGGCCTCCAAACATTTTTCTTCTTAACCTCATAAGCAATTGTCATCTCATGTCTTATTTTTTAGCTACTGTTTGCTATTTCATAGAGAAAGTGATTAGTGATATCATGCATCATTAACTGTGTGGCTGAAGTTAAAGCCTCAGACATAGTGAGCCAAATTAATTTTTAGTGTAGAACTACAGACTTTAGCATTTTACTTGTGGAGCCAGCAGAGGCTGAAATCACAGAGAAAGTATTGATTTTAGATCCCCCAAGAATTGTGTGTCTCATGTAATTCTACTGTTATCTCCTGCTGATTCATCAGAAATGCTTTCAGGGAGTTCAGCCTTTTTGGCAGAAGACACTTTTTGATTTAGTGGTAATAACATACATAGGTATTTATAATTGCCCAGAACTATATTACCTTAATGCTTGAATAAATCACTAGCTAGAATTTTCTTTTTCTTTTCCTATTTGTAACAAATTAAGATACGTGGGTGCAACGTCTGTGAAAGCAATCAAGATAAGTATTACGCTAATACTGGGCAAAAAGATTTTGTGATTTTTTTTTTAATACACATTTTTCTTATCTGAAATTTAAGGATATCCTGCCAAAGGACAATGAATCTTCAAAGCAGTTTGGATTTGTCAATGTTCCAATTTTTATGCTCCTCTTTGAACTTCTATTTTAAATTAAAAACTTAAAACTGACTTGTTAGGTCACTGTTGGTTGAACCACAGTATTTATTATTGAGTGGAGTCAGATGAATACAATGACCTGAAGATCTGATAGTTCTTGAGTTTTCAGTAAAAAATCCTCAGACTCTTGAAACTTTGTTTGGAAGCCAGCTCCTGTAAATTGTTCTTTAGTCTTATGTTTATAGTGTAGAGAACCAGGGAAAACAGTTTGAATCATTAATATGTGTGACCATAATTTCTTTTTTTTCTTTTCCTTTTTCCTTTTTTTTTTGGCTGGACCCATTATTACTCTTTCCCATAAATTAACTTAGGGGGCAGTTCCCAGCTGACTCCTTTTCTTTGAACAAAACTCCTTTAAGCTCCTTGACAGTCATTGATGAAATAGCTAACTCTCTGCCATAATGTCCTTGATTTTAATGACACATTAATGGTACTTTCTCATTAATGATACCTCTATTACACCTCTCCATACTTTCTCTTTATTATTTTGTTATCCCCTTAAGTCACAGCCAATGTTGAGATAAGGTCCCAAGGCTTCAACTGGAATAATACCTCTAAAGCCAATTTCAGGAGCCCCAGAGAAGTCAAAAGACTCTCACTCAACGGATTTAGCATTGTACGGGAAATTGGTATTTATCAATTTAGCAATAAAATATTAAGATTAAAATATAAGTAAAGGGAAGATATAGCTTCAAAGAAACTTGACTTAATTATAATAAAGCATTTCAGTGTTATTTACTAAAAGTGCAGTAATTCAGTTTGTCTTCTCCTAAGTGTCAACTTTACCATGGAACTTTCTGATAAGGTACACTTTGATTACATTATTGGTTAAGTAAATATTAAATTGCTAATCAATTTTTAAGTTGATATTCAAGTTTTACACTTAATACTATGAAATATTTCATTCAAAAATTATAAAAATAGAACAGAATTAATTATTTTTAAAATTAAATTCCAGCTTTTATTTTTTAACCTCAATCTATCCACTTTCTAAGTTTTTACAGAGGTGATTAGCTCAATAGTTGCTTTTTTCCTATAACTTCATTTTATGTTTTCCTGTACAGAGATAGGAGTATTTTAAATGTTTATACACTCAAATGTTTATACACTTTCTGTGATTCCTCTCTTCACATAAAAAATTAATTAACTGAATGCACTGATGTTTCTGTTAACAAGGTACAAAACCCCAGTAAAATCAGAAATTTTTGTTAACAAAAAAAATGCACGCAATTTTACTCTCATCATTATTACATCAAATATTACTTACATTGTACTTTGTATCTAATAGAAACAAAAACATCTTCAGTATTTTTCAAGACCCAAAAAAAGGTCCTTACACAGCAGAGCCTATAGCCAGGAGCAAATTTGAACACCCCAAGTGTGGGGTGAGGACAGGCTGAGATGAAGTGAAGGGAGGTGACGTTGTCTCCCGGCTCCCCAGCCTACCTGTAAGTTCTATTTGTACTCATTTTCCAAATAGAAGTGGGAGTAATTCATAATGTCCTGGGTCATGGATGTTTAAGAAAAAAAATAATTAATTAAATTAGAAAGAGATAAATTCAGGACAAACTGGGGACTTTGATGGATTTGTAACCCTTGGGAAAGAAAGAGTGAAGAAGGAAAAAAGAACAACTTGAAAGAGCAACTTGTAACCAATCATTTGTTAACTAACACTTAAAAAGACCTTTTGGTTTATTGACATCTTATTTTGCACAGGGGTGATAATGTATTAAAATTTTATTTTGGGAGCCCTAAAATTTGAGAACCTTTACATAGCGTGCTTGTTTTGGTGTGACACAAGGATATGGAGCTGTAAAGGCACTTCAGGCAGTGGGGCACATGTTACCTTTGCATCTCTGTATCTGCCATCAAGGATTAGCCCCAACCTCACACATCTGCCAGGGTCACACATCTCTAACCTCTTCTGGGCCTCCTCCATGTGCCCCATATTCCCTTGTTTTCCCAGTGAAAGCCAGTCTAACCACTAACTGAATAATGAAGCAGAGACTCTATAAATGTAATTGAGATTTTAATCAGCCAGGGAAAAACCTGAGCAGAGGTGACAAGTTTGTTCATAGCACAGTTGAAAGGGCTCATTTGTGGAAGCTCCTCACACAAGCCCTGTGGATTCTGCAGCTGATGAGATATATGTATCTTTACTTGCTGAAAGCATATCTACCAGTACTTAACAGGATTCTTTCCTTGCTCCCTATAAATCTTCCTAGTAGATTTTAGCCTCTTAGGAAACATTAGGAACTGAGGTTTGAAGATGGAAATGAGACTTTTAAATATAAAAGTCTATAGAGTATATTTGAAATGTAAATGCAAATGTGTTTCCCATGCCTGATTTTGTGCCATCATGTGGTGCATGCAATTAGAGTTTTCAACTGAACTAAGTGCATCTTCTCAAAGAACTTACCTGAAAAGTTGTCATTTTAATTCTTGCTCACTGGTAGTAATCATATCACCATACTTGGTAGTAAATTGATATGGTGAGGTCAGGGAAAAGGAAAACATGATATAGAGAAAAGCAACCCAAATCTGAAAGTCTCAAAAGCTCTTTCACAATGAAAAGCCCTCTGATAGAAATTCTTTAAAGAGACTTGGGAAATGGCTGCAAACAGTTGCAGTGTAAAAGCTGAAATTATCACCTATTTACCCAAATCTTAAGATTTGTGTAATCTTAAGAACAGACTACTGAAAAAGAACATTTAAGGACAGACTAGATTCAAAACTGTCACATCATATATATTATGTTTTCAAACCTAAGTTATTCTCTTTACAGAGATACTCATCTCAGGTGAATATTCAAGTTCCAGTTAATAATGGTCCATGATGATTTTTGCATCTGCCTGCTAGCATGAAACTTGTGTTTTTAGGTGTCTACAGCAGCTGAAGGGAAAAAAAAACCAGCAACAACAAAAAAAAACCCAAAACAAAAAAAACCCCAAAAAAACCAAAAAAGAAAAATCTTAAAAGCACAAGACAAATATGTAAGGATAAGGTATGTCCATAGTGAACTCAGTAAAATATTTCTGGAAGGATGTCTTTGGAGCTGTTTCCTTTTCTTAGCTTAAAAATGATTAAAAATTAATATAAAAACACTTAAAATTCAGTTACAGCCCAGCTAGATCTGTGTAGCACAGGCTTTGAGCCTGGCTAGATATTATCCTAAGGAGTAGCTACAATGAAAAAAAAAATAATCCATGTATGCTTCTAAATTCTGCTTTTTGATGCTTTCTCTTGTGTCTCCCCACATACACCCAGAGACAGCAGTTTATCTGGTCCTTTTCTGGAGAAGGAAAAGACTGGGGGTAGTTGGGAACCAACATCCTTCTCCTCTTTTCCTCCTTCCCACAGTCATAGGTGAACTGGTCCAAAAGAGGAAAACAGGCCTGTTGTCACCTAGTCATTGTAAACTGAATGAATTTTCACAATAAAGGAATCACTTCTCCTTTCTCACATGCTGATTTCCTTTCAGTCTTGCTGGTTTACTTTTTTGCATCTCTCACCAAGTTATTAAGATCGGAAGAGCACACGTCTGATTTCCTTTCAGTCTTGCTGGTTTACTTTTTTGCATCTCTCACCAAGTTATTAAACCCCATAATATTTTTTCTTGTATGGTGAAGATGTATTACTAACTAGAGAGGAAGAAAATCTCTCTTTTCTAATTGATGCTGTAAAATTTAGTAAACAGGATGATGCATTAAACTTTCTTTGTGAGAAAGAGACCTTCTTTATGAATAATGCATTAGGCTTTATTTAAAACATATGGATTTTATTTGCTTTTATTAACTTACTGCATTTGACACTGCTTTTGCATTTCCACACCCTTCTGCCCCTGGGAATGTCTTCTAATAAGGCATTTCATAAAATCTATGATTTCTCTCTTTTTTCCCCTTAAGAAGCTCTAGATGCAAAGCAAATGCATTGTTATTGCAGGAGTAGCTTGTTTACATCCCCTGGGTGGGAACTGCTTGCTATAGAACATTTTAAATTCATTTGCATCTATATCAAAGACGACCTCATTGTTAAAACTTTGTGTGTAACTTGTAAAAAATATTTCTCTGTATAATATTTGCTGTTTTCTGGCAACCCTCTAGAGTTTTTTAAGGTGTATGGCCATTTATGCACACAAGTGCGATAAAAGGGACATGGAGAGGGAGGGATTTTTTGTCACACGTGTGCCTTTTAAAATAGCTCTTTTTTTTTTTTTTTTTTTTCAGTAGTGCACTGCTGTACTTGAGCCTTTGACACGACTGAGCTGACCACTGTTAGGCTTGTCTGTGCTTTCATGGAATCATAGAATGGCCTGGGCTGGGAGGGATCTTAAAGATGATCTCATTTGAACCCCCTGCCATGGGCAGAGACACTTTTCACTAGACCACGTTGCTCAAAGCCCCATCCAACCTGGCCTTGAAAACTTCCAGGGTTGGGGCAGCAACAGCTTCTTTGGAAAACCTGTACCAGGGCCTCACTGTCCTCAGAGTAAATAATTTCTTCCTTATTTCCAACCTAAACCTACTCTCTGACAGTTTGAAGCCATTCCCCTTTGTCCTGGTCCTGTCACTTCCAGGTCCTTTAGGTACTGGACGGCTGCAATTTTCTTCAGAATAAGGAAGAATGAATGAAGATTCATTCTTCCTTAAAGAATGAATCTTCAGTACTGGACGGCTGCAATTTTCTTCAGAATGAATGATCTCAATTCTCTCAGTCTGTTTGCTACTCTCTGAGCAGTTCAGTCATTGCTGGATTTTACTGTCCCTATCTGATGTGAAGGTGGGATACACTCACTCCACTTTACAACTATAACTTTTTATGAAGGCTACAGAGGCATGTGGTTGAGACAGGCACTGAAATCCTTCTCAGAAATTTCCAAATCTGCAATAATGGCAGAATGACCTCCATTTAGGTATATGAACAGTCTTTGTTATGATATATCATAAGAATACATGGTATCTATATGACAAATAGGGGGCTTCCTTCTGTCCATATCATGCAATTTACTGTTTGGAAGGAGCCAACCTGCCACCCCATCAAATATGTATCACATTTAGGAACCCTCTTCTTTCAAATTGTTATTGCCTGTTAGACTGTGATTATCACTTGTTTAGGCCTTCTGACTTTCTCCATCAGAATATTCCTCCTTCAGCAGCTGCAGTATACCTGACTGCTTCAGCTGTTCCTAAATAAAGAGAACCCAAGTGTCCCAATAATGGCCATGGAACCAACTGTAACTGTTTACCAATGTTGTAGGCTTTTTTTCTTACTGTCAATGCACAGGACTGATCATCTATTCTGTCAAATATCAGTTACATAGTTCTATGACTAAGTTAATTTGTTAGAATTCCTCAGTATCTGGATTTTTTTCATGTGTCCTTGCCAAGTATTTTCACCACCAGCCTTGTAATGAAACTGTGAATGTGGCAAATAAACACAGCAAAATTTAATGAGAAAACAGGAAAATCAAAACCCTGGGTCATGAAACAGACGTAGTAATAAATACATAATTTCACCAATTTCATTAACATATTTCAGTGATTTGTGCAGTATTTGGATGTAGTGCTTTTCATGGAAGACTTGTGTTAGGTCTGACTTTGCAGCTATTGGCATGAACAATTAAAAAAGCATAGCTCACTGCATTTGTGGAGCATACCACTTACAGCTCAGCAGCATTGGTTGCAACAGGGATTGAAAGATCCAAGTGCATTGGAAATGTGTTTCTGTGTTTTGCACTGGCTTCCCAATTGGCACACAACCCAGCTTACCTAAAGAAAATTACAAACATCTGTCTCTGAAGCAAGCTGCCCTTGGTGTGCTTATGCCCATGAAGTAAACATGCACTTCTGGGACACAACAGATGTTGTATCATGCTCTAAGAGTGATTCCATTACTCCTCTGTTTGTTAAGGCAGCATTAAGGTCATTAGTTCAGATATTGATGGTGTAGAAGCCTAAAAGAGATGGGGCTAGTGTGTATGTCTGAAACACAGAGAGACTGATAGCTGTGGAGGCGACCATGGATTGCTGATAAAACCAGCCAAGGATTGTTGGTAATAACACACTGTGAGAAAGGATGTGGCTGGAGCAGGTGCCATATGGGGGTAGGGCAGCACTTTTCTGGGACAAACATTCTTATTCTTGCTCCTGGAGATAAGCACGACACAGCACAGCTCAGGAGTGAGGTTGAGAGATATGCATGGACTTGTAGGGGGTGAAAAAGACCACCAGAGACCCTGAAATCTCCAACTGCTTTCCAGAAAGGTCTGGAAGAATGGACTGTGTGGGAGAAGCAATTTGCGTTGAAAGTGAGAACCTTATCTCTAGGGTGGGAAGAATTTATCTCTAACAAGTTATCCCATCAAGCCCAGTGTAATTGCCCTGTGCATACACCCCAGGATCCTGGACATCCCAGCTGGGTCAACACTGGAGCCAGAACTAGTGCTTTTTCCCTCTGTTTCTTTGTCTATTTCTTCCTCTCTCCCCTTCTTCAATTCATCTCTCCCTTTCTCTCTGCTGTCACCCAACCCATTACCCAAAACTCACTGCCCTGTGTTTATATGGACAGGGACTGTTTAGTCAGGACCTAACATTCCTATTTCCATGCCAAGTGTGTAATTTACTGGTAAAACTTTTGTGAGCTTTTGAGGACACTCTGACTTTTGTTGTTCCTTTTGACCACAAGCACCCAAAAACCTCAGGTGCTCTCCTTACTAGGTATGGGACATTGCAGATGTCTGCTTTGATCTTGGCACCTGTGTGTGTCAGGCTGATAAAGAGCTGACTGTCTTTAAGCAGAGTGACTCCTTAAAGGTAGCAGCTTGGCAAACGTAATTTGCTCCTATGAAAATCTAATTACGTGCCAAAGCATTGTTTCTTATGTGGGATCAGCACACCCTCTTAAAAATGGAATGGCAAAATTGATGATATTTCTTTGCTTAATTTTGAATTCTTCATATTTGTTTGCTTGTATTTTCATTCAAATGAACAGAAATCCCAAATTTAATTTAAGAAGGAAACCACATATTTTATATAGCCATCTTCCTGCTGTTGTGTTCCTGCTAATTTCTATTTACACAGAGTGACTTTCTCACCTATCTATAAACTTAATCTCTCTCTCTTTGATTTCAAATACCTTACTTTATGTTTTCTTCTGTATTTTTGCCCTTTTGGGGAAGATTGGACCCTTAAGAACATCAATTTGATAAGCAGGATTGCAACCCTAGAGAAAGCAGGAATATTGGATAACCATCTGTGGCAATATATGATTTCTTGACTTTCCAGACAAGAAATTGTGCAAAGACAAGTAAGATACTTACAGATATTTTCTAAAATCAAAACATGAGAACAAAGACAACCCTGAATTTTAGTTTAATGGTTTGGGGATTTTTGTTCATTTCTATTTTCCTTTCTAATAGAGCTGAGTGAGAAGAGAGAAAAGGAAGGGAAAAAAAAGGAGAAGGTGAAAAAGCAAGTAAGGGCAGGGGGAGAGTTAGTTTCCAGACAGGGAGAGATCCCAGTCAGTGGGATCTTTTCTCCTAAATTCATGTAGCTCTCTGATGACAATGAGACAGTTAGCAGTGCTTACTCATTATGTCTCAATAACCCAGGCTGGAAACCAACAAACTTCATTTTCAAATCCCTGAATTGATTAAGGTATGCAAATTGTTGGGTTTTTTTGTTTTTTCTCTTAAAATCCAAAAATAGCAGGAGTTATGCATTTAATTCCCTAAATGTAGTCTTTAGTGTCTACCTTAGGAAATGCATGTTTTGTATAATATATTTGCTAGAAAGCTGTCATTACAGTGATTAATTTGTTTTAGTTTTTATTACTGCAGAATATATCTGCTTTGTGCTTTGTGAATCTGTGCCCCAAGTTCATAGGCGCAGCAGCACCTTACACACTGGTTATATTAAACACAGTAATATTCTGACACACAGACTCAACAAAAAGAGAATTCATTAACCTTGCAGTGATACTTGGAAAAAGGTAATACTTCTTGGTCTAACATTTGATAATATAAAAACATTTCTGATTCTATTTTTAGAGGGCTGTTAGTGCTGAGTAACTTGTTTATATAGTGATTTGCACACTTAAGCTTGCTCTCAGCCATGTATTTTAGAGTAAAATCCACCATGAGAAAAACTCTGAAAGGTTTATAATTGTACCTATCTGAAAGCATATGAACTGAAACACAGAAAGGTTATGACATACCCAAGACTATGCAAGTCAGTCTGAAGAGCAGGAACAGAACTCAACTGGTAACACAGTCAGCCCTGTCTCTCATTTTCTTCCCTGCTGTGTCCCAGCTGTCCAAATATTTTAGCTAAATTGGCTCCTGGAAGACACCCAGGGAGCTCAAACTGAATATAAGTTCTGGTAGATATAGAGAAGGCAACTAGTGTGAGGAGTAAGCTGAAATTATGGCTTTATTTTCAACAGAGGACAGTCACCTGCTGAATCTTGAGAAAATGTCTTTATTTTTCTTTGCTTCTTTAGAAAGCAAAACAAAGCATCCAGAGGAATACTCTTCTCAGCTCTCAGTGGAGTGATAGAGCTTTGTTTGCTGTTTATCTGATAAGTTCATGACTGGAGCAGCACCAAAAACGTCCCTGAAATAAGCAAGAAAGGCAAAATCCCTCTGCCTTATGTTACACTCCCTCTTCTCAGAAGTCAGAGCTCTTTATTCATGCTGGCAGTAAGCCCTGGGAAAATGGATGTTCCACTGCAGCATCACAGGAAAGCTGTTATCATCATCTCCAGGAACAGCCATGGATCCCAGCACTCCTGTTTCTGGTAGCTGCCCTGGGAGACACAGGGTCTGAAAAGTTTTCTCTTCTGTAGGGGAAGTTGTTCTTTGCTTGTGTTTTACTCTACCTTCCACCGCTTTCTTTGAGGGAAAGAAACTGAGTTTGTTTCTCCCGTTTTTGTCAGGGATCTCTTGCCCAAGTTGGTGTCCACCAGTGCAAATTCTGTGAATTTTCTTTTTCGAAAAAAAGCCTTAGTTATGCTTGCCAAGGTTATCAGGAATTCTGCAGTGAGTTTCACATGGACCAACACCTGATTTCCAGCCCAAAAGAGACATGAGGCAGGAGTGCTCCCTAATGGCTGTACCCAGCAGTCTTGCTTCCAGAGGTCACTAATCCATCCTTGCAGGAATCTGCAGTTTGTCTCCAACTAAAATAAAAACTGGGGAGAAAAAGGAGGACGGGGTATGGTCCTCTGGCAGGATATAGTAAGGAAACACTCTGCTATGTGCCTTGACTCAGCAAGTGTTCCCATGTCCTACAGTTTAAGAGTAAAAAATAGTGAATCATCTAAGAGAGAAAATACAGGAAAAATCTATAGCATGAATTTATTGGGTAAAAAATTTATGACTTAAGATGTGGGCATGAATTTTGAACACTGGAGAGTAGCTTTTCATTCTTTTTTCTGTATCTATGAGGCCCCCTTCTTGCATGTTTTCTCTTATGATTTTCTTTGAAAAGATAAGATTAAATTAGTAGTCCTTGCTAGTTGTGCTGGTGAGTAAGAAAATGATTCTTAGGCCTGAAATCAGGCTTCATTTACTAATTTTGTAATTTAGATAATTTGATACAATTCTGAATGCAGAAACTGGCAAAAAAGGTATGTGATACTGGTGATGAATTAGGAGTAATTTAGTCTTCTCCAAAGGTAATAGGGTGTAATGAAAATGAAGTAGTATGAACTGCCATGGTAGGGTTAAAATAGCCTTAATAAATATTAAATAGAATAAGTAGAGATATCATAGTTTGACTACAACAGCAAGGACAGTACTATAAATAGAGAAAGCCAAGAAGTCAAAATGCTTATAATATATCAGAGCTCTATAAATTGTTCTACTCAATAAATAGATTGATTTGCTAAATAAAATACTAGTATTACATCATCCCTGCTTTATCTTTGATATCTCTTCTGCCCTCTTAGAAATTAATTGCTATCTTGGGTTAAGATTTTTAATGTCATTGGCAAATGTAAATTGTCATTGCAAAGACTGAGGAGGTCTAGTAGCAGGTCTCTTAAGAAAGGTTTTCCTTTTTTTGGTGCAAAAAAATCATTCACAACCATGTTTTGTGAAGGGCCATGAGTTTTCATACAACTTTGATGACTACAAAATTATTGTTTTAAAGCTCCTGTCGTCTTGGAAAATAGTTATTCATGAGGTAAGCAATGATCTGTAGTCTGCAGATAAAGACTGGTGATGTGCAGGTAATGACAATGTTAAGCAGCTGCACTATCCTGTCAAATAGAGTCACACAACTGCAATTATTCTTGAAGTCATGTTGGGATATGCATTCATGGCATGGTTATTATAAGGGTTTGACATCCACACAAGGTCTGTATTGGTGCTCTTTGAGTGCTACTGAAAGCAAACCAGAATGTAATAAGCTGTGGACAGTAGAATTAAATCTTCAGAGAGGAGGAGAAGGAGGTTCAGCAGCATTTCTATTCATTTAACTGGCAGCTAGGACAAAGAAAACAGATTTGAAGGCTCTAAGAACCTGTAACTCCAGAGGGAATGTAGTTGCAGCTGGAAATTCAGGAGGAAGCTTTCTTGTTTTTCCCATCTTTGTGGAGGAGGTTATTGTTGGTTGGTTTTGTTGGTTTGGTTTTTGTTTCTTTTCTACTTACCAATTGGAAAAAAATCTAGTGGTTTTGTTTCCCATTCCAAGAGAGAATGCGTGACTTGAACAATCTGACTGAATTCCATTTTCCACTTAACAAAAAAACCCCAGTCACTGAGAATATGGTCTTCCTCAAAATCAGTTGCTGTTGTTTTATTACACTCCCACTGAAACTGTGAAAGGTAAGTTCTGTATCTCACATAGATTTAATTGGCAAATCAAACCAGGCTGTACAGATTGTCACATTAAGTTATATTCTAGATTAAGATTCCCTTGCATAATTAGACATTTGTGTATTTGACATTTTTAAGGCTGAGTTTTCATAGAAGTCAACACTTTTTTGGCATCTGAGTGGGAGGTGAGGTTTCACAAGGGACCTGGAATATACTCACTGAAACGAACTCAGTAAAGCATTGAAATCATAGGTTTTATTGAGGGTGGTGAGGCAATTTCAACAATAGAGATAACAAAGGAAATACATGTAGTTTCCTAGCTCAGAACCTTATTAATAATAACAAATATTATATTATTATACTGTTTTGTGTCTGTATAAAAACAGACATGTCTAGTTTTTCAGACACACAGTGCTTGAAACACCAAGAAAACCTTTTCAATATGAATGAAACATAGGAAATTAATATTAGATATTTGGGTAAATAGCATATTTTAAAATATTTGCAGAAAGTTTTATCAAGTATTGAAGCTAAAGGACAAGGCATTACCTAAGAATAGACCTTGTGTTTTATGACCAAGCATGCAATTAATATAGTTCACTCCTCCTTTGCCATAAGGCTTAAAGTATTTTAAGCTTCTAGTGGAAGGTACCATGACCTGATGATAACAGTAATTTGGGAGAACTGGTTGTAGTGACCATTGAGCAGCAATGTAAGCAGACTTTGCAGTCACAAACCATTTATAAAGATTATAATGATTTCAGAACTGTCAGCCTGAGAGGAGCGTGGCTGAGGGAGGAGGTGATGAGCAGCATTCTGCTGTTCAAGGCTTGCTACTGGCACATCATTAAGTACTGCCAGTCACCTAACCCTCATGTCATTGTTCTGCTTGCTAAGTTATTGAGGTAAGAAGGTTTTCAACTAGTGCAAGGTGAAGATTTTTAATGCCAAAGGGATGGTGTGTCTCATGTGGTAATATGGGGTTTTTACTTAACAGTTGGCTTTTTAATAAAAACCTTGTACAAGAGCTAATCCATTTATACAAATTCTTTCAAAACAGCAAGAAATAAAGGTCATAAATGAATCAAATTTTATGTGGCTAACAAAGGTATTTTATTTTCAGTTTTCTGCTTATCATATAGCTTGCTAATCCAGATTTTGCCATTTATTTGTCTCCTGTCACTGATAAATAGTTTATGAATCAAATTTCAGAAGACCTGTGCAAACCAGTTCCTATTGACTTGGGAAGCTGCATACACCCAGCTCCCCTCCTGACCCTCCCCCATACCTAACTGTGTCTGTAAAATGAAGGTAATAATCCTAACTTTCCAGAGGCTGACATAATGAATAAGCTATTAATATTAGATGCAGATAGAAGAATGTATAAAGCTGCCTAGATACCAGATTTTGCTAAGGGAAGGAATAGAAAATCTTCAATCTGGTATTTCTTTAAATGCACCTTCTTGGTTTAGTAGATAAGCACTCTACAAAGTACTGCAGATATACAGTAGAATAATTGAGGTGCAGAAGTTAAGTACTTTGGTTTTGATATGCTGAAAGAGCTCCAAATAGTGATAGCAATGCTTTTGCTTGTCCCTTTTAATCTCTATGCACACTGTCAAAAGCTGAAGATCATTGTTTTCCTCTGACAAAGAATTGGATAAAGTTGAGCCAAATACAGCTCCTATACAGAATATTTTTCATGGTCTTTATTGTGTCTCTGGCTTCTAGTCTATGCTGTGCTTGCAGAAGGGTTTCTCAGACTATTTAACATGCAGATGAATAATTTTCCTCTATTTCTCTAATTCACTGCTCAAATAATTCTCCAAGCACTGTCCAGAACTAGCACTGTCTATAGTAACACATCCCCCAAAGATGAACAGATTAAAACTCAAAAGTGCAAATTAATTCAATGATGTAGCACAGTTCTATTAAGCACTTATTTAATTTTCTACTTTTTTTTTTTTTTAGTGGATATTAGTTCATCATGGAAAGCTGAATCACTCACCTTTAATGGTGCTGAAGACTTCTGTGAACAGCTTGCATTGTTTCAGTAGAGCTAAATCAAGGAACAATGATACACAGAGAATCACAGAATTGCAGCAGAGTTTGGGTTGGAACCCTTTTCCGAAGGGTTGGAAAAATTCCTCTGGATCTAACCCTTTCTCTGGGCAGGGACACCTACTGGACTGAAGTGCTCAGAGCTTTATCCAACCCACCCTGGACATGTACCTAAATTTTCACTGTCCTAAATTCACACTGGATATGTGAATATAGACTTCCATATGGAATTTTTTCCGTATGAACAGGCATGTTGAGTTGTTGATAAATTCTTGAATATAACAGACCAAAATTTTGTCTCCTTCAAAACAACCCAACTACTTTCTGTAGGGAAGAAGAGACCGTAGTTATGGAGCTTGGTAACTACACAACTCCTGAATTTCAGTTCCCCATTTTGTAAATCAGAAAACTTACCTCTTGATGCTGTTGTTGAAAAAGTTACTTGATCTATTTGTTTACTCTTATGAAGGTGATATATAAGTAAGCCCAAGTCTGTATGTTTCCTTGGCCTGATATTGATAAGATAAGCAGTTCTGGTAAGTTTTGTCATGAGCAAGAGAAGGAGGAGCTCACAAAGAGTGCAGTGCCCTGCCCTCTTGGGTGCCTCTGTGATTTATCTCCTCCTGAGATCCATGGGGTACAACTGCAGACATTGCTGATGCTGCACTGTCTTAGCGACCTGATCACTTCACTTCACCCAGGAACAGACCCTGTGACCACATCTTCAAACATTTTCCTGCTGAAAATCAATCAACTGTTTCCTAAGCTTCACACCACAAAATCTATTACAGCTGGAATGATGGACAGCTTCACATTACACAGACAATTAAATATTTTATCCCAAGGCAAATCTTTGTGCCATCTTTCTTCTACAATTCAAGGTGTTTTTGTGACCTTTATAGCTCTTGATAGACCCCAACACTATTACTGCAGCTGAGAAAAAGGAGAAAGCTCAGCTCTCTGTCTCAGTTTGAGTGCGCCATTCTGAGGACTGTCTCTGGAATCTGCCTCCTTTGGCCATTTATCAGAACTCAAGTCTAGTGACCTCCTGATTTAAAAAAAAACAAAAACAACCCCCCCAATAAAAAAACCAAAAAAAAACCCCCAAAAAAACCACCCCAACAAAACCAACAAACTAAATGCCCAAATGCTAAATATTAAAAAGAGAGCAGATATATCTGCTTTTTCTACAGATTCTTTCCTGCTCAGTTCTTGACTATAACAAAAAAGCCCAGAGCTGACATTCATGTAAATACAAGGGGCCTCCTCCTTTTGGATTATTTCTTTTGCATGTCTTTTCAAAACTTACCTGTTTCAACAGACTAAGATACCACAAATTATTCTACTTTATCTGCACACAATAATGTTAATTGACTTGTTTTCCCAGGAGCTTTGTATTTTTGTTTCAGTGGCTGAATGTTTATTATGAAATTATTCTCCTGTTTTCCCACATTAGCATATATATTTTTATATATTGTATCATTAGTGCAAGTCAGAATATCTGTCTTAAAAAGCACTAGAGGGGACATGCTCCTCCTTTCCCTGGGATTGGATTAGTGAATACTACATGTCAATAACTAATGAATGACCAAGTTACTTCATTATTCTTACAATTTTTACTATTTTGTTTGTATTTCTTTTTCTGAGTTTATAACATGTATTGCAAGAACTTCAGAGGTAAAAAAAAACGCCAGAGACTACAATAATGTTAATTGACTTGTTTTCCCAGGAGCTTTGTATTTTTGTTTCAGTGGCTGAATGTTTATTATGAAATTATTCTCCTGTTTTCCCACATTAGCATATATATTTTTATATATTGTATCATTAGTGCAAGTCAGAATATCTGTCTTAAAAAGCACTAGAGGGGACATGCTCCTCCTTTCCCTGGGATTGGATTAGTGAACACTACATGTCAATAACTAATGAATGACCAAGTTACTTCATTATTCTTAGAATTTTTACTATTTTTTTGTATTTTTTATTCTGAGTTTATAACATGTGTTGCAAGAACTTCAGAGGCAAAAAAAAACCCGCCAGAGACTGTCACAGCAAAGTTTATAGTAAATATTTGTAATATAGGCACTTCAGAAGACATACATCAACAGGAGATAATACCATGTAAGTCTTGGGACCCAAATGAGCTCTAATTCAAACTGTTAAACTGTCAACTGCCTTGTGGCCTGAAGTTTGTATGCATGAAATGTTTTAAGGCTATTGGAAAAGGTCACAGTCCTTTAAAAAAGAAAATACAAACCAAACATCAGATTTATCTCCTTCTTAGCAAAGTAAAAGGATGATAAAGGAGGGTTTCTGCTGTCCTTGGAGCTTTGGAACAACTCTAAGGATACAGCACATTTAGAGTAATAAGATCCTGAAGTTTTTTATACAGTCAGATCACCTCTTGCCTTTGACAATGGTCCCTGAAAAGCTACTTCAGCTTCCTCTGAGTCAGTGGAAAACCTTCTAGTGATTTCAAGAGAATTGGATGAGCTTTTAAATGCAGTTATCCAGCTGCACAATTAACAGCCAGAAAAGCACATTCTATAAATTATTTCGCTATTTAGGGATACATTTAGCATGTCCTAGCAATATCAATTAACCGGGAGAAGAATGACTCATCCAAGCCTTCTCCAAATCCATTAAGTCAATATCTGACTCACTTTTTGTGGTATGAAAAATGGTCTCTTCACTAAATTCACTCTCGATTTTTATCAGATCATCCCAACTGTATTAAACTGAACTGCAATCAAGGCAAAAATATTGTAGCCAGAAAGTGCCAAGTTACAGTAGAAAAATAACAAGAGTTTATCTGCCATGCTGATAGGTTTTGCCATTTGGCTGAGGACGCCTTGGCCCTAAGTGGTGTGGGAGCTTTAAAAGTCTTTTCTTGCTGTAATTTTTAAAAAATTGATATGAAGAATAAACTACTCCCTTTCTTGTCAAGCAATCTTTGCAGATCTGAAAACAGACACAATTTTTCTTTTTTTTTTTTTTTTCCCCTCACCCTCCTGTTAACTAAAGAACACCTTTCAGGAATTATTTTTTAGTAATATCCTTCCTGGTTTCCTTGAATAAATTCTAATGGGTGTACTTTTTCTTACCATCTGTAGCCTAAAAGCCTACAATGCTTTTATCTGCTTCGTACTCTGAGATCATATCAATGGGAAAAAAAAGGAGTATTAATAAAAAATTGCATATCTGATAGCTTGTGCTCTTTTTTATTGTCCCTAGTTTGTCTTTTCCCAAGCAGCCTGAAACTGCTGATGATTAATTGCAACCATAAATCCTTAGCTTCTCTCCTAGAAAGCAGACAGCTGACACCTCGTATTCAAGTACCATATTCTTTCAGCCAAACATAATTGTGTTTTTATTTCCATTATCTTTCTTTTTATTTTCTTTACAGAGCTCTTCTTCAGTATTTCAAAATCCGGAATTCCAATCCCAATCCCAAAAATGTGCAACACCTGTGGTAGTGTGTGCTCTTGAGATAAGGTTCATTCCACCTTGGTATGGAAAGCAGCATCCTCTCAAAATGCCACAGAATGGCCTGCAGTTGAGGCCATGGTTTGTATAACATGAAGATGAGGAAATTCATTCTTTTCCTTCAGGCAGTGCAATTTGCCTCCTGTCTGTCTAGCAGCCACAGCATTATTCTCAGTCTGGCCATTAGCTGAACTGTAATAATGTGTGGTTCTGTAGGCACTTCATTTCTGTCAGAAGTAGAACAGGTATGTGTAGAGCATTATGGATTTTTATGTGTTTTAATATATTTATACAACTGTATTAATACACAGATTGGTCTCCTGCCATGCATCAGATGCTCCCAGTCCTCTCCAGCTCATTAAAACTCCATAGAAGCCCGCAGCAAAGGGTTTTCCTGGGAGCCAGAATGAAGGTGGCACACATCTCAGTCTGGCTACCACTTTATTATTTGGCAAGCAGAGAAATATGAATGAGAGCCATTGGTCTGCTAACATTTCTATGAAAATAACCTCCAACTGCTCTGAAACAGATTCTGTTTGTAAACAGGACATGCAACTATTTGGATGCAGATTATTTCTACTGCATCCACTCTCCCCCTTTTTATTTGAGCTGCATTTTATTGGTAAAGAACTGCGAGTGCTGAAACCCACAACCTACTTCAATGATATTTAAATGCCAGACTTTCTGTATGTGATATGGTTTTCTTTATATAATACAAACTAACAGAAAATTCACTACTGCACCACATCTTGGCCTTTATTTTTATGATAGTTGTGGAGGAATGCATCAAAACAAAATGAACTAATGAACAAAATGAAGGAATTAATAATATGAACTATTTTGCTACCTTTAACATACATATTCTATATTCACAGAAAAGACCATTAACTCCTGAGCCCTCAACATAAGTCACATTATTATTGTACTAATATGTTCTTTGCCTTGTCAGGATTAAACATTAATGTTCCTGTTCTGAATCAAAAGGATTAAAACAAAACTTTAAAGCTTAAATTGAGAGAACACTCAGAATTTGAAGGGTTTGTTTTGTTTTTGTTTTAATAATAAAATAAAAACCAAAACCTAAAATTTTTACATTTGAGAAAATAAAGGGCAAGAGAAATGGTCTCTTTTTTCTTTATCATCCTTGGTTTCTAAGTGGTGCTTTAAAGATTTCTGGAAAATAATATAATAGTTTCCTTCCCTTTTTCCTTTTCTCTATTTTTTTTAAATATTGTAATTATAAAAGATATGGACATAAAAACTCCTTGGGAAAATGTCTCTAGCAATGCAAAGATGTTTTAATCCAGATGGAAGAGAAATCTGGTGCTATGCTTAAGGAATGAGTTTCTTGAGAGAAAGTAGAATTGGACTTCTGTGATTAATGTTTGTTCTGCCCCCTTGTGGTTATGGAGTCCAGTAGGGATTAGGTAGGACTGTCTGGATTTAAATATTAATGACTAATTAAAAATAAGATTTCTGTATATTTTGAGTGATGCACTTTTCCCAGGATATGTATAGACCAAGAACTCAATGAGAATAGGTAAGACTCCGCAATCATGAACAATGGACACATAATGTTTAATATTTAGTTTTCCAAAAGAGCATGTGAAAAGAAGCTCAGAAATTTTATATATAAACCACAATTTATTTAGAAAGTAATAAAGGATAATTTCAAATTTAAGCACAGCTTTTCATTGTGGTTTTACTGGTACAACTCAGTATCAGGGATAGTTTTCTTTCCCAAAAGTTAAAAACAATTACTGTTGCAGTTTGATTCACCTAAAGTCAAATTTCATTATGAGATCCAGTTATGTTTGTAAGAATGGACTTCTGTATGCCAAGTATTTTATTACTTAGACAGATTCTGGAATTACTTCACTTAATTTTCAAAAGGTCCTAGAGTTAGTCACACATGAATTCTTAGATAGCAGGTCAGATTTTTAAATCAGAGATAATATAGTACCCAGATTTACCTACTTTACTGTAAATAATGACTTTCTGTGTTTTAAAGAATAAGAATTAGTGGGTTTTAAAGACAAATTTTCTTAGCCTTTTCTGGGTTTTGCTTCACAGAGCAGATAAGGTGATATTACTATTTAATTTGTCTTCAAATTTTTACTAGAAAATATGTTAAAGTTATTTTCTTTTGTTGACTACTAATTGTTCAATTCCACTTCACAGAACCTATCATTAAATAGCTTTCTTTAAATTACACTGAAGCAAATAAAGTAAATATTTTTATTAGTCTTCAACATTTCCCAAAAAAACCTGCTCCATTGCCCCAGAATCCATGGTTTGTTTCAATAAAGCTTCAAAACAGTAAGTTTGAACAATCAAGTTCTATGATTCTATGTAAAATAAATTTCAGTATACACAGAAAGGTAAGCCAAGCCTCTTTCATCTATATCCACCCATCCACAGGGCATACAGTATTAAAATATGCATAACTGATTTATTTTTCTAATGAGACATACATGTCTCTGTATACTTTTTAATCCAAATTAGGCCCTGATCTAGAGAACTATAATAGGCACTGTGGCAACAGGACATTATAAAAAGCACTGGATGGACATCACACCATTGCCTGTAACCTGACTAAGCTCAAACACAAAACACAATCTCTGCAAGCCATAATGTTTTCAGCTGGATTGTCAAGACAAACTTGTCCTTTAGGATCAAGACCTTTCTCTCTTTTGTCCCCTTCAACCCAAGTTATGAACACGTTGGCTCAATACATTCAAATACAGTTTTTTGGAGCAAACAGTTTCAAATATAATCAAATGGGCAAAAAAAAAAAAATAGTCTGACTAAAAGAGAGCTTTCTGTTGGTGTCATAACTACAAGAAAAGTTACTACGTGATCTAGAAAGTCATGAGACTGGATAGCCAAAATCTTGCTTGGAATGGATAAGGAAGTGAGATGCTGAGCTTCTATCACATAGTATTCCCCTGATCTTGTGTATGGGATAATCCTCTCCAAAGTCCTTACTCCAGAAATGGCTTCATGTGGTGACAGTACCTCTAAAAAATCAATACCTCTAAAAATCAGTCTCTGAAAAGACTGTTTTCAAATAGGGCCACTGAAATTACCCATGAAGGCACCTTATGACAATGTGAGGCATTGCGGAGACTTGGAAATGAGTCTTTCTATCTTCTTCTAATGATTTTTAATAAGCTAGCTAATACTACTGTGCTTTCATAAAGATAGATAGTGGGCCAGCAGGATAAACACAACTTGAAGAGTCACAAGTTCACTGTTAATAGCTTTTATTAGCCCAAATGCTAACAAGATTTTTTGCATAACATCAAAAGAAGTCTGCTGCTAATGGAAATAGCACTCATTTTGGCACCAAAGTACTCCGTGGGAGGTTATAAAGTACATGCAGAAACAGCACAAAATGTTAGACTGCCCAGAAAGAAAGTTAATTGTTTAGGAAATGAGGAACTGAGACCTCAACAGTTCTGTATCTCATGGAAACTCTGATTCCATATCACAGTGTAACAGAATGTTTAAGGTTGGAAGGGACCACTGGAGGCCATCTAGTCCAATCTCCCTGCCCAGGAGGTTCCCTAGAGCACAGTGCTCAGGACAATCCAGACATATCCATCATCTGCACCTAACATAACTCATGCCTGTTAAAATAGTGTTCCTAGGAATAGCTGCAGATAAAACACATTGCTGGGTGACAGACATAAGGAGACTGGGGACTTGTTGAAATAAGTGGGGCCTAGAAAAGTTTTTATAACAGAAATACATTTATAATAAGATGATTTGTTTGTCAGGGGTATACATGTTAAAGATTGTACTTTCACATCTTTCTCACAGAAAGTGAGTTGGGATCATGATGTTTCATAGCCACTGCAACTACGAGGCTTCTGTGAGGATTGTAAATCAGCTGTATGCTTGCTTTTCTACCTGCTCATCTGCCACCACAGAGACAATAATGCTAGGTTTTTACAGAACATGTAGTTATTTGTACAGTTTTGTATTCATCTAATCTAATGCATTTCTAATGAACTCTTCACTACAAAATTGGTATTTTCTTGAATATGAAAAAAATAAATCCTTGGAATCCCTGCCTGCTTTTCAGACTAAACAGAGACCATGTGCATTATACATTTTTATTCATGAATATTTAAGCAAATTTGTTCTTGTATTGATTTTGTATGATGCCTTTGGGTGTTCCCTAGCAGGATTCCCTTTGTAAACCTAAGTGAGTGACTTACAGGGTGGGCAAGGCTGGAGGAATCCATAAATATGCATTTATATAAGTAAAGGGTCTAGTCACTGTGTCAACATTTCATTTCCTTGCTGTGCTTTCATTCTTTAGGTTTCAAAATCTGAATGTTAACCAAATACTAGAGTTCTCTTTTTCATATTCTTGGACAGTTTGATCTACTCATAAAGATATTTAATGTTCTACACTGCATAAAATGCACATTCTTCTTACTCTTTTAAATCCTATTTTCCCAGGCAATGCAATAGTTTTTTGCCTTTTTTTTTTCTTATTAATTCATCTCTTATTTTTATTAAATATTAGTCTTGTAAAAAGTTTTAACAACTCTCTGTACAATAGACTTTCAATTTTCTTGGCTAGAATGTGGCATTGAAGAGCAGCTTCTTCCACTACATTACTGAGATAGAGTTATGTAGCAAGCTTCTTGTTATGTTTTTACGGGGACTATTATCTTGTATTCATATCTTTGTCATTATAAAAGAATCCAATATATCCCTATTTTTGAAACACACAATATTATGATACAGGTGTGAGATCACAGGACATTCCACACCCTGCAAGTTGTGTGAATACTGGCAGTGAACTGATATATGACCATTTTGTGTTCTTTGGCTAACACAGAGCCATTGATGTGATGGGTGGATTCAGCAAATCATTTTAACAGATGGTAAAAGGGAGGTTTGTGCCCTGGTGTCCCTGTATGTGATGAGCACTCAGCTCTGTCTCAGCATCACAATAACAGATGCTCTAGGAACATCTGGCCAGAAAGAATCAGTGAAACAAAGAAACACTGCAGTGTTATACAGTACCTTGGTTAGTACAAGTGCACAGTAAGTGTGGCCATCAGGACCAGGGCAGTGGCTGCACCCCCTGTACTCAGCACTGGTGAGGCCACGAGTGGGGCCAGTTCTGGGCTCGTCACTGAAAGGAGGATATTGAGGGGCTGGAGCATGTCCAGAGAAGAGCAACAGAACTGGGGAATGGTCTGGAGCACAAGTCTGATGAGGAGCATCTGGGAGACAGCTGAGGGGGCTCATCCTGGAGAGAAGAAGGCTCAGGGGGAACATTATCACTCTCTACAATTCCCTGACAGGAGGGTAGTGCCAGCTGGGAGTCTAGCTCTTCTCCCAGACAACCAGCAATAAGACATGAGGGAATGGCCTCCTGTGCACCATGGGAGATTCAGGTTGGACATCATGAAGAATTTCCTCAATGAACAAGCAAGAATTTCCCCAATGAACAACAACACAGTTCAAACAAGGTTAGGCACTGCAGCAGACTGCCCAGGGAGATGGTGAAATCACCATCCTTGGAAGTATTCAAGAAATGACTGGACATGGCACTCAGTGCTCTGGTCTGGTTGACAAGGTGGCTATTGGTCAAGGGCTGGACTTGATGATGCTGGAGAGAAGAAGGCTCAGGGGGAACATTATCACACTCTACAATTCCCTGACAGGAGGGTAGGGCCAGCTGGGAGCCTAGCTCTTCTCCCACACAACCAGCAATAAGACATGAGGGAATGGCCTCCTGTGCACCATGGGAGATTCAGGTTGGACATCATGAAGAATTTCCTCAATGAACAAGCAAGAATTTCCCCAATGAACAACAACACTGTTCAAACAAGGTTAGGCACTGCAGCAGACTGCCCAGGGAGATGGTGAAATCACCATCCTTGGAAGTATTCAAGAAATGACTGGACATGGCACTCAGTGCTCTGGTCTGGTTGACAAGGTGGTTATCGGTCAAGGGCTGGACTTCATGATCTCAGAGGTCTTCTCCAACCTAAAAATTGCTCCAGTGATTTCTAGCAGATGTATTTAAGCACACCATGCTAAAGTCTCCGCAGAACAAATTCAGGTGAGACTCAAAGGGGATAGCTCCTCCAGCTCCACTGCTTGATAACAAAAGTGATGGAAATTATATTTAGATGTTTGAGCTATCAGTGGTATCACTGATATATACAATGATATCACAATATATACAATCTTCTCAAAAAGCATACCTGAAATCTCTAAATTCAACATTCTCTGCCAAGCTGTTCTGCGTTACCTTACTTGTTGCAAAGACAGCTTACATTTTCTTCTTGGTATGAAAGATAATAGTATTCACTGCTGAAGGAAAATATAGATATTTGGGAAAACGCAGGATTGTTCATTTTTGCATCTTGCCTAAACTAAAATTACTGAGATAATTTTTCAATTACATGTTCAAAAGAAAAACAAAGAGAATTTGAATAATTCTAAACACTGAGGAAATCTGTTGAACTCTTTTTCCTAGAATAATCTGTTGACAAACATCACATGAGCTTTTCTACAAGGAATAGAAAATTATTCAGTCAATGTCACATGAGTTTGAGCACAAATAACCAAAAGCTGTCTTCATTCCCAAATTCTTTCAAACCTTCCTTATCCTTGAAATTGGTGCTTCCTAACTATACCTTTGACAAGCAGAATTTGATATTACAGTAATTTTTGTTGAAAAACTGTCACTTTTACTGAATTTCCTGGGCCTAGCATTGTATTTATGTCTAAAAGTTGATGATGCAACTGTAGTGAAGTTCTAATTTTCTCAGGTAGCCATGAGAACCAGATCTCTTGTTTAAAATAATTTTTTCCTAATCTGTGCTTGGAATGAGCTATCTTTGGACTTCCACTTCACATTATGCTGCCTCTAGAAGGTTAACCAAGAGTCACAGCTTATGCCTTACACCCACCACCTCTCCTCAGACTCAGCTACAATGCCTGAACATCCAGTCAGCTCCTGAATTGTGATGACTTCCAAGTATGAGGCTAAACACAACAGCTAAAGCATCTGGTGGCTATTTTAATACTATATATAGCTAGGACAAAAGTTTTCCTTACCTCCTTAGATTCCCATCATCTCCACCATTTACCTAATGAAATTTCATTACAGAATTTGAGTAATTCCTTTCTTATTTCTTTCCCTTTCCTGTTTCCTTCATGATAGACTGATAACTGCCCTTACTCAGATCATGAATATATTATCATTTACCCCAGCAAAACTGCATTTCAGTGTTTAAACTGTAAACAATACTCCCAAGAAAAGCTGAGAAGAACGTACTTCAATGTACTTTGTGGTCCAGTGGGCACAGATTGTCATCAGCTGGTATCAGTGAATGACTTGGTACATAAAAACTGACTCAATGTGTAACATTTGCAAAGTCAGGGCCTTACATCTGAACAGCTCACGCAGATGTAGAATTGTGAAACTCCACTCATTAGTTTCCTGAGAGGTTGAAATATGTTCACCTTTTACAAAGTATTTTAAACTCCATTAAAAATCAAGTGTTGTGAGCAATAGCCTAGGAAGTACTCCTGCTTTGGCAGGGAGACTAGGAAAATAATCCAATAGGCTTTCTTCCTCGGTAATTTCTGTGATTCTGTTAACTGTGATAATGTGGCTAATTATATAATTTTAAATTAATTAAACCTGTAAACATTCCCTTCTCAAAGTACTTATGTACTCTCTGACAAATTAAACAGTCTACTGATAATAGAAAATGAACTGACTACTTAAGTAAAATCTACTTTTATGTTTTGTTCATGCATTTTATCAGCATTTCTTGAAATCAGATGAAGATTAACATGAAAATTTCAGGTTTTGAAAAGAAGAATTTTTTTTTTCTCTTTATGAAGATTGGGAAGGTTTTGTTTTCGGAGAGGTATTGATGTCTTAACAAAAAAAAAAAAAAGGTGAGGTTTTTAGGTTAGATGTCAGCACAATACCTCAAAATCTAATACAGTATATCATAATCTACAGAATTGAGCAGATGATTTCCTGAAGAATCACAAATGGATAGAAAACAATGTTCCTTCCTAGAGAGAGAATTGTAAGTGAAGTCTATCTGAGATGAATTTAGATAGACATTATTACCCAGAAAATTCCTATCTTTAGCACCTTAGAAAGAAATATCTGCTCATATCTTCCCATAGGCTTCTCAGTGTTGAAAGAGACAGAGAATAAATGGGGTGCTTTAAGAAGCCCATAACATTTTCTTTGCCATTTCTGCTACCTTCAAGACACCTTTAATTTAGGTTAAAATATGATGAGAGTTGAAATCCAGATGGTTTGTAGGAAAGTCTGTTTCCTGCAGCTGACTATATTTTCAATATTAGTTTTAAACTTGTATTTTAGTTTGCTTACTTATTTATTGTTCCCTTCTTTTGATATTTATATTGATTTAAGGTGATTTTATCTTTTAAAACTATCCAAATTGGTACTTTTTGTAAAAATATGTTAAATATTTCTTAATCTTTCCTATTTAATCTACAAGATTTATCCTCAAGAGTTAATTTATTATTTTATTTCACAATATAATTTTACGGAAATTTATATTCACTCTTGCTTTGTGTAGAATTACATACTTCCCGATATTGAATATCGTACATCTGATTATTTAAAAACTCCAGAGGCTTCACAATGACTGTCAATATTGAACATTGTAAATACAGAATCACAGAATGGTGAGGCAGGAAGGCAGCTTCAACCCCATGTTCAGAGCAGGGTCAGCCAGAGCAGTTGCCTAGGATTGTGTCCAGTCAGGTTGTGAATATGTAGGGATGGAGAGTCAAGAATTATTCAGGGACCCAGCTCCCATCAGACCATTTCTCCAGCCTGTCAAAATCTCTCTGAATTACAACACAACATTTTGTAGTACCTACCACTCTTTCCAGTTTTATATGATCTGAAAACCTTTTTTATATTGATCTGAAAACTCTTTCCCATCACCCTGGTTAACAAAGGTGTTAAACAGGATTGAGTCCCATTCTTACCACTTGGGTATGTTACCAGGGACCAACTTCCAGTTCTCTTTGCCCTGCTTATCACAGAAAATTTTCAATCCACCTTGCTGTCCACCTCTCTAGCCCATGCTTCATCAGCTTGTCTGTGAGGGTATTATGGAAGACAATATCAAAAGCCTTACCAAGGTGAAGATAAATAACATTCACTTCTCCCCTCTCATGCACCAAACCAGTCATCTCATTATAGAAACCTATCAGGTTTTTCATGCATGATTTTCCCTTCATAAATCCAACCTGACTACTCCCAGTCACCTTCTTGTCCTTTGTGTGTTTACAAATGGCTACCAGGATTATTTGCTACATCCCCTTCCTGAGGACTGAGGTAAGGCTGATTTGCCTGCAGTTTCCTGGCCCTGCCCTTGAAGATGGAGATGATACTTTCTTCCTGTCTTCATCAACTTCCCTGGATTGCCATAGTTTTCCACAGATAACTGTGAGTGGCGTCAATGTCATTGCCCTCAGCAATTGCAAATGCATCCCAATAGGTTTGGGAGACTTGGGTATGTTCAGTCAGTTTAAGTGGTCCCTAATTTCATCCTCCTCCACAGACAGCAAGCAGTCCTTGCTCCAGACATTCTCATGATTCTCAGGGCCTGGGATTCTTGAAGAAAGTATTAAGTGGCACAGCCTTCTCCATGTCCTTTGTCACCAAGACACTGCCCCATTCAGCTGATACCTTTTTCTTGCCATTGTACTTATGGATTCAGGGGAGAGAGATAACAACACAATAGCCAAGGGCTAACTTGAGCCATGTGCACACCTAACCCCAGTGCTGGTGAAGGTCTGACTCAAGTCATGTTTGGGAGACACTGACAGCTGTGGTCAGGATGCAGGCACGACCATGAGCCCTTATCCTCACTCCATAAACACCGGAGAGCCCAGGGCACACTCAGCTATCCTGCATGGAATATGCAGCAGGATCTACCCTGGAGCATCAACCTCAAAAGGTTGATGCTCAAGGTTTAGAGATTCCTTATCTAACCAGACACTCAGTAAATGAATCGGGAATGAGCACGCTGAACTTTGAAATCTTAGCTAAGTGATATAAGGGCTTGATTGTGAGGATATATATAGTCCTTTAGGTATTGATCAAGTCTAGGAGTAAATCTGGATCCAGCTGCAACTAAGCTCTCCTCTGAGGAGATTGGAATGCAAGGAGGTCCTTTCTGAACCTTGTGACTCAACAGGAGGGCCTCCCTGACAGTTTTGTTTGACTTTGTCCTCTCCTTGTCATCAGAACTTGTTAAAGCCCTGTCACATTTACCATTAACTTTGATAAATTTCTGTTTTATATCAATAAACATATTGCTGCCTGTGTCTTATCAGTGAAGTGCATCACTCCATTCAAGGCATTCCCACAGTCCCAAGCCTGCAGGATGCATATTCTGTCAGAGCTTAGTTGAGACCTGTCCCCAAACATGTTGGGTTGCAACTGGCTCTGTTAGAAGCACAAAGCATTTCAACAAACTTGTTTAAAGCATGGTTTGCCTGCATGGCACAGTGTAAAAAGCTACTTCAGGTGTTGGCTGTTACACAAAACCAAAAAACAACCAGTAATTTACTTTTTCATACTAGTTCAAGATACCTTGGGTTCTAAGTCTTTGTCATACTTTGATAAGGCTTGAAGCCACAGCAATGTGGCTTCACAACTAATTGCCATTTTCATTCTAGATCTCTGCTAACATGTTTTATTAGAAATATTTCAAAAGCAGTAGCAGAAAGAAGTCAGGACCCTTTTTTTTTTCTACAATGCTGTTACGACAGAAAGGGATTCTGAGTCTCTTATAAAAGCAGAAATTAAAACACATACTAAAGTAAAAAAAAAATCAGGACTAACTCTCAAGTGTGCCACAGAATTGGATCTATATCCAATGTACAGGTGTTTCTGGAAAATTATTCCATTCTTGAACAATTTGAACTTGACAAAATTAACATCTGATTCCAAAAATAGAGAAGAAAGACAAAAGAAAAAATAGAGTGTCTGCTTGCTATTCCCTTTTTGTATGACTGTGGTTAAACCTTATGACTTGTTCAGCACACTTTTACACCTAAGTAATATTTGCAAAATGCAAATAATTTTATTAAGGAAATATCTACAAAACCACATTATTGAAGGTAAGGGGAAAATATTTTCAAATTAATAGATTCTCAAACTCTTATTTTTTTTCTTTCCAGCTATAATACTAAATATAGCTTTGCCATAATCACTTCTTATCACAGATCAAAGGAAGGCTTACTTTCTACCTTTGCAAAATACCAGGAAGCTGCAGTAATTGTCAACTTGAACTTGAAATTGTCTTGAATTAGCAAAATGTCCACAGTGTTTTGGACCAAAATGCAGTCTTTATTATAAAAGTTACATTATTTATTCATTAATTTTCCACTAGATAACTTTTCTTGTCCTGGAAGAAATTGTCTTTATATAATAATTTATTTTACTATTTAGACATTCTGATTTAATCTTTTGATCATGCATGAAATTACTTTGTCCTCACTGTTAAAAAGTGTATGATACCCAAACCATCATAAATCTCAAAGAAGATGACTTTTTTTTAAATTTAAATTTAAGATTATTTTGATACGTATTTTCCACGTTTGTTGGTGATCTGTATTTTAATAGCATTTTCTGACTAGCTCTGGGATTTTAAAAAGTGCATTTTAATTGCTTTTAAGTTGTTTAACTATTCAGGCTATTTTAAGTATAACTGCTTTGTAAGCTTTTTTAATTCCTGTCTTCCGCCACTATTCATTTTGCTTCCTTTTAATATTTTGTGACTAAATAGAACATCCTTCTCTTGCCAAGCACAGTGAGAACAACAGGACCCTATACTGGCATTTGAAGTGCTGCATGTGATACATGCAACCATTTTTGCTTGTCCCTTCTCATGTTATTTTTTTTATTCTTCAAGATAGCTCTTTATCCTCTTAAACTGCATATATCTCCTGCAGTACCAGATGGCCTTGATGAAAGTCATCTTTGGGTGGTCAAGTACTAAGAAATATTTCATAATGTTTCGTTGAAGGCTGTATATTGTGTCAAAATTTCTCTTACAAATCCTATGTATCACTTGCTCATATACACTGTTCTGTTTGTCACCAAGGTATTTCATGAAACCATCCTGATGCGACTGAAACAATGTTTTCTATTATTTCCTGTTGTTTTTTGTTGTTTTTGTTGTTGTTGTTGTTGTTGTTGTTGTTTTGTTTGTTTGGTTTTTTTTGTTTGGTTGTTTTTTTGGGGTTTTTTTACTCAGCATTCTCTTGTTTTCCTTATATAATTCCAGACTTGGACGTGTGTTATATGAAGTTCTTCTAGTGATTATTCATATTAAGAAGGCTCACACCTTGTGCATTGGGTTTCTGCTGTTCTATTCTGGGTCCTCTTGATTTTAGCGTTTTTTGTAGATATGTTTCCTTTTCAAATTGTTCTCTTCTCTTATTCATGTAATACTATGTTCCTTCAGGCTTTTCCTCTTATTCTGATTTGGTGTAAGTATTCTCTGGCGTTAGTTCTCTCTGCAGCCTTTTTTCCTCCCCTGAGAATGCTCAAGGAACAGTTCATGTAAATAGCCTGTGGTGACAGGCACCTGTACCAATAAATTATCCCTAATGTCTCTTAAAGGGTTATCCACTACAGGAGACTACCTTCCTCCTTAATATTTTTGCAGCAATAATACTTCATTCTTGACTTCACATTTCCCTAAAATTATTTTTTCATTCTTTGGCCTCATTCTATAAACTCCCCATCCTTTTCTGTGCTTGAAGCGTTTTGTGTTTTATGTTTCACACTTTATTCTTTTTTATATTAAAATGGTACCCTTGCACCTCAGTAATACCTTTTATGTGAAGACCTATATGCTTTATAATAACTAATGAGTTAAGCTCTGTTATGGAAATTGCACATGCCAGCCACTGGAAATGGGTTCGTCTCCACATTTCTGCCTAAGCTAAGCAAGACATTCCTTTATAAAAGTAGTTTTTATTAACAGCACTACAGCTTGAGCTGGGTGCCTCCAAAGAGGGACTGCATGCAAAAAAATCCCTGGGCAATTATATCCCCACAATCTGAGTTCTCCACTCCAAACGTGAAATTTTTTACCAATAATAATAGCAAGGTCCAGGGTCCCCTTGTTTTTTATCCATTTGATTTGTTTCCTGTTTGGTTACTAAGCAGTTGCTAAGTGCTTGTCTCCTTATACAATATCACATCCCCTCAGGTCAGCTTCTCTAGTTAGTCATTCAGCATGTTGGAATACTGTTGTTACAGTTCATATACCACAATCTACAAGCTTTGCCTACTCTAGCTATTGATGTTTCAGCTGCTGGCTTTGTCTGCTCTGGCTATTATTAATCTTTAAGCTGCTAGCTCTAAGTTTCAATTAACTTTTTCTACAACGGCTCTCAATATATTCTAAGTAATGCCTTTAATTTCTATATCAGTTAGAGAAAACTGAGGCACTGGAGCAAGCTAACTCACTACTTGGAAACAAATATGAAGTCTCAGTCAAGCTGTAAGAAATGTAATTTTGTTCCCTGGGGTTTTTTTGTGGGGTTGATTTCTTGGTATTTTTTACTGGTCTGCTTGTCATAACACGCTTCTCCTACAAATGAGGTTTAAATGTAATTATTATTTTCTCTTCATTCACTGATAGTAGTCCCTATAATTAATATATGTTTTGCCATTTAACCTTGCAAACCTATCAGAAAAAAAGGAGAACATATACATAAAAGGTTTTTCAAGCTCTTTATATTGTGACCTTTCTCCTACTCAAGTACAAGATAGTCTTCTGGATATAAGTTGTGTTTATATATTTTGCTCATAAATTAAAAACTCAACATCTAGAAATAATAATTGATATAGTATTCCCTTCTGTTCATGTTTTTTACATTGGAATTTTTAATTTTGTGATGACAATTACATTTCAAGAATATATTGTGGGCATATGCAGCACTGTCAGATTGACATTCTGCTAGTTACCCCTTAAAAATACTTGTTTTGATGATATCTGTAATATAAAAGTTCCTGTGTAGAGGCCACTTTACTAAAACTTTAATTAAATTGTCATCCTTACACCAATATGTATGTTTTAGCCTTGCACTAATATAGAGGTCTTTTGGGTTCAAAAAATTCTTATGGCTATGTTCAGCATTGTATGATTTTGTGCTTCTTATGCTATGTATTTGTGCTTGTTTTGATGGGGATAGATTTTTTTTTTTTCCAAATTAGCTTTCATTATTTGGATTGTGCTTGAAACTGTTGGCACAGGGTTGTTTAGCAACAGTTGAGCAGTGTTTTCACAGTGTCAAGACTGGGGGCACGCTAGAAGTTGAGAGGGAACATAACCAGAACAGATGACCCCAGTCACCAGTGGGATATCCCAGACCATATGGTGTCACACTCAGCACAGAAAATTAGGGAAAGATGCAGGAAGAGTGGTGTATTTGGAGAGGGCATTTGTTTTCCTAAGTCACCATTAGTTATGATGGGAGCATGCTCTCCTGGCAATGACTGAACCCCTGCTTGCCCTTGGGAAGTGTAGAATGAATTCCTTGTTTTGCTTTGCTTGTAAGCATGAATTTTCCTTTCCCTGTTAAACCACCTTTTTCTCAACCCACAAGTTTTCTCACATTTGCTCTACAGATTCTGCCCCATCATCCCACCAGGGCGAAAGTGTACGGGTGACTGTGTAGGGTGTAGTTGCTGGCTGGAGTTAAAGACAGTCCTTTTTGGCACGCAACATGGAGCTCAAAGATTTTGAGGTAACAACAGATTTGATTGAAATGTGCCAGATCAAATGCAGAGCTGTCATTGCTGCTTAGGTTTTAATCGACAGGCTCCTGCACCTGCCATGGGGCTTGCTCACCTTGTATACTCCAGTCTAGTGCTCATTAGTGGCTCTGCTCTTATTTTGCTGCTTGCTGTAGTGCTCTGCTGCTTCTGATTTCACTCTGGGAACATTTTGGTAGTAGCAGAGGCCATGCATCTGGCTGGCACATGGCCAGGGCATCACCACTGCTGCTGTGCTGCTGCACTGGGCAGGCTGGAACTCCAGTGTGAACTCGAGTCAAGAGCACGGTGACCTGTAGATGAGCAGGACACCCTGGAGCATCTGTGGCTGTGAATAAGAGCACAATAAAGCAGGTGTATGTATGTCCAAGTGTCTGTGCCAGTTACAGCTCTGCAGAGCAGCTACAGTTCTGGAGAGGCTGGCTCACAGATAAGGCTCCACTTGGATCGAGTACACCCCTAAGGGACTGCAGTCTCCAGATAAGTCCAAGATGAAGTGGGGGAAAAGGAGGAGTCCATTCCAGTGTTGAAACCTGTGTTCTAGTCCAAAGGTTCAGGGGTGGAGATGGTAAAGAAAATGCCTTTAAATTATTTCAAAACAGATTTTGAGTTGCATGTTATGGAAATTACACTTATGCAGGAACCCCTTGTTGCTAGCCAGGCTGGGAGCAAGGGGAGGTGTGCATTGCAATGTTGAGCAGTATGAACCTGCTCAAAAGAACCAGAGGTGGAGATTGTAATGGAGATACATTTAAATTTTTGTATGCCATGATTGAGTTGCTTGTCATAGGAATTATTATAGCAGAGATCATCTGAACAAGTGGAGGACAAGTCTTATAAGAAGAGTGCAAGTGCAGCAGTGACCTGACCTGACCTTTGGGCCTGAATTTTGGGCCCAAAGGTGTCTTATAGCAAAGATCCTTTAGGTATCTACAGCAAATTTACATCAATACCCTGCTCTTTTTATTGTCACTTACGGACCAATGGAGATTTTACCCCCTATGTAAGATCCTTCAGGTCTCTGCATGCATTCACAAATGCCAGTTCTACCCAATTATGAAACATGATTCTATTTCCTGCCAATTCAGTGACGTCTTTGGAAAGACATTCGTTACTGCTGTAATGGAGTCAATGACTGTCTCCACATCAGAAACCGTACAAGGAGCAAATATGAAGTACTGCATTTACAAATCTTAAATGCTTTTCTCCATTATATAATCTATCATTTTTATTTGTCAGAGAAAAATGACCTTCATTTTTTGCAATAAATACTGCTCTCTCAAAACTGTTTACATAAAAATGTGTCCTTTAGAGAAGTAAGTATGAAGGAAAGACAAAAAAACAAGTTATGTTAATGTTTGTGTCAGTTCTCCTGGCCAAAACCTCAGTGCGGCACATTGTGACGTAAAAGGCCAAACAAAGTGTAATAACCCCTGACACAAGTTGTTTATGATTAGCAAATATCATAGAGGTTTGATTTTTTCATCCCTATGGATTAAGAGTCTAATCAAAACCCACATAAGTATAGCTTTACCTCAGAATGAATCAGAGCAGCAAAATGTAACTCTCTTTCATTTCCAGACAAAGACTTTCTGAAAAGATGACAAGGAAAGGAGAAGCAAATGCTCTTGTGAAGAGATAGCTAATTTTAGTGGTGTATCTGATTGAATAGTCATTTCTAACTACTAATTGAATAGCTGGATTCAGCTGAAGTAATAGGAACCGGAGTCCTCAATGCAGGATTGTGGTATCCCCAGCTGTAGATGTATACAGAGGATGTGAATTGCACACAGATAGTAAATTTTACTGGTGTATACTTATATAGCACAGGCTTAAACACATGCAAATGCATTAAAAATTGAATGTGAGGTCTGCAAAAAGAAGGGGAGAAGCAAAAGTTGCAAGGCTTAGTCCTCATATTCCCATCTACATTAGCTTTTTGTATTTCCCTAAGCTTGAAAGGTAAATTGTTATAAAGAGTATCTGCTATAAAACCAAAGAAAAATAAAAGATCCTATGGAATAGAAAAGAAATATGAACTATAAAAGACAAAAGAACTTACCAATCTCTAATCACGTCCATTATGAAAGAGTCAATGCTGGAGTCCATATGCTGGAGTCTTCCCCTTGTTCACTAAACCTATTAACAACTTTTCAAAGATAACATAAATCAAAACCCAGCTAAACCATGTAATTCACAGGTAAGTTTTAGTGTGAGTATAGAGTTTACACACTAAGCATGGATCTGACTGTGACCTTTGTTGTAGAAAATAGTTCAAGTTCTCTTTTTGTGCCTGAGTTTGTTTCTTGAGCAAGAATCCCATGCCATCAAATTCTCTGCCAGAGAAGGGCAGATGCTCCCCAAGGCCACTGATCTTGATAAGGTTTTCCCATTCCTGAATTAGGAATGGATTTTTTTTTTTTTTGCATTGTGTCTGTTTGAGGATGGATCTTAATAGCTTAGATTCAAAGGTACAGACACGTTATCATAATTTTCTTCCAGTTAGTTTACATCCTGTTATGATTATCTTTCCTGATTAAAAAAAAAAAAAAAAAAAGAAGGGCCTAAGGGCCTAATCCCTCAACTTCTCTATGTGCATCTTTGATCATCTTCCTGTTTAGTCAGGAAGTCTAACCCGTCCTAGAAAAAAATGCTTGATTTCTGTTTTTCCTTTTGAGAATTAGGATAGTATGAAGGAAATTTTTCTATTATGACATGTACTCAAAATGAATTGCTCTGTCCTGTAACAGATAGACACAAAAGAGTATCTGAATGTGTTGTCTTTTCTTCCCCTCACTACTCTATCCAGTTTTTCTGACACCAGCTTCCATTCAGGTTTTTTACTGCCAAAAGGACTTTAAAAAACCGTGATCTTCATGGGGTGCAGTTTCTCTTTCGGTCAGTGAACACTTTGCTGCTTTTAATATTTTCAAGCCTTTGGCAACCACCTGATTTGTTTGTGTGTTAAAGCCTAACATAATTGTAACAAATAAACATTCAGCACATTGTTCAGGGAATTCAACAGATCTTTCCTATAACTGATACCCCAAGTGTCCTTAAAACAAGGTGCAAAAATATTTGTGATGGGAAGCAACATTGGAGTGATTGACCAGGGAACCTTCCTGGAAAGGACCCCAGCAGTAAGAGGTCTGTTTTTCTTATTTGGGCATTTAATACCAAACATCTTGCAGCAGTTTCTTTTTCTCCTTCTCACCCCCACTAATCTGGGATTTGATTAAATGTATTGCTTTATGTTTCATTACTCTCCTGGATTAGAGGAATATAGCAGAGCAGTAGAGTTACTCACATATGTGCTGGTATGGGTAGTTAACTTCAATTACAGGGCATGCAGTTCCTGATGAGCAGGCCAGGAACAAACAGAGAAATTTGGTTTTAATGGGCAATTTTATGTTTTCTTCTTGTTTCTTTCCCTTCAGAGAATAAAACTATCCTTGCAAATTTAACCACAATCTCTAGGCTGGAAGGTGAAGCAAAAAAGGAGTACTCAACAAAAAGGTAGTAAGAGATAAATTACAGAACACAACAGGCAAAAGTACTCAACAAAAAGGTAGTAAGAGATAAGGCAAGCAGAATTCTCCTAAACTTGTTCATTGCATAAATGTGTCTTTTTTTTTAAATGAAACCTTCCTTTTAATTTTTTTTTTTTACTTTACATTAATTTATATACTGTGAACCTAGATAAGCACCCATTTGCACAAATCTGAGTAGGTTAATGGACCATTTGACAAGTCAGACACAAGCATTTAGGGTTGGTTCCAGCTTTCCTGTAGGCCAATATGAATGTTTTTGGCCAATGTGTGTATGTTATAGTTTTTTTACAGATGTAAGGCTTCTAATGGATATTGTTAATTGAAATGAACTGTTGTTATTTCAATTTTATGTCTTTTACAGTGAAACATCATTCTTCAGTCAATATTTTGGGCAAAGCTAATCAATCACAAGTAAAAAATTTGCTAATAGTCTTACTTTCCTCCTCTTTAATTTGTCAGCTACTAAAAAAGTTTTTCTCCTTTAAAGAATTAGAAAATAGTCTCAGATTTAGTTGCAATTTCAATAAAAAATCGGACTCTAATTGTATAGTTGAAAAAAGCAATTTGCCGTGTCATAGCAGATCTTCATAACATTAAAGAACTCATTAATAAAGGAACCAAAAACTGATTATGAAAAAAGTAACTATGTTTATGACACACAAATAAAATAGTAGTTTTAGAATGGCAGCAAGAATCAGAAACTTACAGATGAAGACTGAGATGAAGTTTAATACTTAAAATTATGAGAAAATAATAAACAGACTGATAATGATATACCATTATCTCAAATATGTCAAGTTTGATCCAGTTGAAGCTACTGTCAAGATATCTGGATCTCAAGAATTCCTTTCTGTGGACGTGAATGTGGATGTTACTGCACTGATGTTCTGTGAATTTCTTTTTTCTTTGTTTTTCATCAGAAATAGTGTCCAATGTCCTTCTTGTGCAGTATCTGAAAGCAGAAACAGACTATAACAAATTATTTCACCTTATGATATTTGAAACTGAGGAGAATGCTGTGTTCTAGCACTCAGTGAGACAGAAGAATGAAATTTCTTCTTTGACCAGAACTCTGGAGTGCTTGGTCATTCTGTTTTTTGAAATATTCATTCCCCACGTGACCACTAAGTAATCATAACTTAATCATTAGGTAATCACTACTTCACATAATGCTCTTTGGTTTAGATAGGACGATTTGATCATTAAACATACCTTTAATTTTTCATAGACCAGTTTACAGCTGCAGATACTTTTGGACAACAGAAAGCCTACTGTCTTAGTATTGTGTAATACACACATTTTGAAGGAAGGCAGTATAAATGACACTATGACACCATTTGCATGTTGTAGAATAATGAATGAATAAAGATAATTTTTTCTTGCACAATTTTCTAAAACTAATTGACATGAAGTTTTGCTAAAGATAAAAATTAAGGAAGATTTTTTATTGAATGTAAACAAAAATATCTGCAATTATAAACTTTTTATTTTTACTGTTAGATGTATGTCAGATTATCTGCTGCTGGTTTGGAGGTTTTTTTTGAGCCATCCATTCACTTGGGCATTGGCTAATAAACAGGGGAATTAAGGGGAAAAATTTTCTGTTCTGCTGTAAAAATTCTGATGTTCCTACATTTGTAGTATGTACAATATTTTAGATGTTTCCAAATTCAATAATTTTTAAAAGAATTAAGAAAAAAAACAACAAAATCTTCAAAATTATTCCACCTAATGCAGAGCACAGCAGCTGTTATTTATTCTCTATGGAATGAAATTCATTGAACCACTTTCTTGTATTTGCTGCTCAAGAATATGGCAGGCTCTCTGTAGCCTTCATAAAGCTCTGATTAATCTAATTTAACTTTGAAATGATCCCTTTTTAAGTAGAAAAGGGAAGACCACATGACCTCCAGAAAGTCCCTTGCAACCTACCTAGTTTATGATTCCCATGATCTGCAGCTGCATTTCAAACAAATCCCAATGCCATTGTCCAAGCTAGGAGCAGTCAAAAAAAACAGTAAGGGGAATTATCTGATGAACAAGATCCAGACTATGGCACTCTGTATTCCAGGACTAAAACTCATAAACCAGTCAGCAACAATTAGAATCAAACGCAAAACTCATTTCCTTGGTTAGATGTTCAAGGATATTTCCTTCCTAAGTATGAACATGCACATCCATTGGTCAGTCTTCAAGGAGAGGTGAGTCTCCTCTCCTGGCAGAGGCTTTTCAAACAGTAAGACAGTGAGTATTTATACTCAGTCATTGAAGAGTCATTGGACTCTCAGTGTATAACTGGTAGAATACACAGGTAAGTTAAATACTTGCTTTAATTGAATTTAGTCTCTTAAATGAAAATATTGCAGCTGTTCTGAACATGTATAAAACCTTAGTGTGCTAAAGACCTTGACTCTCTATTTACTCTCACATCTTTGTGAAAATAGTCTCTTTTCTATATTAGTAGTTTTTCTCTTTTCAAATGCTGATATTCTGTCATTTTGATATTTAAGGTGGCATAGCTATAAAATTGTATATAGCTATATACATAGCTATAGATGTACAACTTTACACTTCAACTAATCACATAAAGTATTTTCAAGACTAAAGTAAAAGACAAAAAATTAGAGTATCTGCTTGGATTTTTCTCTCTTTGTCTTCAAGAGGGTCTTAAGAATTGAGGAACCCTCATAGAATGACTGTTTCGTTAACTTTCAGAAAAAGGGTTATCTATGAAAAGGCATCCTCTTAGCTGTGCAAATCTTATTCACTGAGAATAGGAAAATGTTTGAAATAATATTGAACAACTACAGGAGATTTTACTTGATCACAGAAAGAAAAATCCAGATCTGTATCTTCTAATCCCATTTAGACAACAATCAAAACACTGATACAAAATAACTCTATCAAGTAGTGACAAAACAAGGAGAAATAACTTCAAAGTTAAATAGAGTAGGCTTATACTAGACATTCAAAAAGTAAAAATACCAGTGAGGATGGTGACACAGTGGAACAGGTTTTCCAGAGAACCTGTAAATGCCCCACTTCCCACACATTGGAAGTGTCCCAGCACAGATTGCATGGGGCTCTGAGCAACCTGGTCTGGTGAGTGGTGTCCCTGTCCATGACAGGGATACGGAAATGAGATGCTCTTTCGTGTTCTCTTTCAACTCAACCCCAGCCATTCCGTGATTCTATGATTCAAGGATTCGCAAGCAGAAAGGCTGAAAGGAAGGGTTCGCTGTCGCTGTACCATATACTACTGTGAGGTTTGTAATTTTTGCTACAATATAAATAAATGTCATGTGAGAAATAGAAAGTTTGGCTTGAAGTCATATGCAATATTAACAAGATTTTGGTAAATTAAGTTGAAATATTTATTGAAACACCTTGATAAATGGTAACATTGTAGCCTTAGTGGCCAAAGATTTTTAGAACTCTTTTTGCTTTTTCTTGTGCTAAAGGTATGTTGCAGGATGAGAACTGGAGATGTACTGTGCATCACCACGACGTCTTCCACACATGTCAGTTCCACGAGCTGCCCGTCTGCTCTTGTGATGGAGAGTAAGCACAAAATTCTCACATCCTCAGCCCACCAAAAAGTTTTTTCCAAGACCACTCTCCATTTCAGTAGCCATGTTAACACAGTGAATGATAACTGGAGGCAGAAAAATATTTTGAGTACCCAGGTAACGTGAAAGTCAGGACAAAATATATTCTGCAAGAGTATAAAAATAAAGAGCAAACATAGTCTGCAATCAGTCTGCAGGTAAATTACACTGGGTAACTTTATGGGTATCTAAGGGTGTTTAGGCAACAGAATTACAATTGGGACTATTAATGAAAATACCAAGAGAATAACTAGCAAATTTCAGTTTAAAAAAAGGAAGATAAAATGGAAGAATAATGCATAGAATTAAGGAAAATAGAACAAGATATGGATATCAAGGGTCAAACCAGAGACTGTCTCTTAGCTCTTATGAAAGAATCACCCTGAAAAGAGTTTTTTTGTGCATTAACATATATAACACAGATAAGGCTGATGACCCAACCCATAAAAGTGAGCTGAACTACTACTTTGGTTAGAGACATCTCACAAGAGCAAACAAAATTTATTGGATAGAGGTTCTGATATCTCATCATTTTACACAAGGCTCTCACAAAACTTATTTTACTCTAGAAGCTATACACAGTCTGAGTTGGGGGTGACTTCTTTTAAGTGACATTTCTAATACACAGTATGATTTGCCTAAATCAAAGAGTCATTTTTTCTTCTTCACCAGCCCTTTTCTTTTATATTTTTTTTAATTTAAAGTTTTCCTGGAGCTTATTAATAATTACTATTATTATTTGAATTCATTATGCATAAAAATGCAATTCAAGAGTTCATGCTGATCATTTATTATGACTCTTTGAAATTTCACAACAACAATGTTTCTAGGAAGAAAAAATGGGAAGAAATACTTTCATGTTTCCCTTGCTTAAATGTTTTCAAGTAGAAATTTAGTTGGCAATTAACGCAAATGAAAAACCAGAACACTTCTTAACACCCTCTCTGGCTGCTATCTCTGGCATAATGGAAATCACTCAATAGGAGGAAAAGTTCTTGAGGCAACCAGGATCCTGAGAGAAACGAAAATACTATGGAAAGATTTAAAGATTTCTTTTTGTCTCTTGCCCTGGACAATACTGAGAAGATTCTGGCTTCATCTTCTTTCCTGTCCTCCATCGCATATCTTTACACACTGATAAAATCTCCCCTGAACATTGTCTTCCCAGGCTGAATCCTCACAGTTTTCTCATCCTTCCTTTGTATATCAGATACTTCAAGGCCTTAATTATCCTTGTGGCCCTGTGCTGGACTTACTCCAGCCCGTCTGTCTTTTGTACTGGGGAACCCAGTGCTCCAAATGTGTTTCATTTACCATCTTTTCCACCAACATGGATACTCCCAAGACAAAAAACCATTTTTACTTCAGTAAGTACCCTGGGTCCAAAGTGGACAATGCCATGGAGATTCTATTCTGCATTTCAAAACCTCCTCATCTTGATCTCCCATAATTCTGTGAGCTGAGAGAGCAATCCAGTCCTAAATCAGTTTTGGTTATGTTCTGCCGAGTTCCAAAATGTAAGAAACCAACAGAATATCCTCAAGGAAAAAAAATAGCATTTTTATTAGTCCCTTATGTAATATTTTTTTTATAACCCTTCTGAAAAATATTGATCCTTCCCAAATCTCCACCCTTTCTTTTTCTCATGAAGTACAAGTCAGCACAGCACTACATTCAGTACACTGATTTCTCTTGCTTGTCAAAAACATAACTGATGATTTCATCAGTGCTATTGGCACAGTTGCTGCAGAAAAAGGATCTCTTTGCTTGTTTTCTCTGATAATCTTGTTTCTTCTGCAGCAATGTAAATATTCTGTGGGAATCATGCTTTGTCCATGGCAAATGTGAGATTTTTAAAATGTTCTTTTTTTTTTCAAAGAATGTCTCTAGAACTCAGAGGCTTTTACTCATAAAGCTGCAAGAAAGGGGTAATTTTGAAAACATTGTTAAATGCTGGGTCTAGAGAAATTGCTGGAAGGATGACCCCAAACAATGTCTGAGAATTATCTCATTTACTGTGCTTCCAGCTGTTCTGGGACATAACTACCACTGTGGAATTGTCTAAAATTAAAGAGTCTGAATACATGTATGGTCATCATGTGTGCCTGAGAAGAGGAACTGAATCACCTGGAAAATCTATCTTTGAGGAGATCATTTACAACTGCTTCAGTAGAAGGAGATCTTTATGCTTTCTCAGGCTCTGAGAAGGTTGAGGTCTGCTCCCATAAAAGTCAGGAAACATTAGACCTTCATATATATTAATGACTATTTTCCAGACAGCTTTTCTCAAATTCTCAATTTGTTACCTATAGATCTATGGAAAAGGTTTCTTTGTGCAATAAATATCCCAAGTGTCACTACTCCCAAACGAACATTTAAAATAAATTATTCATGCAATTTTAAAAAATGTTTTCAAATTTTACCTCTGTTAAAGTTGGTGTAAAAATTCTCTTTCAAAATGTATTTTTCACTCCTTGTTATTTAACGGAAACTATGTCTACACAGAAGAAATTTAACATTAAAAAGGCATAAGCAAGTGTGTTCCAAACACAACCATTATTGTTTTAGATAGGTGTGATTTCAGTATATTTGTCAGCAACGTATGGGAGTACTGCTGGTTGTTTGTTTCCCTGTTTTAAGTTAGATATTTTTTAAGTGAGCTTTTCCTTGAGCAACAAAAATTTAGTGCCCTATAAGATTTACTGCTCCATAACTAGAGTTCTTGGTATATCAGACTCTGTTAATATGAGTGATAAAAATATTAAATCTTGAATGGCTGGAAAACTCTGGGAAAATTATGCATCTCCTAAGAAAAATACTATTTTATGTATCTATGTACTTTGGATAACATAGATTAGGTAAAAATACAATACTTTTCCCCTCTTTTTAAGACTAATTTCTTAACACTCTGATATTTGCCAACTCAAATTGTTATTTATTAGAAAACATTCGTTACTTTGAAAATCTGAACAAGCAAGCAACAAAAAATGAATTTTCTGTTTTATTTAAGGATCTTGGAAGTTTAAAATTTTTACAAAAAGACAATTCAGATTTTTTCTTAAGTTATGGAAGATGTGTGGTATTGCAATCTAGTTTTGAAGTCAGTTGAAAGGTGCCTATGATAGTTATTAAAAAAACATTACCTCTGGGTGTAAAAATAATTGACTACAAATCAGAAGTTCATCCTCATGTGCAGTAGTGTGCTTAATTCCTTGCTTTACTAAGATTTATAACAGACATAGAAGGAAAATGAAAAAAACACGTTACAAAGACAGGAGGAAAAGCAAGTGAGATTAGTAAACTGGGAAAACCTCATTTAGAAAAGATAGAAGAGAATTTTTATTCTTGAAATACAGCACGTAGAGAAACAAAACTGAGCACTCTAATCTTTTAAAACTCATCAGAAGTAAAACTAATGAAATAAAATGTTGTGTAACCAACACAGTTAACCTTTGAAACCACTTGCTGTATCAATATGCTTGAAGATGTCAAGAGCTCAGAATATCTCATTAAAACAGCAGATGTCTTTTCATGAATAAGAGCTTCTGAATTTGTAGGTCTGAAATTGAATTAAAAGATAAGTGTGGGTATAAATTATGGGGTTTAGATCACATGTTTTCATAAAAGTCTTGCACTAAAAACAATGGGTTTTTTTGGATTTTCTATCATTATTTGTTGGTTGATCTCTTCTTGAAATCACGGCTAAGCACTTCATCATGACCATTTTAAGAACTGGATATGCAGGCAATTGGATGGTTCTTTTATCACTTGGACAAATGAATAAACTGAAAATCATGTGCTGCCTTTCCCTAGGCTTATTAATGTGTAGAAATAAAGATGTATTTCTAGGTCTTCCATAAAGTTTTCACTGGCTGTTGACAGTCCTTGCTCACTTTTATCACATATAAGTCAGCAATTAATGCTCAGTTCCAATGAAAATGGGAACAGTGATGTCTCATAGTCAGATAGATCTGAATCCCAGATATTCTAATCTGGGCAATAATTAAAATGTACACCATATTTCATAGAATCACAGACTGATTGAATGGCCAGGGTTGGAAGGGACCTTAAAGATGATCTAATTCCAGCCCTCCTGCCATTGGCAGGGACACCCTCCACTAGACCAGGTTGCTCAGAGTGCCATCCCACTTGACCCTGAACACTTCAAGGGTAGGACATCCACAGCTTGTACCAGGGCCTCACCACCCTTACAGTCAAGAACTTCTTCCTACTATCTAATCTAAACCTACTTTCTTTCAGTTTGAAGCCATTCCCCCTTGCCCTGTCACTCCAGACCCTCGTAAACAGTCTCTCTCCATCTTTCCTATAGACTCCCTACAGGCACTGAAAGGCTACAATTAGGTCACTCCAAAACCTTCTCTTCTCCATCCTGAATAACCCCAATTCTCTCAGCCTTTCCTCATAGCAGAGGTTCTCCATCCCTCTGATCCCCTTGGTGCCTGCTCTGGCCTGGTTCCAGCAGCTCCCTGTCCTGGCTCGGCTGGGAGCCCAGAGCTGGATGCAGCCCTGCAGGTGGGGTCTCAGCAGAGGGGGGCAGAGGGGCAGAATCCCCTCCCTGCCCTGCTGCCCACAAGGTTTGGCATGCAGCCCAGCAAACGGCAGGTTCTGGGCTGCAAAAACACACTGCCAGCTCATGTCTGTCTTCCAGTCCACCCTCAACACTATATAGAAATGTAACCCAAAGGCATCCATAAACTTTTTCTCTTAATGTGTAATTTTGCATTCTATAGGGCACCTTACCTTGGTCTGCAGTTTTGTATGTTTTTAGTCTTTGCTCTTAATGAAAGCATGGATGGCTCAATAAGGGTGATTTAAATTTTGTTCTGCATGTCTCTGAAACTCGTCGTGATTCAAAGCACTGCAGGGAACAAGTTTCACAGTCACAGAACAGCAGCTGAGAAAGGTTTGTGTTTTGCACACACAACCACTTTAAAAACAACTGCTCTTCAAATTCTCACCATGTAGCAACCATTCTTTGCTATTCCACATGCTGAAATAACTTCTGCACATCTTGGCTCAGGCCAGAAAATCTTGTTGTCTCTTCTTCAGTTCTTCAGTAATAAAATATTCTTGAAGCTCCCTTCAATTAAATTAACTGATATTGCACTAAACCAGATATTATTACTTGTATGATCTGGTAATATGGTTCATGGAGGAATAGTTTTCATTGAAGAGATGGTAACAAATAGCTGGTGAGACTTCAGTAACTAAAATCAGGTTTTTATACTTGTCAGGCATGAAGGTGAAAATTCTAATGAGTTAAGGAAATGTAGTAATTTACAAAGCATTGTTTGGTAGCATTCGTAACATTACCAAGTTGGGGGGGAAAAAAAAAGGAAAGAAAACATCTTTGCTCTGGAAATTGTATGAAATAAACCACTACTAACTGATAGGAAAGAAGGGAACTACCATGAAAAAGTCTGTTTGTAAGTACCCATAAAAGAGAAAAAGTACACACCTGCCATGTTGCTGAATATGTAGGCAATTATATAGAACCAGCTGGAGTATCTTAGCACTGGCAGTCTCATTCTCAGGTAAAATAATAAACATGTCCATAATCCTGCCCAAATATCTGTACCTGATAGTGATGGGATAATAACTGTTGCTGGTTCATGGTTTTTGAGTGACTGATCTGAGAAGAGGAATAAAGTCACACATATGGAAATGTGGGAACATCGAACATATGGAAAGCTGCCTCCAGAGTCCGGAGAAGTTAACTTGTCTCGTCTCTCAAATGCTACTTTTGCTGCACCAGACACAGAAGTGTACGATGCTTCCTTCAGACATATAAATTCAGCATATTGATTTCTTCGTCAGCACAATGTTTTATATTGTAACTAAATTAGCACACTGTACTTCAAGCAACCTTGCTATCTCCAAAAATTAAGCAGCCTTCTTTACCTGGACAAAATTATTTTATATTTGTCCTTATCATTATTCAGTTCCAGAAATGGTACAAAACATTATCCCCCACCCCCAAAAATCTGTTAATCTCTTCTTAGTATCAGAATAATTTCAGGTTTGTTTTAAGTTTTCCGGCAGAAAGGAGAGCTCTTTATTTAAAAGTGACTTGAAACAGAGTGGAAAGAATGAATTTGTCTCTTTCTCATAAAATGTTTATCCAAAATCATAGTAAGTTTAGATGTTTACGAAAGTTATATCTTTATAACAATCCCTATAAGATAATAAGAACTTAAAACATAAATGTGGTGTAAACATTTATGAAACTCTTTTGTTTATTGTGCATCATTTCCTCACCACAATAATGCTGCTGTTCACTGTTGTATAATTTATCTTAGTGCCACTTCAATTGTGTTTGCAGTTTTCATAGGAAAGCATCCTAGTTGGGATAATTACTCACTTTGGAGACGATCAGCAATTTTGTTCATAAGCACCTCTGAAAATTACCCTATCGGCAGAAGGCATTATCCTGCAAGGACAACATATTGTGCTGCTAAGAAGGGGTATTTTGTCTTTTCTCTTTTCCTTTTTTCTCTCCTTTCCTGTCCCCCAAAACATTTGACAATTGCTCACAAGATGTGCCAATTTCCTTACAACTCCTCACCAGTTATTTTCAGATATACAATCTCTGTGCCTTTTTTTTTTTTTTTTTTGTAACTGTGCCATTGCCATACGTTCTCCTAAAATTCTTAGCTAATTTTAAGGTGCTCTCTTAACATTTAAGTTTCGAAGACATGTAAGCAAATCCAGCTGGATCTTCTGGCAGCTTGGATGTCCGTTGGGGAACATGCATTTCAGGATAAATATCCATTATCAAATCATCACCAAGATTTCAGTTTCTATATTTAATTACATTTGCATTGAACATGCAATTATCAATCAACTTAAAAATAAAATAATCCTTGTAAAAACACCATGGAGATGTTTCTTGACAAGTTCAGTCACAGCAAGTTTACAGATCCTCAGTTCTTGTAAACTGACTCAAGTGCAGTGATGAGAGCTTGAAATGTTTCTGTTGCCAGAGCCTAATTCTGCTGCTTTTATTCATATGGGAGGATAGACTCCTGTATAAATAATCTCACTGAGCAAAACAAGTAAGCAACATGGGGGAAAATTAATTCTTGCTGTCTTTTTGCAAACTTCACAGCTAGTAAATCTTTGTGGGAGAAAAGCTGCACATGATAGCACAGTTGTGAAAGCTGGAGGCTACTGTGTGAAAGACAGGGAACTTACAGGTATATCCACTTCAATTCTGAGTGTGATACCCCAAAAGATCTAAGGTACCAATCAAATGTGATTGGTAATATTAGGTAATACTTTTCCTTCTATTCCCCTGAGATTTTCCTGGCAAGACTTTCCAGTCACTGGAGTTGCATTTTAATTGCTTTGAGAACCTATCAAAGGTTGACTTCCTCACCTTTGAAATAACTGCCCCAGCAGAATGATCATTATACTTCTTGATGCTGCTCCTCTTAGCAGTTCACATGGGATAATACTCACTGTAGTTTGTTTCTGCTCTCTATTGTAAAACTTACATAGCTTATGCTTGTTTTCTGCCACCGTATTTGTTATACATGTGTTATTATCCAGAAATCATGTTTTCTTGTGCCCTAGTCTAAGCACAGCCATTAAACTCCATGTCAGCCTTCCCCCCAGTAAACAGCACACTCTAAGGAATAATGCTATAAGCCAAAGCATGGGAAATAATACCAGTCTGTCTGTTACTGGTACCAATTAACGTTTTAAAGCACTTTGAAATTCTCATCTTTTGGTTCATTTAATGTATGGTCATGAGCACCAAGAGTCATATAGATTTGGATGACAGAAAATGTGTGCTTTATTTCTGCATTTCTCTAATCCCCTTTTGTGTGACCTCAGCATGATTTGCTGTTGTGGTTCACTGTGGGACACTTTTATTTACAGATCTTTATTTTCCAACTAATGAGTTGTTCCACAAGCAGCAGAAACAATGAAACCCTGCACACTTATGTACTTTGTCCCCTCCTCCCCTCCATTCTCTGTCTCTCCACTATGGAGGAGGGACCTAAACATACCCTAAAATACATTTCAGTTGGGATATGTGACAGAGTACTTTGAGCTACGTGCTTACTGATGGGCAAACCAGCGGCTGCCTCTTCCTTCAGGGAGGCCTCTGTTTCTCACAGTGGTATTACAAGAATGTGATTATCTTTGAGCTTTATACACATCTTTTGTTGTTTTAATCCATTGTTTCAGAGCAGTGAAAAGCACTTTTCCTTGATAAGCTGGACTGACAACAGATTTCTCCAAATGCTGTACTGATGTGTTGTGGACAGCCTACAATGGTGTGCCCTGGTGACTGCTGCACACAAGGAACCAGGCAGAGCTCTCAGAACAAGGATTCCTGTTTGGAAGAAGAGCATCCTCACCTGATTTCAAAGGAGCAAGAACTAGTCACTCAGACCTGACACTGGTGCAATTCTCATAATATTGATGATTTAAAATAAGCAAACTTGGGACAGCAGCATTCTTGTGGGCAAGAAACCTCCTATTTGCTTCTGTATTGTGTTGTGTGGAGCATGTGTACATGGATTTCAGTCCTTGAACCTGTGCAGATCTGACCCTCAACTATAGGGTAGACTATAATGGATGTTCAGGTACGTGTACAAGTTACTGGGTTTTATTTATTAACACTCCTTTTATTTTCTCTAACTATTCCACCTTTGCTGGATGGAAATGCTCCAAAACATTAAAGATAAATTTGACAAAACTGGCATCCTACCCATGTGATAGTGAGGGTTTCTTGCTTTTTGCCAAGCAAGTTTTATTTTTATTTTTATTTTTAAGGTTTTAATCTAATAATTGTTTTCATCACCTTTCTATATTAATTTATTAGTGATGTCTATTTCTGTAATTGGGTACTAGGGCTAACGGAACCTTTATACCTGGGAAAATTTCACCAAAATTTTCCTCTGCTGTGCTTTCCTGAACCTGCACTAAAGGCTGGTGCCAAAAGTCCCAGCAATTAAGCATCTCTCATGACATTCATGAGCAGAGCACCTCCTAAATATAAATCTCATGCTGACCTGTAAGGCTTTGCTGAGGCTGCCATATTTTGGATTTCCAAAACTTTATGAGGAATATCAGTTCAATTCCACTTAAATATATATGAATCTGTTCCTTTTATACTATATTGCAAAATCTTTAGCTTAAGAGCAGGACTGTGAGGTGTGGAGCTGAGCAATATGATTCTGATTTACGTGGTGTAGATCAACCAATCAATGGCAAAAAGCCCTCACATTCCCTTCTACCAGCATTTTCTCTTCACTCTGTTTCACTCCCAAGTGTCCTAAAACCACCCTCTGGGGAAAGAATTTGGACTTTATCCCCTATCCTCAGAAAAAATATTTATTCTTCCTATATTTCAGAATTTTGTAGACTATTGTACAGCAGGAGCCAAGATGGAGATACTGATCATGTCATTCATATTAGTTTGCTGCAAAGGGACTTCTTGTCTCCCTCCTCCTCCCCAAATCCTCTTGAAAAGGGCAAGGGAAGGGTTGGGAAAAAATATTAGGGATGTGTTAATTTGGATTAATCCTTTATTATCCACTATCATTGCTTCACATTAATATAAATCTACTTCTATCTCCTTCCATATATCATACAGGTGGTAAGGTGACAAATTTATGGAACCTTCTTTGGAGCCTATAGCTTAATTAACCCCCTCAAAAAGAATTACCTCTTCAAAGTCAAGGTGGACAAAGAAAACCACCCCTTTATGCAGGTTACAGGTTTTTTTCCTTACAAAGCAAGATCCACAGCCAGACAGCACCAAAGCATCCAAACGGCAAGCAATTTATTTTTTATCGGTTTTATTTCACGCAGCCGTGAATAGCAGAGGTATGTTTCCCCTCTGGACTAATAACAGAAGTCAAACCAAGTGAATTCCTAGACAGCTGAATGAACATGGAGCCCGACGGGATTAGTTACAGACGCGCCCGTGCGCGGGGCCCGCGGCGGTCCCGCTTCCCGCGGGCGGAGCGGGGGACCCGCCGAGCCCCGCGCAGCCCCCGCCGGCCGCTCCCGGGGGAAAACGGGCTGCCAGGGCCACTCCAGCCCCGGGGCGCTTCCCCGCCCGCGGGCAGCCGGAGCGCCGCTCCCGCGCTCTCCCGGGATGCTGGGGCTTCCCGGTGGGATTCTCCACCAAGCCGCCGCCTCTCCGTTCTCGGCTGTGTCCCCTCCGTCAGCGGCGGGGGGAGCGGGCTCCGGAGGGGCCGCGGCGGCGAGGCGGGGGAGCCGCCTCACCCCGCCGGGGGCTGCCGGCAGGCGGGCGTGCGGGGAGGGACGCACGGGGAGCCAAGGAAGGGATCCACGAGGGGATGCAGGGCGGGATGCTCCCGTCCTGCCGGCACCTCTCAGAGCGGCGGAGGAATCTGCGGGTCTGCCGCTCGCCGCCGTGGCGGGGTGCGTGTGCGGCGGAGGGATCGGCCGGCCCCGCCGTGCGCCCGCCCCCTGGCGCGGGAGGCGCGGCCGGCACTCGGCGAGCGGCGCTCCGCGGGTGCGGGGCTGCGCGGGCAGCGGCGGCAGCAGGGTTTGCCTGGGCTGGCCGAGCATCCTCCGACTTGGAACTGTCCACCGGCGAGAGCTCCTGAACATGAGCCTCCTGCCTCTCTACCTGCTCGGATTGCTCCTCAGTAGCGGGCAAGGTAGGAGCGCGGCCGCCTTTTTCCTTTTCTTTTTTTAATTTTTTTTTTCCTTTTTTCCCTTTTAATTATTATTCTTATCTATGCTGTCCACTCGCTCAAATTAATGGAAAAGAAACGGAGAAAAAAAATAAAGCAATGCATTATCCTGGAATCAAATTAAGAAGGACCTAAAACTTGCTTCATCGCCTGCCTTTTTTTTTTTTTTTTTTTTTTCGTTTCAGTCTTCAAGAGGTGTCATTTATGAGGAGGGAAAAAAAAAGCTGGACAGTACTAAGTGCACTTAGCTGCTTTGCCTAGGATTTTGCCTTTGTATTTATTTTTTTTTTTTATTTGCACCCGATAAATGTATGAGAGAGATGAAGCGATTACACAAAATCTGCCGAGCACTGGTCTTTAAAATCCGCGTCTGCCCGCGGTGAAGGCAGTGTGGGCTTCATTCTTAGGAGCAGGGAGAAGTGCTGGCGGTAGAGCCCGTGAGAAGCCCGACCTGAAGTCTCCCTGTCGGGGTTTCTCCTCTCTGGAAGACCCTTCCCCGCGCGCTGCGGGACGCGGAGCCCCCGGCTCGGGGGTGGCGCGGAGGGGAGGGCGCTGTCGGGGCCGCGGGGCTGTGTGCGGTGCGGAGCCCTCGTGCCACGGAACAGCACCGCGGGGACAGGTGTGTGCGGGATCGGGGCGCGCCGGGCTGGAGCCTTCGGGCGCGCTTGGTCCGGAGCATTCGCCTGCCCGTGTATTTATATATATATATATATTTATACATATATATATATATGTGTGTGTGTGTGTGTGTGTGTTTATTTATATACATACTATACATACGTACAGTGCTTCGAGAAACGCGGACTCGGGGGCTGTGGTGCGGCCACAGGGTTTGGTTTGTTTTCTGGGGCTGACATATATATATATGTTTATAGCTATTTATTTGTTTATTTTTGGAAATCCCCTGCGTGGTTACTTAAGGATTTGTGCTCCTGGAGGAGTCTGGGCGGGAAGGGGCGCCGGGAGGGGCGCAGCCGCTGGGTGAGGGATAACCCCCCGGTGTTTGGAAACTGTTCGGGCAAGTTCCCGGCGTCCGGCCGGGGCGCTGAGCCGCGCGGGGCTGTCCCTGCCCCCGCTCCCGCTGCCCCTCTGCTCTGTGCGAGGCTTCCTTCCCTGCACCTGAGGGGCTGGGCGGCGGCCCCACTTGCTGGGGAGGTTTTAGGGGAGAAATAAACCCCACCCAGCCCAAACGCCCCAGCGGGATGGCCGCGGGAGCGGCGGGGCCGGCCCCGGGCCGCGCTGCCGCCGCCGGCCGCCAGGGGGCGGCCGAGCTCCACGGCCGCGCCGGGCAGAGCCCGGGACGGGGCGGCCTCGCCCGGGGCTGCGGGGCTGGGAGGGCTGGATGTGCCCCCCACGGGGTCCTGGGCAGGGCTGGGAGGGCTGGATGTGCCCCCCACGGGGTCCTGGGCTGGATGTGCCCCCCACGGGGTCCTGGGCAGGGCTGGGAGGGCTGGATGTGCCCCCCACGGGGTCCTGGGCAGGGCTGGATGTGCCCCCCACGGGATCCTGTGCGGGGCTGGATGTGCCACCCACGGGGTCCTGGGCTGGGCAGGGCTGGATGTGACACCCACAGTGTCTTCTGCGGGGCTGGATGTGCCAGACACCCACGGTGTCCTGTGCCGGGCTGGATGTGACACCCACGCTGTCCTGGGCGGGGGCAGCGAGATTTGTCGCGTTTAAAGAAGGGACGGGGGTCAGGCATGATGCTTTGAGGTACCAAGAACCGCAGCTGCGAAGTCTCCTTCCATGCATCTGTGGCTGAACCTGGCACCATCCAGGCGGTTTCTTTCCGCGACAATTAGTAAAACGAGAGCACCAGGTGCTCTCCATTTCTGCTGAAAATGCTCCCCTGCTTTTGCCACCTCGGGGTGAGCTGGGGAGGTCTCCCGAGGAGCAGCGATTCGGGAACGCTCCGGGGGCTTTTCGGCACAGCCGGCACCGGGATGGCAGAGGAGGAGAACGGGAAAGCTTCCTGCAGGCTTTGCATTGATCCACCTGGTGTAATGATGTGCGTAGAGATGGGGAATGCGCCTCCTCCAGAGGAGGAAGGGTAGAAAGCGACTTTGTGAAGTGTGATTTCTGCAGCGTGGGAGGATTGCATAGTTTAGGTATCTTACTATCACAAATGTCAGGAGATAAATAATGGAGTGGAATTACAGATGCTATTAAACCGAGTTTTAAAAATTATAGGATATGTATGAGGGGGGGATGGAAAGAAGAGGTGGAAAGCTGAGTAAACCTAATATTGATAGTAAGTTATTTCCTTCAATTTAAAGAAACAGCTTCATTTTATTTATTTATTTTTTTATTAAAGGGAATTTCATTGGCAGAGTATGATTTTTTAACTGTCTGTAGAAGTAACAGAAACGTGCAGCCTCAATCCACAGCAGGGCATAGTAAATGGGAATGGGAGAACATCTGCATATGGAAAATACACCCATTTAGGTTGCTAGGGAAGAGGCGTTTTCTACAGTGGTTTTTGGGGCCCATATTCATTAAAAGTAATTAAAACATTATTTTTAATTTTAATGAGCATTATTGAGGTGAGGGTTTTATTGTACATCTTGAAGTGAATCAATTGAATCAATGATTTGAGAGGATATTCCAAAAACTCTTGGGATTTTTTTGGGGGTTTTTTTGGGGATTGCAATGGTGAGGAACACTTACATCATCAAATGAAGATTGGGGTGCTTGTGAGGGTTACGTTTTTTGTTTGTTTTTAAGAAAGGCATTATTATGTGAGTCTTAAATGTGTATGACTTTTCAGATAGTTTGGATAGCTAAGAAAAAGTCAGTAACTACATTTGGATAATTTGCTTTGGAAATACTGAAACTCTTAGGTTCAGGATTTATATTTTGAAGGATAAAGCTGCAGTAGATTTTATGAAGAATGACTGAAGCCTTTTCTTTGAGAAGTGCTGGTGTCTAAGACTGGAGAGACAGAGAGAGAGAGACTGCTGCATTTGTTCTGTTCCAGAAAATCAGAGCAGTTTGAGAACAAGTAGCAGACAGTCAACCCCTCCCCCAGCCCCTTACGTTAAGAGCTTATGAATGTCATAATTATCTACCAGGGCCAAATATTCCCTCTCCTAATTTCATCACAAGGGAGGAGTTTAACTGGCAGTGTTATTATGCTCAAACAAAAGGATTTTTTTTCTTAACATTTTGAAGCTGTCCAGACAATTTATCAAGCTTGAATTAGCTTTGCTTTAATAAAAATTGAAACAAAACACACACACATACTCCCCACCATACCACAAACCAAAAAAGAGCATACTGCACTCTGCAAATCTGCCTTTTAAGAAATGTAGTGATAAATAAAGTTTCCTTGGTTTTTGCCAGTGTCTGGGGACACTGACTTGAAGTGGATGAAATTGACGTCTTCCCAAATTGTAAAATCCTATTTTTTACCACTTTGTATAATGCACATTTCTCTAGGTTAACTTTTTTTTTTTTAATTGAAGTTGCAGTAGAAAATGTTTTGCTTGCAGAATTCAATCTATTTTGTGCTCATCCAGGAGATTCATAGGAGTGAGTATGTTGTACTTCAACTTTCTTCTTTTCACTGCTTTGGTATGAGGTTTCTTCTTGTATTTTGTGAAGAGTTTCTCTTTACAAGTGCTTTAAAGGGATGGCTTGTTAATAAGGAATTTTCCTCCAGGGAGATGCCAGCATGTGTGTCTTATTCACCAACAGTTGGGAATCCTGCTTCTTTCTGCCTTTTCTGTAGTGAACCCATGACATTTGGAATTTTTGAAATCAGTGATTTTGCTTACTGGATTAAGTGGAACTACTATTTTACTCTGATTGTGCACTGAAATCTGAAGCAGATCCTGAGACTTCAACTAGACATTTTCTACCAGTTGATTTGTACAATTGCATTAAGATTAAAATACAAATGTTATCTCTCCTTCCTGTGTTCACCCTTCTAAAACAAACAAAAATCTGACAAAATCGTGTTTGATTTTTCTGTTTTAGGCTATGTTCTGCTCTTCAGGTAAATATGAGAATCAAAATGCCTGCCTGAAAATAAGCCTGAACTGATGAGGGGTTCTGAAACATTGACTTAAAAATATGTAGATGAGAAATATGTAGAGAGCTTTATTTCATGCACTCTCATACAAATGAAATTAGAGATACTTTTATCCTTTGCAGCAACTATAAATCATGAAACATATGAATGATAAAGTTATAGCCACAGAGCTTTAAAGTCTTAGAGGTTGAATAGCATAATTTGGACTTTTCCTCTTACAGCACAACACATTTATTTAGATAACTCATTATTTTTATCTATGGAAATGCTGCTGGATTGTTAAGATGAATTTCTGTATTATTTGCCGTTCATGGCCACCTTCTTCAACAAATATTTTGAGAACAAATGCAGTATTTGTTTGCCCTTTCACTGACCTTTCCTTTGAGGCACCTTTCTCAAGTGGTTCATGTTTACCTACTGATTTTCTTTCAATTTACTCCAGTAATCCCACAGTTACATTCAGCACATGCCATTTGATTCCAGTGCAATTGAGTCAAGTTAATATGACATTTTGGGAAACACATGTTTTAACTTCACTGTAATTTGTGTCTGAGAGTTGAAACTATTATTGAAAGAGTAGGATATGAACTTCTCCAGGTAAAGAATCTGGATAATGGCTGGTATTCAGATTTTAAACCATTTATTTCAACTAATTCATACCAGATGTTGTACTTGTTTGCTTGGTTTTTTGTTTGTTTGCTTGGGTTTTTTTTGTTTTTTGGTTTTTTTTTGTGGGGTGTTTCGGTTTTTGTTTGCTTGTTTTAATTATTTTTTTAGCATACACATTTGCCTTAAGAAATAAGGGCAGTATAATTGATGATGTGTGTTCTGAAGCTCAGCAGGTCATTTGAATCTCATTTTCAATGTCTCTTGAAATTCAGGAATAGGAGCGACTGGAGAAAAACTTACTGGTAACCTGAGGTATTCAAATCTGGACTCTTGTTGGAGTGTCATAGACTAGATCCAGGCCTATTGGTAACTTATGTCTTAACACCAGTTTTTAGTTTGACCTAAGCAATTGATCATTGCCAAATTCTGATGTAATGTCATGCCTTCCCCATTAGTGTATTTAACTGCTCCTTAGTTTAGGTATTTGACTAGAATATTCAATTTTTGGTTACTAGTTTAAAACTCAGAATAATTTTTAGTATTAAATAGGGCATTCAGAGCACTACTTGCTGTTACATCAAGAACTTGAGGATGTCCATCTTCAGTGATGTAATTCTGCATTCTTTAACAAAATATTTTTATGGCTTTTGTAGCTCAGTTCCTCTTAAAACTGTTTGAATGTGTTTGTATATTTTAAAAAGATATCAGGAAACAAAAGAGTTAACTTAAGAAACCAAAATTCTCTTCAGATGCCTTTTGTTATGCCATAGCATCTTTAATGGGGTGTCTTCAAAAATGAAGGTACCAAGGTTTTTATTTTTATTACATGCCTGAATTTTTGCATTATTTGTTATCTATGGATTGATGATATCATTAATTGGAGAAGACATTTCCTAATTTGTTTTGCTGTAGATGAGCAGAGAACCTACCTTTTAATTTATTGAATAGAAAGAAAGAAGAAAAACAGGGAGAGTCATTTATCTGGTTACAGCTATTTGTGGTGACATCTTACAATATTAAAATCCTTGTGTACTGGAAAAGAAATACATGTAAATAAAAGTTATGTGGAAAGGACACAAAGAATACAGGCATCAACAATGTTAGAAATCCTTGTGTTCATAAAACTGTCATGCCTTTTAGTGTCCTACATTTGAGTGGCTCCATGGAAGCACCAAACCAGAGGCTCATTCTTAGCAGGAATCCATTGATTCCAGAGGCTTCTCTGGAGTATGTGAAAGATCTCTTGAAATGGCAGGAGGTCACCAGCATTTATTTTTGAAATAGCATGAGATAGGGAACACTGTCCATTTATGCTGCTGTTATGATTTAGGAAATTGTGATTAACAGAAGATTTCTCTCTTTGCATTTGTGCATTAGCAGCTGGATCATTAATGAATGCATGGGAGTAATCGCTTGAACTACAAGTCTAATGATCTACTGCAGAACGAGATATTTATAACATAGTACTTAGATATTAAGATATCTGTCAGTCTTGTCATTTGGGAAGCACTAGAATAGGATTCACAGAGAAGTTGTGGATCCTGTCCCTGGGATTGTTCAAGTCCAGGTTGAGTGGAGCTCTGAGCAAGCTGGTCTAGGGGGAAGCGTCCCTGCCCATGACAGTGGGGTTGGAATGAGATGATCTTTAAATTCCCTTCCAATCCAAGCCATTCTATGATTGTAGCTGATTTTAGTTATAGGAGACCATCCATTAACTTAAGTTTGTGTTTGCATGAGAGACAAAAGGACCGGTTCTTTAAAAGCATTTATTTTACTTTCTCAAGTAGATTAATCTGGACAAGAGGACGACAGTAAAGTGTATCAACTAAAGATTCGTTACACAGTTTCTGCTTATTTAAGAACAGTGCTAAAAACTTACAGCCAAACACCTGCTGAAATGTTTTACCTGCTTCCGGCCTCTTCTGGAAAATAAAAAATACAGTTCTTTGGTTTCACCTGCTCTTAAACGTGATGATGAATAAAGATCATTGCAAAGCTTCCTGCCTCTTCTGGAAAATAAAAAATACAGTTCTTTGGTTTCACCTGCTCTTAAACGTGATGAATAAAGATCATTGCAAAAAGGATGAAGAGAACAAGTCTTTCAGAAACCTATTTGACAAGCCTGGAGATCTACTAACCAAGAGTGTAATTTGTTACCAGTTTCCATGGTCCAAGCATAATCTTGTCTGAAATATCCAGTTTCTGGATGGATAACATCCAGATAAAATTGGGAAGCGGCATGTAGTACTATGGAGGTTTTGTCAGCCTCTTCAGTAACATTGCCTATCATTACTGAAATAAATTTCCTCTTAACTAAACAAGTTCCTTCAAGAACTAGCTTTCCATAAAAAGCATAGATCTTTGATATGTTAATTTATGTTCATTTAAGATGTAGTGGCTCTTGGTAAAAAAAAAAAAAAAAAGGGAAATACAAGTGGCTCATTTTCATTTTACTGAGTTAAATTTTTCCTCCTAACAAAATTTATATTGTGATTTAAGAAGGTTGCACTGGTTTTCCATTGGTGTTCTAATTACCTGAGTAGTATTGCTAAACAGTGGACAGAGGTTGATGAATAACAACATAATTCAGCAATAGTCAGATCTGTAGTTTATGAATAACTTATAAGGATACAAATGAAACTTTTATTTTCAAGATGATGTTTCCCATTAGCTAATACTAAACTGATGGTTTGCATTGCAGTTGTAGTCTAAGGAACAATATCAGCTACGATCCAAAATTCATACTTGGAAATCACACAAGAAGTCATTGTCCTCACCCCTTTGCCCAAGAGGTGCCATTTAGAGCATACTATGAATTCAGATTAAAAACAATCATTGCCAGCAATTTTCTTGCTACTAAAAGATGTTGCACCAGATTCAGTCAAGCTGCAAGTAATTTCAAACCCATTAACTTTGTAGACCTTTGTACTCAGCTGAATTTGGCTTGCATGAACTCAGGTCCATGGTTAAAATAATAAAGTATTTAAAAACAGAAACACAAAGATGTGATACAGATAGATATAAATAGGAGGGAAGAGGTAATCTTGCCTCTTATTATGAACAGTTCCTTTAACTGATGATACCTTTTTTTTTTTGGTAACAGGATACATGTAATCAAGGTGCAATTGTACCATGTTAATATTATGACATTATTTTAATTAGTCAAAGCAGAATAAACTACAGATCCAGTGTAGTTGATTTATGGGGCAGAGGATAACAAATGAGGATATATTAAATGTACTGGAGACCAGTTATCTGGAGTATCATAATACAGCATTTTTTAAGAAGTTTTGAACATACCACACTCATAAACTAATGTGCTTACCGGATCAGAAAAAGATTGATGTGCTCCAGTGACCCCAACAGAGACTCAAAGCAGGAGTCATAAAGGAACAAGTAAGTACAGAACAGGAAAGAGTGTGATACTTCTGTCAGTGCACCTACAATGTTCAGGGATATGTCAGGTTATATCTGTGTGATCTTCCTTAACGATCTTGGCAGATCTTTGTTGCGTGAATTTGTTCCCAAATCTGCCGGTACTTTGATCTGCTTGGTACAAAGTGTCAACAACTTACACAAGAGAAAAAGAAGCCTGAAAAAATAATGTTCAGTCCTTTAATTGTAGTGCTGTAAGTAGTGGAGTCATACCAGTTCCTTACTTCAATCTTCTGTGGCATTTGAAATTGCATATAACAGAGAAGCTGCCAATCTCTTGTGATGGACTCAGAGCTACATGTTATAATCAAGGGCTTTACAGTGAATTTTTTTTTTGCTTAGTAGTCAGTTCCCTAATTTTTTTCAAGCATTTTATTTTCCTTCCCTTTTGGTAATAGTTATTTAATTTAACAAATAGTAATGTGAAGTACTTGAATTTTTAGCTGATCTGCATCAGGCCAATTTTAAAAAAGCTTCCTTGTTTGTAAGTATCTCTTTTGCACTAAAGTCAGTGTTGTAAGTTGTGTCTTACAAGGAGGTGAGGGCTAAAACTCATTATGTTTTCCATTAGCTAGTCTAGCAGTAATCCTGGTGAAATAAATGCTGAGAGAGATTTGATTGCTAGAAAGGTTATTCCCAGGGATCAACATATGGCAAGAGCAGAGATACTTTAAAAGAAATCTTGATATATGAGTAAATGGATATAGAATGATTAAAAGAATAAACAAAAAAAGAAAACACACAAAAAAAACCCCCAAAACCAACCCTTCAGGATGAAAATTAATTTATGACCAAAAAAAGCATATGAACAGGAGGGAAGAAGTATTTTTAGTCTTAAGATGGTTCAAAATCATAGAATGTCCTGAGTTAGAAGGAACCCACTATGATCATGGTATCCAACTCCCAGCCCTGTGCAGGAGACCCAGCAATCTCACCATGTGCCACAGACATTGTCCAAACGCTCCTTGAGCTCTGTCAGGTTTGGTGCTGTGGTCGCTTCCCTGGGGAGCCTGTTCCAGTGTCCAACCACCCTCTGGGTGAAGAACCTTTTCCTGATACCCAGCCTAAACCTCCCCTGACACAGCTTCAGGCCATTCCCTTGGGTCCTGTCACTGTCACCACAGAGAAAAGTGCCTGCCCCTCCTCTTCCCCTCGTGAGGAAATTGAAACTGCAATGAGGTCTCCCCTCAGTCTTCTCTGCTCCGTGAACAAACCAGGTACCCTCAGCTGCTCCTCATATGGCTTCCCCTCCAAACCCTTCACTATCCTCATTGCCCTCTATTGGATGTTCTCTAATATAATTCCTATATTGAGGTAGCCAAAACTGCGTACAGCACTTAAAGTGAGGCTGCACCAATTCTTACAGAATGCAGCCTTAAATTCCTTACATATTTTTTTTTATTTTTTAAGCTTTATTTTAGCAATAACAGAGAATTGCAAAGACAGCATTGCGCAACATTTAAACCTGGTTTTTGCTAATCACCTGAATGATCTGGTATGAGGAATCTCTACTTTGCAACAGAATCTTTGGGTTTTCTTCTTTCTGTTTGGTGTTTTGTTCTTGAATTCTAATTTTGTAAATCTTGTCTTATTCATCTTGGAATTTAAGATGAATTACATCCAGTTGCTGTCTGTAATAAATTGCTGTCTGTAATAAATAATGCAGCAGTTCATGTGCTCCTGTGCTTTCTCTGGTGCAATACCCAAATTTAGAGTTAAGCAAAAGCTAATGCTGACTTTTCCCAGTGGAGACTGTCTGTAGTGTAATATGAAGGCCACATCCCCAGACTTTTATTTTCTTTTATTTTAAGAAAACGGTGTTATGTGAGATGAGTTCTGCTAACAGAACTGTGTGCACCCTGCAGCCATGGAACTCCCACTGAAGTCAAGTGTTTCAGGGGTTGTACTGATTGCACTTTTCAAGGTCTGATTGAAGCTTTCAGGAGTTGTATAAATTCCATATGAATATGTGGGAATTTTGATTCAGGAAGAATAGAAAAATCAAGCTCTAACTTTGTGTATTTAAGTGGTGGGCATGTTTATAAGTAGTGCTGAAAAAGTGTAAAAGGAGCTAATCCAAGAGTACAGAAGAACTGGAAAGTAAAGGGGTGTTCTGGCGTGCCAGATTCTATTCAAGACATAAAGTGCAAGACACAAAAAGGATATTTTTCTCTGTGCTTTCTAATAATAAATCCAAAGATACATTGTAAATATTGTAAGCTGCTGGTTTCATTGTCTGCCTCTGGGAACATATGCAAAAATTGCAATTAATCATCATGGCCACTTAGCTGTAGCCCAGGCTATAACTGTCTTGGGAAGTTTAGCATTCATTGTGAAAATTTGTCACTAAATTCATCACTCGGGTCTGCTTGAGTTTTTGAGAGTTTGGATTTACTTGTTTGTTTTGGTCTGCGGCTTTGTGACACTGGTCAAATTTGTTCTTCAGGCGTTCAGTATTCAGGTCATGCCTGCAGGTCTGTAAGTGCCACTGTCTGAGCGATCAGATGTTCTGGGCACTCGTGCCAGTTTATGGCAATTCCACACATTGGGTTCAACAGCTTTCAGCATTTAGTCAAAATAATCTTTCCCAGCACCTGTGCATTGCTTTTCTGTGAATTAGAATTCTGTCTTTGGATTACACAGCCTGTGTATGCAAAATATTTATGTTTTTGGGTTTGAGAACTCTCTCAGAGGTGATATTTTCTATACAGTTCTGCTAAACTTATGGTAGATGTACTCTGATTTTACCATTCTTGGAAGAAAATTTATAGAATTCTGTTTACTATTATGATAGTGATTTTTCAATTCTGTGAGTGCATGGCCTTTGTATGTGCTGCTAATTTTAAAAATAATTTTGATCTTATATTCAAACTTCTATATCATTTGCAAACAGTAGTTTAAATCAAAAGATTCTTATCTGTCTTCTAAAATTTCAGGAATCACCTATTTCACTCTGTGTAGCCCTTTGTGCCACACTCTGACAGCCTTTTTTTTTTTTTTTTTTTTTTTTTTTGTGGTCCTAGGTACATGAATGAACACTTTATCTGCTGCATAAAAGAGCAGATATGGCTGGGGAAACTATTAAATAAAGAGTAAAAATGGTAATGAAAAGAAGTGGACCTCTCTGTGAATCACGTATTTTGCATTTTTAGTTACATATGATCTGATTTAGGAAAAAACCAACCAAGTACAACTGAGCAATCCCAAAAAGCATCCTTTTCCAGGGAAAAGCCCTTCTGTTAGATGGCGTTCTGATTTCTGTTCCTCTGTGCTCATTTTAAAAGAGGATAGCTAACTGTAGCCAGTGAGTGTACCAGAAAATTAAAAGACTTTATCATGTAAATATTATAAAAGCTTTTCTAAGGAAATCTTATGCTTTTTTTAGTGTGATTAGTGATTATTGCAAAGACTTTATCATCATGTAAATATTATAAAAGCTTTTCTAAGGAAATCGTATGCTTTTTTAAGTGTGATTAGTGATTATTGCTTTGTTGCACCTTAAATATGTTTGTGACTACTTTCCAGACTGTGAAGCTCATTAAGGAGTGTTCTCAAATGTTTTTAGATACTTAGTCTTTAGACATGTAAGTCAATGCAAGGTAGCACTGCAGAAAAAACATATATGTTCATAACTATACCAATTCTATTTTCAGTGACCTGCAGATATTAAATGAGTAACATCCCTATCTGTCTTCCTGTAGAAAATCCTGTTTCTGCATTGATGGTCTGTTTTTACCTATGAAAATAGACTGAATTATCTAATTATTTTTATGAGTGTTTGATCAAATAAAAGAGTGTTGTAACAGGGGAGAGATGGGAAACTTAAGCAGTATGGAAAGAGGAACCCTGAGTGCTTGTTCTCCTCCAACAAGAGATGTTTCTTGGTCAGTGGTGGAGGTTTTCTGGTTTTTTGTTTGCATGTTTGGGTTTTTTTGATGTAGTCTTTTACTGTTTTGTTTTTGAGTTTTGTTTTTTTTTAAGGGGTAGGGCTGCTAAAACAAAGCATTTGGTTTTCATAGTTCAGAGGCGCTTTTATAGAATCATAGGATTGTTAAGGTTGTCAAAGACCTTTAAATTTATCAACCATCAACCCAGAATTACCACCACATTCACCACTAAACCGTGTCCTCTGTCATATTCACGCGTTTTTTGAATGTTTCCAGAGATGGTGACTCCACCAATTTCCTGGGAAGTCTGTTTCAGTGCTTTACAACCCTTTCCATGTTTTTTTTTTTTTTCTAATGAAAGCATAACATAAAGTCCCATATAGCACTTATAAGACTGGAAGACAATCCCTCCTCTTAAAATTCTGTTACCTAATGTTTTTCTGAAATTCATTCTAAAAATAGCTGCACGTATCTATGACAAAGAATTACTAAAACAGCAGAAATAAGAATATAAGCTTTTCTAAGCAGCTGTTAGGGAAAAAACTGCATAGTGAAGCAAAAGCTACTTTTCACAGTAAACACTTCTATACAAAAAAAACAAAAACTGTATTGCCAGTCTGAGTTCAATTGTTCATGAAATACCTTTGTGTAAGGTTTAATTGCTATCTAAATCAATATTTGCTTGTTTTGTCTGGGTTTTGTGTTTTGTGTTTTTTTTTTTTTTGTTGGAATGGGGGTTTTGGGGTATTTCTGAGTGGTTTTCCTTTTTCTTCTGCCTTTACAGTATTAAAATACTTTTCCTACTGTCTTACGAGAATTAAAATATGAGTGAAGTCATGCCCCTATGGATATTTTCTTCCTTAACTGATGTGAAATTAAGCATCAAGAAACTTTGAGAAAAGTCAGATTCTGTCATGATTCCAGAACTGAACTGGCTATTTTGATTTCATTACAATGCTGTAACAGTCATCCTGCTTTTATTTTATTATGTGATACAGAGTCCAAACTGACATGAAAAGATGTGCTGGTTGTAAACTGGTTTCACTGTTGTTCTTTGGTGCGATGCATATTGATTCCAGAAGCTCAGTCTCAAATGGGCCTAAGCTGAGGCTGAAATGTTTGGTGGGCTAAAAATTTAGCATTTTTTTAGAATCCTAAGGCGTACCTCTCAGAAATCTTTATTTATATCTGCAGATTAGTGAGGGGAGTGCTCAGTGGTTCTCTTTAAGAAATCAGTGATTCAAAATAGAAATGTGCTTTTTGGTGGGAAAATATATTGCTGGGTGGAAGGGAGGAAGGAGAGGAATAGGAACAAAAAAACCCAGCACAAAGCCAAAAAACACCCTAATGTGGGTGAAAACAACCTGTAAGACATGTATTTAAAGGTTTATGTTCCCTTCTGACTATGCTGACGCTGGATCAGAAATTACTTTTTTGTGGTTTTGAAATAAGAACTGTGAGCCTGTATTTCTTTGAAGAACTAAATGGAATAACCAAACTACTTTACTGCCATGGCCAACCAGGCTATTTTGGTGTTTTAAGCTGGTTGTGAATGCTGGACTGGTAATGCTTCAGGTGCATGAAATTGGGTGAGAAGGATGCTTCAAATATTGATATATTCAGAGCCTGACCAAGCTTTTTTTTCTTTCCTGCAAACTCCATTTATTAAAATTGCCAGACTAGATATCTATAGTTGTGGTTTTATGTCTTTCGGGAGTGAAGGTGGACCTGCTTTTGTCTTCCTGAGTTTTGTTTCCATTTAAACACAGGTTCCTTGGTGTTACACAGATGCCTTTCTATGATCCACAAACACATTGAAATACAAACGCAAAATTAATTACTGGTAATATTAGTTTCAAATACAGAAATAGATAAATAAGTCTATGTATTTAATCATGTGACAATGTTCTAAAAAGGCAATGTTGTAACTTAGGCAGGTGTTTTGAGTGAGCAGTTTACAGGGTACCAAATGCTGGTGCAACCCTGTGTAGCTTCTTTAATCCCACAGTAGAAGTGGGGAGGGCTCTGGAAAGTAGATTGGAGTGCACATTCCCTGATCCCTTAAAACAACTGAGAGAATAGAGTAATTAGAGGGGCAAAATTTATGTGTCCCCTTCACTGTTTGTACACACAAGAGGTTATCTATTGCTGTAAATTGAATTGGCTGTATAAACAGCAGCATAATTTATTTAGAGTTAGGTCTAAAAGACTTGGAAAAGACCAGTGGAAGAACAAGAAGGGGATTGTAAAGAGAAGAGAGGTACAGAGAATGCAGCTGTACTTTTGTACAAGTAACTGATGTAACTCATATATATTGACACATTTAATTACATAGAATTTCTTTGTGCTTTAACCATTGACAATGTAGAGAGCAGGGGACCAACATTTCAGTAAAATTTCTAATCCTGTATGAAAATGCATATTTATATCTCAAACCAATCATATTTCATAAATTTATAAAATCAGTCACCTCCTTGTGCTGATCTATGAATATTCATCCTTTCACTTCTTCCCCAGATGACTTGTAAAAATGACGATGTGCCTTTGAAATGGATATATATAGTTTTTTCTTCAAAGTCAATAACATAACTTCTATATAACTATTCTGGTTGCTGTTCAGTGTACACTCAGCTGCTGAAAGGAATGTTTTGGGCAGCTGCCTTGCTTGCAGCCGTGGTAATGGCGTGAGAGGCACACACACGTGCCCCTGCACTGCTTCTGCAGAGGTCTGGGATGCATTGCTCCCCTTCTGGATTCTGCAGAATTAAATAAGACCATGTTTCTGTCTTTCTGTAGGGATTACTCAGATGAACAAAAGTATAACATACATTAACATAAACAAGATAAATTATGGTTAAAGTTGATAGCATGTATCACTGGAGTAACTCAACAGAAAGTCAGTGCAACTTGCTCAGAAATACAAGGACTTTTTTGTGTATGCATAGAATAGTTTTAATTTCTCTATTCAGTTGGATCTTTAATAAATATTTTTAGTGTTTCTTATCTCTAATTAGCATTTAAATATTTCTTGAAAATGATGTGGGTATCTTAGCACGACATATCTCTTTTTTTACTTTAAGGAAAATGTGGGGGGTTTTCTGATGTTTAAATAGGCTCCTTGAGATAGAGTTATAATTTTATTAGAGGTTAGTTTGTTGCATATAATATGTTCCTTGATTTTTTAATCTTGATTGTTGATTTTTACAGACCAAATCCGTCACTTTGGTAAACAAGATGTTTCATTTAATCTCCAGCCTTTAATGCAGCCTTCTGAAAGACGGACCTTTTTGAGTGCAAAGTTCGTTGTCATGTTGCTGGTGCGTCTTTCTGACCAGAATGCAAAGTAGCTTCAATCCATACATTCTTTTTTTCCTGTACTGGGATAGCTGCCAAATCTATGTCAGCAATTAACTTCTGAATGTGTCAGCTGTAACAAATACAGTTCATTGTTTCTTGACTAGTTAACAGCTAGTTTAAAAGGCAGAAACAGCCTCAAATGAAAGGGAAGTACTGTGCATTTTGCATCCAAAATCCTCAAGCTCTTAAAACCACTTTAAAAAAAAGAAAATTAAAAACTAGTTCTAGGAGGCATTTTTAGGAATTTAAAAGTACTTATTTGATTCTTCAAGTCAAAATATGCCACATAACTAGATAATGAAATTACCTGACAAAATTATGGTCAGTTACAGGTAATTTTCAATAAAGGGCTATATCATTCAATATCTGAGCTTCTGTTTCTCTCATGTGTAAATCAAAACACCAACACGCCTTTCCTCCCTCCATTTCCGCCACCCTCCTCAAAAAAATCCTCCAAGAAATCTCTCTTGAACTGTTAGAATAGTATCTGAGATACCAGTGAGAAAAAAAAAAGATATCACAAGAAATAAAACAACCCAAAACCTTATTCAGAGAACTTGACCCGATGGGGATTATCTAAAATGAAGTGCAAAATCAGTTTAGAGTAGTGCAATAATAATAGTCTTCCACCTCACAGATATGCATGTTCTTATTATTAATATTCGGGACTTCTTAAGTTTACAGACTGCTTGCACAGTTACAATAATGTAATACTCATGTTTAGCCTATATTATTTTTGGTAAATTTTCCTCTGCAAGTGAAATGTGAATGATTTGCTCGGAACATTTAAAAGCCACTGTATCTTTAATTAGCTCTTTAAGCTTCATGTAGACCTCTTCGTTTCCAAATTTTAAACCAGTTATCCCAGCAGAAGCATTTTGCTATTTAAATTGCAATTTTAGTATACATTTGACATTTTTTGCTTTCATTTTCTCTTAAAAGTGTATTTTTATATATTCTGTCTTGTTGAGCTCAGCATGAAGATGCTGGTAGTAAATGAAGACAAAAGGGGTGGTTGTAACAGGTGTCATAGTCAATTTCCTGCATAAGAGGGCAGATTCTGTTTTTTTCTTGCACTGGTGGCAGGTGATAAAGCTTTGCTGAGATGCAGAATTATTTCATTTTATTAGTTCATTTGTGCACTGTTATTTTTAGATTGCAGCAAGTGAAAGGTTTGGATGTCCTATGAGGCAGAGCACAGAAGAGGAAGCCATGCAACGACACGTCAGTATTTTACCAACAGGAGGAAATCTATACTGTTATACATCTATAAAAACCCAGCCAAACAAAAACACCCTCTGGAAAACACAAACTGGGTTCACACTGAACAGGTGGTTTGAGTAAGTGGTTGGCAGCAAGCTAGACTGCCAGGTGAATTTTTAAATGCAAGGAAAGTTGTGGAAGAGTTTACCATTACTTAAGTTCTGTAAAATAAGTTATGTAAGGTAAGAGAGTGAAGTAGGGAGGGAAATAGTCTTTGCATAGCTAGGAATTCTAGACTTTCCATATATATTTGTGTAATGAAATGTTACCTCCCTACACATTTCCAGTGATGCAGCCTATGCAGAGAGGACAAATTGTGCAGATTGTGAATCCCAGACCCTCAGCACTCGTTCCTCTTGCTCTTTGCCACCCCCACACCCATTCCCATGGTTTCCTTCTTACACAGGAGTGCTGTTTCTTTTCAAAGGACTTCAGGCAGTGCTTCCCCCTATGCACGAGTTAGAATGTTTGATCTTTGTAATGCATAATTGTCTTTTTCTGTAGAACAGTGGTTGTGACTCACCAGCAGGATTTGTTTGTCTGTCCTTAACTTAGTGTGTGTGGTAGAAAACAGGAGTGGTACTGTCTCCCTCCCTCCCACCTCCTCCTTTCTATTCTCCTTCTCCCTTCTGGTGGGAGACCTGTAAGCCTTAGAATAAAAAGCCAATTTCAGATACCTATATAAAAAAAAAATATCTAGTAATTCCCATCTGATATTACAACCATCCTTAACTCAAGTTACACACTTACAGCTCAGATCTTTCTGAAATCTCAACCACTCCCACCATAGTTTCGTGCTCTTACTTTTAGTAACACTTCTTGAGCTTGCTGGTGTTGATAAAACACACTCTGAGTTTATCCTATGCATTCTGTAGTCCAAGACCTTTTAAATTTATTATCATAATGGCAAGATTGTTTAAGAAGGGGAAGGAGGTATTAAAAAGGGCAAAGAAAAATTGATGGTAAGGGTTATGATAGGAAGATTTTTGAATTGCAAGTCGAAGACAAAATGAATGAGCAAGTATCTTAAATGAAACAGGATTCAACAGCAAATTCTGTATTTCTGTTTAAAAGATGTCTGGCCACTACAGGTTTGATGCTCTTGCACAAGTAGTGTGTGAGGCTGTATGTGTAAATATAGCCTATAGTCTCATATATCTGAAAAATATAATTAATTTTATTTAGTTGCACCATTTTGCCATATTTCAATGGAGTTTGTTCTTTTAATATTGTTTTTATTTTTAGGAATAAGTGTTCAAGATAAGAAAGGGTATCAGGACATGTGAGCAAATGGGTTTCTTTACTCAAGAGTGGGGAGGATAAATTTGGCATCTTTAACAATTCAAGAGTTGCAAGAAGGAAAAAGAGTTATTCTTTCATTCAAGTATATGCTAGGTGAAGGAAAAAGAAACGTTTGCGCTGACTAAGCATCTTTACTCTGAAAATGTGATCATTGTGTCCATAAGAGTGAAGAAAATTGGAACAGAAAATATTCAAAAAATACTTCAAAAATTTGTATGAAATGAAGTGATTTTTAAAGTGGGGATAAATGGATTTAAGGGTGATGTGGTAATGCTGTGCCCACAGAAGGACACCAGCATCACTGACTGAATAAAAAACCCCAGGCAAACAGCATTTTTGGGGTAATTTTAGGAATTAAACCTTAAATTTTCTTCTATAAGGCTGTATTTGACCAATTAAAAAGTACATTGAAATTAATTATTTAATACTTAATCCATTCTAAATATTAACATCTGTTCAGGACATTTTCTAGAATTTCAGGTTTGTAAAATCTGTGCAAGGATTAATCATGCAATGAGAATCATCTCAGTTTTCACTTATTTCATGTTCTCATTATGGATTAGTGATAATTAAATCCAAAATCCGAGATGAAAAATAGGTAGCATTTCACAAGTGCTATGAAATATGACTGTAGAGTCCACTCCTGTTCACCAAAATAAATGGTTTCTAAATGCTTTGACTTCACAAAATAGGTAGGAATTCTCAAACAGTGGAAGAAAATAGAAGTTATGGCCATTATAGAAACAGAAGCATTAACATTTTTGTGGAACTGACACAAACTATTCTGGATATGTTTAAAGAAGGATCTAGTATTTAGAGAAATCATAGCCAAGTAAGTTTTGCCAATCTGTTACTGAAAACATTAAATGATCATTTAATGAGTATTTGTACTCTCTGCAGAGGAGGCCTTAAAAAGTGACTCATCTTGAAGAGAAGAATTTTAATTGTGACTTTTGCATGTTTTTAAATAATTAATGATAAGAAAAATTTCTGCTTTTTTCCTATGGTTATGTCATTCATTTCTTCAATGTGACTGTTTTTCCCAGCCTTTCCAGACAGCAAAGAAGCCTGGATACCCACAAGAGAGGCGAATATTCTCCTAAATGTTCTCTGTTTATGGTTTCAGTCAATGCTGTAGAAGCAACTTTGCCTAAGAAAAAGAGAATCATAGTGCCAGTGAATAACTTACATTCAACATATCAAAGTCTAGTTCCACTCATTCCTTGAAAAGAAAGGACAAATGGAAACAGTGTGTAATGTTTCATATCCTCTCTTATGAAACAGCACTATCTCTGGCAGGATGGACTTCCAAATTTTGTAACATAACAGATTTTTTTATTTTACTTTAGATACTCTGCCATGTAAATCTAAGTTGCTTAGGCCTTAGTTTAAAATTATATCATTCTGTCATTTAGGTTTTAAGGTTTACCACAAAGAAAAATCATACAATATTGTTCAATATTTTTTGAATCTGATTCATCTGATGCATATCAGTCTAGTCAATGCAGGAAAGAAATTTAAGCCACTACTAATGATCAGTTCATATTATTTGGAAGTACATCAAACTAACCATGTTTATGGCTAGTTTATATACTTTATGTTAAAGTACATATTTTATTTGTAGGTATAGTTTGTAGAAGACAATGTTTTCCAGTCATTTATTCACAGTTCTGTTAAATCCTGTTTACTGCCTAATAACTGCTTGAATTTGTTTTCTTTCATCATCTTGTATCCCATCAGAAAATATGGGTGACACTTCATGAGGTACACAAACTCAGGTTTAGAAGATACTAATTTCTTCCTGCTTCCAGGTAGCTACTCTTGCAACTTTCTATGCATATTATTCTAGTATTTAACACAGCCTGATTGTTCTCTAGTTTTTGGAAACACCTGGTTTCTATTTCTGGTCCATGTTGAAATGCTCTTCCAGTCTCATATTAAATCATTAAATGGCATCATAACTCCAATTTAATATGTCCTTAGTTGGTACATCTCATGAATGATTCCATACTAGAACACAATCTTTAGCTTTTTGCAAAACACCAACCACAGGATTTCCACCTGTATTCCCTAAATAGGTTTGACTAAATGCATTTCAGTGAGAGGCTTGTAATTTAGAAATAAAGCATTTCTGTTAAAAACACCTCTGAAACAATCTTTACTACTTTATTCTTCATTTTATGACATATTATCTTATGTCAGAGGAATGTAAATGAATCAACTTATGATATTTGTGCTGTGTTTTTTTCTTTGCTTGCAATGTCTTAATTCTGTGTAAAGAGTATAATTAAAAAGACTTCATATCTCTCATGGTATCAATATATTTTATACTTTGTTCTCTAACTAGAGAGAAAATTCCATGTTAGAAATTAAAACAAACAGAATACTCTCAAATACATACTATGAAAAATTAATTTAAAGCAGGGGTTTCTAAGGCAATTACATATGAAGATAACATTATTATTTTTTTAAAGTACTGAAGAATGAAACCAAAAGTTTTGTGAAGAATAGGGAAGGACATTCTAGATCTGAAGAAAAGAATGCCTTTTAGGTTTTGTGTAATACTAAATATGTGAAAAATAATGTAGGTCCACAGACAAACACATAAAATTAACAGGCCTTTTTCCCAGGGGAAGACAACTCCATCTTTGCTTTGCAGTATAATTTGTAGTAAAGTTAAGTTGGAGGTTTGGTTCTTGCAATTTTGTTTTGACGTGCAGCCAATTATGAACTTCTCCACCAACCTAGCTCTGTATAATCTTGCTGATTGCAAGTCTCCTGGTGTCTGCCCTTGGGAGAGGGTGAAGTTTACATGCAAGGCGTGGTTTGAGCACTGCAGTGTCTTTGGCTGGAGATAGCCCGAGGGTCAAGCCATGGATGATACAGTGAATTCCTTGTTCTCAGCCTTCTTTTCTCCATTATCTGCACCCAGCAAGGACTTCAGGGTGAAAGCATGCTTGTTCTTCCTGTTATTTAAAGCAGGGTGGTGCTTGTGAGTGGATTGCACTGCTAGTGTAGAATGTGAACAGGGAGGGGTGACTCTACTACATCATCCAAGTATTGTATTTTGTTTATATCTGCTTTGTAAAGCTGTTTGTATTTCCCTTTAAATGCATGTTGCATTGTGAAGAAACACAGTGCAAGTGGCATGACAGTCCCTAAAAGAAAGAATATGCTGTTCCCATAATCTGTCTCTGTGAAGAGAGCATCCATGTAAGGTCTTTGACAGTCAGATTTTTTACTGCTGTCACTTAAAACATACATTTATCTGGTATCTGTTGGATGCATTCAAGAAGCAGCAGTTCTGTGTAACTGATTTCCTGACCCAATTGCCTCAAATTACTTTGTCTTTTGTTTGTTTGAAGCAGTTATTCACATACACACACTAGTGAAAGAGTGTAACGCTGCAGGATTGTATTTGAACAGGTTCTCTGGTTGGATGACTGCTGCTGAGGTTTTTAATGAATTTCTGAATTTTTGAAGATCAAATCTCTGAGGATTTATCAGATTTTTTTTATCAAGTTTTGGCCTCTCTATATGTTAATGTTAGTGGTAGATACAAAGTATAGGTCCCAGTTCTTTAGTTAATTCGGAGATTTTCTTCTTTTTTTTTTTCCCCTTGATTGGTTAATTGACAATAACAATTTCATGTTATGAAGTTCCTCCCACTGTCTCTGTACTAAGTAGGTTTCTTATTAAATTATCTCCACCTGGTGGCAGCATGTCATAGCTAGCAAGCGAGTAACAAGCAGAACTACAGCATTTTTTAATTTAACAGAAACATAACATCAAAGCTAGTTAAATCAGATGAGTCATTTATTGCTTAAAAAACCCTGTAAATATGCATGAAATATTTTATAGCTGGATGTGGTGTCTGGTGTGTAATTGGATCTCTAACTGATAAGTATCCCATGCCTTCAAAATGCAAGTTGATTGCCATGAGTTCTGTTGGCACAATTGTATTAATGCCTGCATTGCTTCCCTTAGGAAGAACAATGCAGGTATTTTGATGGGGAAAGCCAACATTCAAGAGTGTTTAGCATATCTATTCTGCTTATTCTTGTAGTTATAAAATATGGATTAGGCTGTGCAGTGTTTGCATAATGTGTTTTCTTGGAGCATGTTTTTGTAGTCTGTTGCAAAGAAATGCTGTTTGCTGAAGTGCTGAATTGCCAGTTTTCCTCAGTGAAGAAAGGAAACATTTTCAGAACAATAAGTGCAGTATCAACAGTATCTTATGAAAAGATTTGAGGTAAGTTCTCAAAAATGGCTTTTATTGTCACAGTTGTCCAAAGAAGGTTTACATATGAAGTACCATGCAAGCAATTCCATATGCCTTTTAAAAAACCCTATGTATGATTAACATTTTTACAGAAAAAACATAATTACTTGTTTATCCACAACTGAGTGGTCTTTAATGTTTTAAAAATAAGGTCATCTCTTAAATGTTACGCATTTGCATCTCCTTCTTACATTTCAAGAGTATCCAGAGTGTTTCTGAGGGTTCACTTGGAAAGAAAATGAGAGATTTTTGTCTATTTTTAAAAAAAAATTCTCTAATGTAAGGAAGATGCAGCATGCCTGGATGGTGTAAGGTGATTTGACCAGTTTAAATCTTGTATGAAATATTCTTTTTAACATCAGGGGAGATTTTTAAGATAGTGGTCATGTGTTTTTTCTGTGGAAAATACTAGATTTGGGGTAAAAAGTAAAAAATAGCAAACATGGGTTTAGTTACTAGAGCCTGAAACAACAATGATCATAAAGAGATTTATTTTGATTTTTTTCCCCCTAACTAAAAAATAAGTCATAATATTAAAATAATTCAGTACCAGCTCTTATAATAAGTTGTGTGGTTTTGATTTAAAGCTTATAAATGTATTTGTTTATATGTAGTGTCATTTAACATCTGTTATATTAACATACTTTGGATCAAACACCCCAATTTTTTAAATATAAAGTTGTGGTGTTTTTTGTTGTTTGTTTTTTTTTTGTTTTGTTTGGTTTTTTTGTTTGATTGGGTTTTTTGGGGTTTTTGTGGTTTTTTTTTTTTTGGTTTTTTTGTTTTGGTTTGGTTTTTTTTAATAGACCTCTGGGTTTCTTTAAAAAGTTTTTTTTTTTTTTTTATTATTATTATTTTGTTTGATTGTTTTTTGGGGGGGTTTTGTGGTTTTTTTTTTGTTTGTTTGTTTTTTTTTGTTGTATTTTGGTTTTTTTTAATAGACCTCTGTTTTTCTTTAAAAAGGAAAGTTTAGCCTTTTTATTGATGAGTATAAATTTAGTATATTACTTTGTTGAACAGTGTATTTATTTTGATATAACTATTTACAGCATATTCTGGCTCATGATGAGTTCTTTAGTGGTTTAAACACAACTATAAAAAAATTAAAGCTTGAGAACCTCCTGTGGAAAAGCTAAAAGCTGGTTTGGTTTTGGATGCTCTTTTTCTTTAGCTGGGTTTTTTAAGAGCAAAGTTTAAAAAGCAAAGAATAGGCTGACACCAAATTAAAGGAAGTTTGTGGCAGAATGCAGGCTCTGTTCTCAGGTCTTTACTTGATATCTGATTGTCTGTTTGTGGAGTCTTTTTTGTAGTTAAAATACTGCTATATAATCCTTCCAGGTAAAACTAGAGAATTTCCCTTTGCTAAAGTCATTTTAGGCTTAATGGGCCACAGAAATTATCTGTAAGTACTAAATAGAAAAAAACAAGGGACACAAGGAGTTAATGCATCACTTCTGTTAATTGAGTCTTAATATTCTTCAGAATCTTAAAAGGGATGTGCTTGCCTTGTTTTTCTTTTGTGTGAGATGCAGAAAATGTGAATTCAAGGAAGGAGGGGGAAGGGGAAGGAATCCCAACCAAGCAAATTACATTTACATAGCTGAGCAACCAAGCTCTCTTATAAGCCATAAATATGGGAATATTACATTGATTTGTCATACTGCATTAATCTAATAAAATTGGCTGAGGCAAAGTTTCTATTAGGGTTTTTTTCTGTATATATAAAGCTTTTGTGTGGAAACAGGATTCTGTTTTTCTTTGATCCATCAAAGAGTTTCAAGGCTGAAAATATATTGCTGAATTTAATAATAAATTTCTAGTTATTACTTAAGAGCTATAAAACTGAAATTCACCTAAAAAGGAGATTAGATGCTAATTTAATCTTCTTTCTTGGATTATTTTACAGTGTATTTCACCCTGCAGCTGTTGAGCTGACCAGTTCTGATGAGATCAGGTAGTATAAGCTGCAGGGTAACTAATATGAAAAAACTATCATTAAAGAAAGTGAAATTTAAGCAGTAAAGAATTTCCCGCTTTACTGATTGTAATTTTTTTATTATAAAAAATATCACTACTATTAGCTTTTTCAATCTCATAATATGGATGAAATTAAAAACATTGAATGTTTGGGGGAAGGTCTAATTTGCCTTACAGAATTCTAGCTGGAAATTTCACCAGGTGCTAAGATGTTTTCAGACTGCTTCAGAGATTCAGACCACAAATTGCTGATTTTCTCTCAGGAGATTATGCCATTTGTAGGTTGGATGATTTTTGTTGTCCTTCTGGGAAAGCCAAGAAACCTTCTTCCATTGCTCCTTGCTCTTGTCCTTCACCATTGGGCTAACGGACACAGCCCAATGAAGCTGCTTTCTCTCTCATTGTGCATTAGCAGGAATTAGGACCCAGGACTAGGGAAGTGTGAGTTTCCTGTTGGGAAAAACAGGGTGTCAAGCTCCCCTCTGATAAGAGCTGTGCCAGTTTAGATGCTCTTGGAAATGTTATCCCCATTGGCTTTTCTTTAACCAGACACAAATGGTACAGTTTAGATGATGTTGTAAGCCTTCAGCATGTATAGCAAACACAAATGTTTTGGTAGGTATTTGAACAGAGGTGATGTCCAGATGTCAGGGAGAGGAGAATCAATCAGAATGGCCCATAAAAATGAGAAGAGGGTTACATCCCTGAGATATTTTAGAGGAATGGGACAATGTGATAACCAGAACATGCATTTCAGAGTGGCAGGGTTGGGCTTTTGTGCCTGCCAGGCTTTGCAGCTTGGCCTGTTGGGCACAGGCTGTGTATAGTGGAAGCTTCCCTTGGGCTGTGCTGTCAGGGGATGCTCAGCTGCAAGGACTTGGATAATAGGAACATGTTCTTCCTCTGGAGGGTGGTCAGGAACTGGAGCAGGCTCCCCAGCGTGTGGTCACAGCCCCAAGGCTGCCAGGGCTCAAGGAGCATTTGGACAACATTCTCAGGAGCAGGGTGGGATTGTTGGACTGTCCTGGGCAGGGACAGGAGTTGCACTCAGTCATCGTAGGGGGTCCCTTCCAACGCAGCATATTCTGTGATTTCTTAAAGGGAGCCTGTGGCTGCCTAGTTTCTTCTGCACAGCTCCATATCTTGAGCCACATTCATGGCTCAGTAGAGTTTATTTTGGCAGGATCAGTGTTGTGTGGCATCATTTGGTGTGCAGACTCTGCTTGCTTGGAGTTTTGGGGAGCAGTTGGTAGGGTGTTTGGGTGTGTCTGAATTCACAGTACTGAGAGACACCAAGACATCTTTGGATTTAATTTTACTGCTTGCTATGTTGAGGAAAGAAAACCAAGGAGATTTTGAAAGGGCAGTCATCAAAGTAGATTCAATAATAGACTCAATGAGATATTTGAAATTTTTGGTAATGTAAGCCAAACAATTATTAGGTTAATATTTGAAAAAAAAAAAAAAAAAGGCAAATACATACATATGTTCTAGTACTTATAACTTACTCATCCTTAAAAATTGACAAAAAGTATGTAACATCAGTCGTTACATCTGAAATAGTTGAATAAAGAGTATTTAAATTCCTTTCTTTGCCATAGATGCAAATACTTCAGATAGTGTGCATTTGAGACCTTGTGAAGTACTGATGAAACATGAAAAGGAAAAAAAAATAACCCTTCTGGAACTCGCTTGGGAATCTCATGATATAATACTTCAGCAGCTGAGTACTTTAACACTTACAGCCACTTCTTTCTCTTTTGACTCTAATATCTGCTGTAAATTGCACTGAATACCGTCCTCTCTTCTTAGCAATTTTGTTATTGCTTAGAGTGAAAGTGACTTTTTCAAAGTCTTTATACTGATTTGTTCTTGAACTACCTTATTTTTAAATCATTATTTATTTTCCCTTTCAACTATTTTAATCTGAGCTAATCTGTGAAAAAAGGGCAAGCCTCTGAAAGCAAGGAATTTTTTAGGGTAAGAACAAAAAAAAAGTATAATCAAACAACTATATTGATTGCAATCATGTTCCTGCTTCTCCTGTATAGGGAATTTGCATTCAACTGAGTTGGGAATGGAACTTATTGTATAAACTGTCTTTTAAGCCCTAAAAACATTTATTTCAATGTTCTAAATAGGCTGTGAATGTATGGATACTCTTTGTAGAGGTCTATTTACCTTTAATAAATTTCCTGTAATCTGGCATGAAATTTTGTTTCTCTATATTGCCATTCATTTCAATATTGAAGAAATTCAAAGAATTCAAACAGCTGAGTGTTTATAAAGTGATACATCTTTACCTATGCACTTGCTGCTACCTGCAAAAAGAGCTGTATAATCAAATTTTGTTCAAGATATGTTAGGGTGGTCTGTCATACGGTTTAGGAGTTATAAGATATTGCTACATCCCTGTTGATATTTAAGGAATTAATTCCATTCTTACAGTAATTAAGACTGATTCATGGGCTGGTGCTGACAAAGAAAATATGCAAAATATAAGTGTAGGAACCAACTCCTGGTTTTTTTCTTTTCTGTTTTTTGCCATGACATATCCTGTCTGACAGTATTTATATACATTCCAGTATTTAATAATTTCTTAGAGAGCAAAAACTTTATGGATAAAAGTAATGTTTTTAGGGGAATTATGATTATATAGCCCCAATTTAAAAATATATATTGCATTTTTCCTATCTTTCTCTGGCCTCTTAAGTCAAAACAAGACAATTTACATTTCCATTTGTTTACTGACAGAGTAAAACTAGGACTGCTGGTTTACTGCTGAGGTTGCCAGGACAATTTCATCTGGGGGGACTGAATCCATACTATGTCAGAAAGACAGATGAACTCTTAAACACTCAATTGCTTTTCTGGTGGTTCTCAATCTTGGAGCTCATCCAAGTGTATTTCATGGTGTGTCTCTATATAGTGCTGGTGCTTTGAGTTGAACCAGAGTTTTCTTTACTCCCTGTAGTAACACCACTATTAATGTGAAGCAGTGGGGGTTTTGTTTCTAATGCTTGAAAAGGTATATAAATTCTTTTTTGGTCAGAATTCATTAAGAATATATACAGTATTGAAATTTATTAGCTACTTTATTTTAGAGAAGCATGTACCCTTAATATGACTGAAATTTGGACTGCCTACGCCACTATGCACCTCTGAAAAAGTTAGAAGCTGTTACCTTTTTAACAAAAGTCAGTGATGTGCAGCTTTTCAATTTAAATGGATATTTTGGGGATTACACTGAATACCCAAGACTTATGTTTGTGTTCTGTATTCATTTTGAAATCCTCTCTGTATTGCTTACATATGTGAAGCTCCCGCTTGACTTTGTTCCCATTTTGCTTCTGTGTGCCAATTACAGTCATATTTGTGATGCAGTAAAAATAAGAACAGCTTAAAATTAAAGCTGCAGCTTAGTGTGCACTATTTTATCAGTAACTGAAATTCTGAGCAGTCTTGTTGGGTCTGGGGTGTCAAACTGTCGGGTTTTGCTTGGGGTTTTTTTTTGTCTTTTTAAGGTACATACAAGAGAGAGAGTTCTACATTGCGGTGATATGAAGGTTTTAGAAATGAAATAATTTGAATTTTGGATCCTTTTATTCTAACATGAGTAATTTAGAAGTGTGATACTGGGATCACATGGGAAGATTATTGTGTACACATATTGTAATATTTAGAAGGACTTCTTTCATGTGATCATACATACATCCAATAAGTAAAGCATATGCTACTTGATACATCTGTGATCAAATTGAGGTTGTTATACTCTTGTTCACTCAGCAAAAAAACCTAAATTTCTGAGTTCCATCTCTCTGTAAATTTTAACTGCATACAGAGAAAGAAGAATTCTTATTTTTTCCAATGGCAGAAAGTCATTAAACTTGTAGTGTGTTTGCATGATCAGTTTAAGGCTGAAAAATATCCATATAACCATTTCTAGTTTGGAAATGAGCAGCAGTCAGTTCAATATTTGAATAAGGTCTTTTTTTAATGTTCTCAAAATGTTTTACTCTTCCTTCAGTAACAATAATGGAAAAATAGACAGAGAGGAAATAATAAAGAAAGGTCTGAGAGTACAAAGTATGGTAGTTTTTTATATCTCTGGATAGAGTATAGGGAATATAAATAAAATATATTTCTAGACTCAACAGGAGCCTTTTCAGCACAGAAAATAAATTTCTTTAGTATGTCACAAATATGAGGTTCATCTGTTTAGAAAGGGAAAAAAATTAAATCTCTACCTAGATTGTACTCAAATATCCAGGGTTAGATAAATTTTCTTTTAAAACGTGACCTTTACTAACTTGTTCTTTTAGGTTGAGTGTTTTTGTTTTCTGTTTTGGTTTGTTTGTTTTTTAGTTACAAATATTTCCTTACTATCATAGAAAATACCACTGATTTTTATTATCAACTGTAGTAATAATAATTTTTTTAAAATGCTCAGTTCCAAGATTTCACATATGGCTGCTACCAGCTGCATCTGTAGAATTGTTAGGACTATGCAGTGATGATTCTTTGTTTATATTTTTTTTAATGATATAAAATTGGATATGTGTACGTCTGAGTGAAGTAATCAGGAAAGAGACTGTGAAAAAGACATGTATCACTGTATTGCATTTATACAGTTCCTGTTTCATTGTAAAACATTCTTGCAGGTTCTGGATGGCTGTCTCTACATGCAGAGATTGAAATAATTATTAAATATTTTATTTACTAACGTGAATTCTGTAATTGTAAATTACAAAATAAAAGCAATTTCTGAGAGTTCGAATTTCTAATTTTTCAGACTGAATTCACTAAATCAGACAAGCCATATATGTTTTAACCCATTTGATGAGAGAGTTTATGTTCTCAAGGAAGGGAATAAGACTTTTAATTTCTCATCATCCTATAGGTCAGGAAATTGCTTCTCTTAGTTGTTTGAGCTTCTAATTACAACTATGAGACATCAGCCTCTTCCCACAATAATTCAGATAACTTGGAAAGGCCCTTGTTTTCTTCTCTAAGGTCTACAGTGGTAGGAAAACAGCTTCCCTACATATTATTCTGCTACCATTTCTTGCCTAATTTGGCCACAATTAATCAGCAGCTTGTATTTGGTGATTTTGTTAGTGATATAATTTCAGGGAAAAGAGAGAAACATCCCCCAGCCTCAGGGATACTGTCAAATATTAAATTTGGTTCTGTGTGACTTTCAAATGGAGAAAATCCAGTTGTGAATTCTAAAATTTCATCTGGTTGATAAAGAAATTGACATCAAGTAAATGCCAGTAGGGAACAGAGGCATAAGAGAGAGAATACACAAAAGTTCTAGCTTGAAAAGAGAGCTGTTGAATGAAGGTGTTATTAGGAAATTATATTAATTGACCATAATTTTACTGAAAATTATCTGTTGAGCAGTAGCATGGATTAGGAACACTTTGATTGAAGTGTCTGTAGGAAGCAGGTCACAGAAGCCCAGAATGGTTTGGGTTGGAAGGGCCCTTACAGATCATCTCATTCCAACCCCTCTGCTGTGGCAAGGATGGCTGCCATGAGACCAGATTGCTCAAGAGCCCCATCCAACCTGGCCTTGAACACTTCCAGGAATGGGGCAGGCACAGCTTCTCTAGGAAGCCTGTTCTAGCACCTCACCACCCCCACATCAAAGAATTTTTTCCTACTGTCTAATCTAAACCTACTCTCTGTCAGTGTGGAGATATTCCCCATTGTCCTGTCACTCTGGACTCTTGTAAAGAGCCTCTCTGCAGCTTTGCTGTCGACTCCTTTTGGGCATTGGAAGGTCACAATTAGGTCACTCCAAAGACTTGACTTCTCCAACCTGAACAGTCCCAGTTCTCAGCCTTTCCTCACAGCAGAGCTGCTCCATCCCTCTGATCCCCTCGGTGCCTGCTCTGGCCTGGCTCCAGCAGGTCCCTGTCCTTGCTGTGCTGGGAGCCCAGAGCTGGATGCAGCCCTGCAGGTGGGGTCTGAGCAGAGCGGGGCAGAGGGGCAGAATCCCCTCTCTCATGCTGCTTATAAGGCTTAATTGAGGATTAAAAAAAAACCGAAACAACAACATATATTTTTGTTATTCAATGACTGGAAAAGGATCTGGAAGTGAGGGAGTTGTATGTTGGATTGTATTATAGTTATGAACACTAGGCAGAACAGCAGTATAATGAGAAACCATTAGAAGCTCTTAAATCCTAAAACTGAAAATAGTGATTTGTATAAGAATGCTCCTTATTGCTTTCCTTTAAATCCTGGGCTTTATAGTTTCCTCTAGCTATGCTTTTACAGTGTTTAATAAAAAAGATGAAAAAAATTAAATGCAAAGAGCATGGAAAAGGAAAGTTGCTTACACTGCAGAAATTCAAGGCTGTGTTATCAGAAAATTTCCATATGCTGCATTTTTTTTTTCTCTGATGGGATGACCCAACGTAGTCTTGGTTCTTATCTGTGCATTTATTTTTGTGTGCTTTGGTGGGATGGAGAAGTATCTGCCAGAGGAGGTCCCTGCCTGTGCTGCTCTAAAGGCAGCCGTACTTTCCATCTTTCAATGCAGTAGGAGGCCCAAATATGGAAGTACATGTTTATTCTCCTCTAAATGAATAAGCCTCTAAAACCTTTTAATTTTATTGACTCTTTAGTGTAATCAGTTAATTGAGCAACATCACAATGGTGTGTACTGGCTAGCATGTTGTAGCTTAGACAAATGTGAATGAAAATAAGCTCAGGAAATTTTTAATACCTGAGATAATTTACACACTATAAGGATTTTTCCATATCTCCAAGTATTTAGTTCTTAAATTTATGCAATGTTTTTGTAGAACTTCTTATGATTGGAATGTTTCATCTTTTCTTTTGGATCCTGATATTCCCCCAGAGATTGAAATGTAAGAAATGCAGTATGCTCCCTTAAGGTTTCTGTTTGCTGTTTTTATTCTTTTGTGTGACCGATGTATTCCCAGGTATGCTGAACTTTTAGTTTAGACCTTTCCAAATTAAAAATTTTGTGATGAACTCAGCAGACTTGCATGACATTCACAGAGCCATAGTAAATCATTTATTTTTTTCTTGGATACTTTCTCAGCAAAAAAAGTCAACTTCCATCAAAAGACATGATTTCAGTGACAGAAATACGGTCTTTGGATTGACTGTTCCTGAAATGTAATTTTGTGTATCAAGCAAATGTCAAAAGAAATAGAAGTTACATTCAGTCTAGACTTAACTTTTGACAGTAGTTTCAGAATAAATCTTTGAGATGAGTTACAAATTCTCTATCTAATGCTGAAACATGAAATTGAAGTAGTATGTTCATTAATAAATCTTTTATTTTCCACATTGCTGTAGAACAGCAATTGTGATAATATGATCTTATAATGAATATAACAGGCTTTTCTCTTCTTTATTTTCTCCTGTGGGAAGCTGTCTAAAAATGTGGATAAAAGACTTATGTTATAAAATGTCACTTTAACCTTTGTGCATGGTCTCAGCAGGATCAGATTTGCTTGGCTTATGGAATAGTAAGGGTTTTTTAAAAATTTGTCTAATGCAGAAAAAAAATTACTTTTGATAACTTGACTTTTATAAGAATCTATTACACTTAGAAATGGTAACTATAACAAGTTAAAAACAAGTTTTTTGATTTCATCTAAATGAATGCACTAATGCATGTCCAGTGTTACAAAATATTTTCAATATTTTTTATAAAAAATGAAATTAAGGTCTCTATAACTTGAGATAGACCATCTGTACTTTGTCTATTGAATTTTAATTTTTATATTTATAATTAGCCCATTTAAAGGATCATGCAAATGAAAATAATTGCTTTTTTCTAAGTAAAAGTAGAAAATGCAGATGGAGCAAACTGAATTTGCACAATCGGCAGTATTAAAGAATCAGGCCATGATTAGAAATGAGTATGAGGACATGCAAAACAGTTTGAAATGGGTTATCCTAATTCTATTTCCATTCTAGTTCCTAGCTACTGTCCTCTCTTTTTCCCATGGTCAACTATTTGAATCTGTCATTCTTTGAATGTGATATAATGTGTCCTTAGTATTTAGTTCCATTCATCTGGAAAATTGATTAGAAAATTTTAAATATTGAATAAAATTAAACTGTTTTCTAGGGAACATATCTACTGGTCAACTGAAACTTTTACTGTTGACCTAACAAGAAAATCTGTTTGATACTATAGAGGATTTTCCTATTTTAGTTGGATCTTGATGTTCATTCATCTATAGGAAAATTTTGCTCCTTACTAAGATATTTTCCTTGGGCATGGGATGAAAGAGAGCCCTGTCTGGATCCCCAGAGTCCCCAAGTCCCCACTACTTTACCCAAGTGTTCAGAGCTTGTAGTCACCTCAGGGTGTCCCCTGTGGATGTCAGTGGTTCCCTATGTGAATAAGTATCAAAGAGAAGTGACCTTGGAAATAGATGGGCCTCAGCAATCTCTGCCATGTCCGCCACCTCAGTCCATATTGCTGACATATTCTGGCTTTTTTATGTCACAAAGAGATTAAACACAATTGTTTAAATATTTATTACTGATATTAAACCAATTAATATAAACTTAAAGTAGTCTCCTTGTTTTGGCTGGTATAGTTATTTTTTCTTTGTAGCTGGTACAGTGCTGTGTTTTGGATTCAGTGTGAGAATGAGGTTGATAACATACTGATTCTTTTGTTTATTGATAAATACTACTTACCATAAGTCAAGGATTTTCCATGTCTGATGCTCTGCTACTGAGGAAGGGCACAAAAAGCTTGAAGGGAGCATGGCCTATTCACCTGAGCTGAACTGTCCAAAGGGATATTCCATACCACAGAATATCATACTCACATATCAAATGTGGGAGTTAACCTGAGGAGAGTCTGGGCATTGGTCAACGGGTAGCGAACAACTGTATTGTGCATGGCTTGTCTTTGTTGGGTTTTATTAATCTCTCTCCCCTTTATTACTATTATTTTTATCATGATAATTACTTTGTTTCAATTATTAAACTGATTTTATATAAGCCTGTGTATTTTAGTTTTGTTTTCCTTGTTCTCCTCCCTATTCCATCCCTCACTTGGGATGGAGGGCCAAGTGAGCAAGTGATGGCAGGGTATGTCATTGTTGTCTCTGGTTGAGACATGACAATCCTTTTTGACCCCCAGCATGGGGATCAGAGGGTTGAGATATAATGCCAGATCTGACCAGAGCATGTTAGAGCAATTTTTTTGTAGGCATTCTTTGTGTGGGCTTAGTAGTTGCTGTCACAATGTTGATTTATTTGCTATCAGAGTTGTGCTTGTTCTCAGGGTTAAGACTTGCTGTGTGCGTTCCCTGTGGTGATGTTTATCCTCCATGGGGCCTCAGCTAAGGGTTATCATTTTGTACTTTGTAGTAGAAAAAAGTGATGTGAAGGGCTTATGGTGTGATAGCATTGCTGGGCATAAAACTATTCAGGTACAAGTATTCAGTATAGCAGTCACCTCAGTATATCAGGAGTCACCTGCTGGGAACTATTATTAATAACACCTTTTGCCTTTTCTCCTTGGAGAGTCAGCCTGTGGGGGAGATATGTCCCTTTTTTGTCCCCAGGCTGATCACAGTAGCTTTTGAGAATTTTAAAGATTTTTTAATATCCTTGAAACAAACCGGGTCCTTTTGCTAGGAACTAGGACATTACTGCACATGGTTAAGGTTTATTTAAGGTTAAATAATATCAGCCAGAGATCTGCCCTGAGGCTGGATATTTATGAGTAGCAGGGTCTATCAGATGGTATGGGGAAGTACCATGGGCAGTGAGTGCCTCCAGCTTTACACCTGAGTATGTCCAGAATTTGCAATGACTAGGAAAATGTTTCGAAACAGTGAATCTGGCAATTTCATATACACACACAAATCTCTGTAACATGCTGGGTCTGGCCCAGGCCTGCTGAGCCTTGCTCAATGCTACTCAGTACCCTCCAAGGGAAGAGAAGGTCTCTGGAGCTGGTAGCAGGACAACAGGGTCTGTAGCTCTTCCAACCCTGACGACAGCCCCTGGAGCTGTCAGAGAACCAGCATGTTCTGCTGTCATTGTCCCTATGTACAAGAGGAAATGTGAAAAAAACCATCATTTTGTTTAGTAATGGAGAACAAGGAGGGCAAAGAAGGAAAGGGGAGGAAGAGACAGAACAAGGGCTGAACACGGGATATACAAAAAGATTTCAGCTATCATCCCAGTGAACGTGTTACCACCGGCTCTGATGCTCAGATATTTGGGCTAGCAGTTTGGAATTAGAGGGTAGAGAAGGCAAAGAGCTGTTATCACTTTCTAGAGAAGCAGACATTGACAAAGTAATTGGAGAAGTGACTCAAGTCCTTAACTTCTGGAGGTGATCCTATCAATCATGAGGAATTGATCCTATCAATTACCTCCAAGGAAGATATTACATGTTGCCCAGGAAAATGGACTGCACAGAGAAAGGTATCTAATAACTAGGGGAATTAGCCCTGTGAGAGATGACTTATTATGGCCTGAACAAAACACAGCCACAGATCCAGATGAAGTCCAATCCATGTGATCCCTGTGGCAGAAATTTGTCTAGCATGCCCCATTCTTACATACCATCCCACTGGATACGTTAGTCTGGAAAGACAGTGTGGCAGCAACAGTGGATGAAGCCATTTACCAGCTTGAGGAATATGAATGTAGGACAGTATTTCTTCCTCCCTCATCTGAGCTGTGGAGAAACTGTGTGATAAACTGTCCTGTGAGTTCCAGAAATTCAGGGGAAATGTGTCCAACTCCCCACCTGTATGGGCTCTCTTCCTCCCTCATCTGAGCTGTGGAGAAACTGTGTGATAAACTGTCCTGTGAGTTTCAGAAATTCAGGGGAAATGTGTCCTGCATGGGCTACTACCCCAGTGATTGACTGCAGGTGTCCTTTGGCCAAAAAGATGATACAGAAGGAACAGCTACAGGGTACCATGTGGCTTTACTTGTGAGGCCACTGACAGGATGTGAGGAATTGAGATGGAAAGCCTACCTCAACCCTAGAGGCACAAGCACATGAATTACAGAGAAAAACAAATGCAGAATCTTTGTGGAAATATCCTGCTCCCGTGGACAGTTTCTCAGGCAGTGTGGACAAATTGATTTTACTTCTGATTCTATAGAGAGAAGATTTAATCCACGTTTACAAGAAATAAGTGGAGAATCCTGTGAAATCAGTATTAGAGGGGCTTGCCTGGTGGAAGAGAGGGACAGCCAGATTTACTGGATTGTGTGGATCCCATAGCCTGGAATGTTAGACCCAGAGGAGCATAAAGCTTTCCTCCATACTGGTGTACAGTGAGCCTTAATACCATCAGGATGTGGAGGGGCATAACCCAGCTGCATTTCAGGAGTGACAGGGATCCCAACAGCAGACTCTGCTGGAGATTAAAATCAGCCTGACCATAAATGAATGGCTGGAACATCCTGTTGTGACTGGGCCAGGCACTATGTATGCTTGTCAGAGACTACCTCAGGAGAGAGTGCTTCAAGGCCCCAAAAAGGCATCACTGTGGTTTTTTTTCATTTGGGTTTTTTTTTTATTTTTGTTTGTTTTTTTTTTTTTTTTTAATTCCTCCCTTGGAGATGGAGGAAATTAAATTAAAATCAGCCTGACCATAAATGAATGGGTGGAACATCCTGTTGTGGCTGGCCCAGACACTATGTATGCTTGTCAGAGACTACCTCAGGAGAGAGTGCTTCAAGGTCCCAAAAAGGAATCTTTTTTTTTTTTTTTTTAATTCCTGCTTTGGAGATGGAGGAAATTAAGAAGCTGCCTACCTTGCCTGGTCTCGCAGAGGACCCTTCTTTCTCTTGTGGGGTTGTTGAGGGCTGAAGAACAGCTTGTGTCAGTCACTACCACAAGGATGCACAGGTGCAGTATCACACAAACTGAGACTCCCTCATTCCCACCCATCTGCTGATCCCTTGTCTGGAGAGCCAAGGAGTGATCAGCAGTTGATTCATTTTATATCTAAAAGGCTTGCTTACTGTTAGTATGAAAGATATGTTCCTGGTTTATCCCTGACATACCTTCAGTTATTTCCAAAAGTTTACACATCTAATGTATAATGTAATAATAAGGAAAAAATGTCAACCTGACTTTCAAAAAATTTGGATTAGTTATTCACATTAGGATTTGCAAGTTCTTTTATTTAAATGCCAAAAATCCTGTTTTGAGGGATGTGTCACAGTATTGAATTTTCATGTACTAGTAGCTAAAAAAGGAGAACAATGTCGAAGGGATTTTGGGACTTCTCTTATGGAAGCAGAGCTGTCAGCCATTAAAAGAAAACCCCACCCAACAACAAAAAAGCAAGCAATAGCCCCCAAAAAGTCCCCTTCTAGTGAAAAAAGCAAACCAAGCTGAACTAAATAAAAGTTACCCAATACCAATTGGTGGTGATAAAATGCATGTAAAATACTAGAAAAAAATTGAGAAAGTTATGATAGAATCAAAGAGTGGGTCAGGTTGGAAGGGACCACAGTGGATCATTTGGTTTCACCTCCCTGCTGAAGCAGGACCATCCCAGAGCACATGGCACAGGATTGTGTCCAGATGGTTGTGGAATGTCTCCAGTAGGGGAGACTCCATTCCCTCTCCAGTGATCTGTTCCAGCACACAATAAAAATTTATTTCTCATGTTCAGGTAGAACTTCTGTTCATTGAGTTTCCTCATTTTGTTTTCTTTTTCTGAAATTAGAGGAAAGTTCAATGAATACAAATGTGTTTATCTGAAAATCTTTTTTTTTTTTTTTTAATAATATACACACTAGCAGGCTTGCATTTTAATTGTGATATTTAGACCAATTTGCAGCAGAATGCTATTGTTTCAGTTTGAGTTATTTCATGTCTGGAGTTTGCTGAAGGATAGAAAATTCATGTGAGAACTCACAAGGTAATGAAGATGATAAATTTACTTAACTGAAAATATGTTCACACTGAAGTGTCTGTCATTGCAAATAGTATATAACTGATCTTAAATCTGTCAAAACATCTATTTAGAAAGACACATGAACTAGAAGATTCAGTATACCTAAGCATTTGGTATGATCTTAACAAAGAGATGAGTACAAAGTAAAATCACCTTAGGTTATTTGGCAGTGTTGTCTTCTTTTGTCTTTTCTGATCTCTTGAAGGAAACAAAACATTATCTTTGCGTGCCAAATGATATCACTTGAGTTCTTGAAGAAATTTTCTGCTTGGAGATAAAGATGAATTTACTTCTTCAGTGCTTAGTGACAAGCTGAGCTTTACCTGGTTTTAGGTTTTAATTACGAACACAGAATTTAATGACCTGAATACCTACCCAGGCAATGATTTTACAAATCCAAGTGTGCAACTAAGATATGTTACAAGAAGTGTGGCAAAGCTAACACAAGAAATTGACTCCTGATTTGTTTTTGGAAGAGGAAGGCTATAGAAAATAAGTACTGATTTTACTAAGAACATTCTTTGAATTTAATATTACAGTAGTTACTGAGTTTTATGGAATGGACTGGATGGTGAGGGGTGGTGGTCTGTCAGTTTTACAGTCTCACATGCAACCCTAGGAAACTGTAATATTTATTTTTAAGGCCAGGCAGTTGATTATTTCCCAAGAGGTCTAGTACAGCTCCTTGCCTTGTGACAATAACAAGGGGAAAATATATGTTATTATGCAAGAACTCATTTAAAAAAAAAAAAATGCAAGTACATTAAATTCTTGGGTTGTATGTGGCCCTGCTATAACACTGAGCCTGGACAAAATGAGCTCCAGAGATCACTTCCAATTGAAACTAGGCTGTGATTTGTAAGGAAAAATGTGTTTAATAACAGTGGTATACATTCCCCCAGAACCTTAAAAATATTAAAATAATGACAATAATTAGAAAAAAAAAATCTGCATTTCAAAGGAATCTACTCTCTCTCCAGAGAATGCTTATATTTTAATGTACTTCTCAACTTTGTGTTAATGTGTTGAGATGGTAGTGTAGTACTGCCTAGCAGCTCCTTCTGGTGTCCTGAGGAAGTGGTCTTGCATATCATAACATATTGTTAGAGAGAATGCAGTCCTTGGCTGTCTAAAGTTTCATTTGTACTCTGTTCTCTGAATCTGGAAGTTCATACTGAGTGCACAAGCTGCCTGCATAGGAAGACAAGAAAATTATTTTCCATTTTCCCTTCAGCTCACTAATCTTTATCAAAAATTACAGTAGCATTATATTTTTTTTCATTAAAGGAAACATTTATATCAAATTCCCTGAGCAAATACTTTAATAGGTGCAAGATGCTTGCACAATCCCGAGTTGAATGTGATTGACCCTGTGTATTCTCAGACTGTGAAAAGATTTAAAACCAGAACAGATAATTACAGACTCAAGTTATGGGCTTTTTGGGTTTTGTTATAGCACCTTTCATTGATGGAGCTGTATAATGTCACACGTGCAATGCCTGAAGTCTTGAAAGTATTCAAGCCTTTGGTCTGCACTGCATCCTTGGAGACTAACAAAAGCATAAACCCCTGGTGTAATGCTAAAAAGTGCAGCTGGGAAGCTGTTGGTTATTGGTGGACATAAAGGTGTTAAGAAAGAGATCTCATGCTTTTGTTCTGCTCTACAGATGAAATTGCAAAAGGTGAGAAGGGGAGAAGCAAAAGATGAAGGGCAGCTTTTGATGCATCCGACAATGCCAGAAGATGCTCTTAATGGTTCTTTCTTTTCATCTTCATAGAAACTGCAGACTTCATAGGTCAGAAATAGAAAAGAAAGAATGAGGGGTTGGTGAAAGTGAGGCTGATAGCCAGTGGTTGTTATTCTGCTGTTCAGTTTGTGCTGACACCTGTTTGCTCCACTCACTTCAGGATGTACTGTACAATTTCTGTCCATATAACAAAACCTTCTGTAGGCAGAAAACCTGGCACAACAGGTATATGCTCTGTTCCTGTAGTCTGCAAATTACCTGACTATAAAAGTGCCTAGTAGGTTTCTGAAATTCATCCTAGTTTATTTACATTCAGTAGTGCTTCTTGTTTAAGATAGACTGGCTTCAATAGAACTTCATCACTGCAGTTTTGTTTTGACAGAGAATTTAAAATGTAATGGCCAGCACATGGTATATAATAAAGAGGTTAGTTAAGTCATTAATCAAAAAATGAATTTCAAAATATTTATTCTTTCAGCTGTATCTGTTAATCTTTTTAGCTTATTAGGTAGCATAGCATCAATATTTATAGGTACATAAATATTACAAACACATGCACAATATATTTGCATATCCAACATTTCTTAAATTATACAGCTGTTGGCATCTTAAACATACCCAACAGCAGTTCCTGCATGAATAGAGTCTTGCACTAAACAGTCTTTTTCTATTCCTCTTGCCAGTAGAAATTGTATTAGTTGTATCATTCAGTGAAATAGGGGCCTCAATATAAGTATACATATTGTGCCCTAATGACACATATTTGAAAAATAAAGGTTATTTTTTATAGAACAAAAAAATAGTTGTGGAATGAGGGTGGTGGAAAGAGGCTCTCATCATCATCTTATTTTCCTCCATTTTGAATTGTTTGCAGTCAATAAGCAAAGTAAGCAAACCTTGTGAATAGTGTAGAATTTACAGATCCTTGACGCTATTTGAAAGTAAACAAGCTAAATCATAAATCATCATACATCAAATTCCAAAGATGCATACACTTGTGGTCAGCAGTATGTTTGAGAAATAAGGGCTAAAATAAGTGTAGGTTTTTCTTATATTTTCATTTACAGAGAGCAAAAATTGAATTGAGCTAAATCTGTGAATTGAGGGATGAATAATAATTACAGTATTCTTAGGCATAGTATTTTGTGGGAAAAAAACCTCTAAATGCAGTTAAATATATGGAGATGAAACTTGATTTGAAAATATAGTGTGAATATTGTGAATTTAGAATTATTTGTGAGATTTGGTAATATGAGTAATGAAATAAAAATGAGTCATGAGTCTGGAAATAAGTGTTTGGATGCCCTTGTGAAATAGGCTGCCAAAATAAATAACCAAATATACAACTTAAAAATCATAAACTAATTTGAGCATTTTTGTATTAATTCTAAAATCTGGAGTAATTAAAAATCTGGGGTTTATTTCCAAACATTACATCATAATGACATTTTGCATCATCTTTGCATAATAACTTTTTAAATCATAATATTAAGATGAAAAAGTGAAGAGAGATTTGTTGAAAAGTTTAGCATTTCTCATGTGTTAGTGAATTTTTAATAGTGATTAAAATAGTTATAATTTGGAGAACTAATCATAATGACCACTCTAGAAACTCCCCCATGCATTGACAGCTTGCTTTTAGAATTCCTGTTTGAGTGGAATAAATTACAGAATGTATATGATTATTTTAGGAAACTGACTATGACTTATTTTAGTTTCTGTCTTGCAAATATTTTAAAATATAGTGCAAGTATCTTAAAAAAGTTTAAAGGGCTTAATTTATCATTTTTAAATTCTCTAACTGTATTTAGACTTTCAGACCCTCTATACAAGAGCTGAGATGAGACCCACTGATTTACATTAGTAAAAATTAGACAATAATCCGCTGAGTAGAGTATTTTGATTTGGAATCTGACTGATGGGTCCTTAAATACTTTTTCAGATGTTAGAGTGCTGCAGTCTTGTGAAGTTTTCCAGTATCCCAATAGGTACTGAAAGGTGATACTAAAATCTAAGGACAACTCCTTAATCACTTTTTGTAAATGTCTTTATTATGTGAAGATTTTAAAACAGCTGCTACAAAACAAATTAATAAACAGCACTATTAGAAAAAAACCAAAAACAAACAACAAAATAGCATGTTATCGCTATGATTATCATGGTTTGACTGCACTGCTTCTTTTTTTTTAAATAAATCACTCTTAACAGAAGAAAAAAAAATGCATGAAACTGAAATATTCTCTATTTTCTGTGGCTGACAATACAATTTTGTGGTTTAATCCTGACTCTGAACAAGTGCTTCTCAGCAACAACAAACACATCCCTATTTCAGCACAAATCCAACATACAGCCCCCTCTAATCCAATGTGGAAGAAATTAATTCTATCTCAGCCACAGTTGGTAAATAAAGACATAACCAAAAATACAGCTAGAAGTTGTGAGGAATATTTACATAGTTCCTCCCTCTGTAAGGTGAAAGTGGTTATTATTAGTGATAACTATGTGGTTATTAGTGTATTTTAGTGAAATCTCATTACCATGAACTACTTCCAAGCTGGCTCTTGTCCAAGGAGCTTTTCCAAGACTCTGGGAGGAACATACTCTTTTGCTTCTGCTACATATTGTGCTATTACTCCATGTAGTACATTAGGTGTGAAATTCAGTGCAGTATCAGAGTGCAATATTATAGTTTTAAATATTTTTAATATATTTTTTAAAATTAATTAAGTAGGGATAGTACCAGGTCTTTAACATGATATGTATATTTAAATTATTTCGTAAGCAGTGGCATAGAGCCCTAAAATCCAGCAAATAACATTGGCCATTAAAAGGGTGAATGGATTACTGTTTTGTATCTCATCACACCATGTCATTTGTAAATTCTCCCAGAAATCTCTAGTGAATGCTGTCTTGTCCTGACAAATTCTTTGGGACAATTTAATGTTTTATTTCTTCAATAGCTTCTTTTCAAACTTTTATTTCAGAGGCATCCGATAGCATGTAGCCTGAATAATAAGATTGTAACATAGGGATTTTCCCAGTTTGTATGTATCAAACTCTTTTTTTTTTTTAATGCAGTAGCCTTGTCTCTTCTAGATTGTAACATAGGGATTTTCCCAGTTTGTATGTCTCAAACTCTTTTTTTTTTTTTTTTTTTTTTTTAATGTAGTAGCCTTGTCTCTTCGATCCGATAGCATGTAGCCTGAATAATAAGATTGTAACATAGGGATTTTCCCAGTTTGTATGTATCAAACTCTTTTTTTTTTTTAATGCAGTAGCCTTGTCTCTTCTGAGTGTTCCTTTTCTACCAAGGTCCTGTATTCAGAGTCTCTCTGTAGTCCTGTCTTCTTAGATAAAATAATATAATTTAAACATTTTGTCTCTTGTGCTTTTATGCTTGCCTTTCTGGAAGCTTTCCTTTGCCCCATTTTTGTTTCCTTTCCTGCCTCCCAACCCCCATTTTTTTTTCCTTTCCCTCTTTTTCTTCCTTTTCCCACTTTATTTTTATTGGGACAAAGCTCATGTTTTTTGCAGCATTCTTACTTAGCTTCAGTAAATCTCCTTTTCCCTATGATTCAGTGATTCTTGTCCAGGATGCCTTTGGGTACCTTGCCCACCTGGGTACATGTTCAGCTCCTGCTGACCAACAACCCTTACTAGATTTGAGGTAGTTTTGAGGAGAGGAGAGCAATGCTTTTCTCAGTATTTGGAAGCTCTATGAGTTTTCTGAGTTTCTGTTGTATTTTTTGTTACATGTCCTTGCATAGGGTTTTGTGTTTGTGTTTTATCTAACAGCTCTTAGTCATATCCTTCTTGCTGAGAGTGATAACAAAGGGCCTGTGAATATATATGTGTTTACTTAATAGATAACCTTCACTTTCTAATGTCAGTAATAATTTTTATGTAATTAAAACCCCTCATGGTTGGGATGAGTAGCTTGAATAATTTTTGGTAAAGCTTTTATAGTTGCTATTGTTTCATATTCATCTGGAATAACAAGAATTACTTTTTTCCCAATGAAAAGCAGTTGATATGTTTATGGTTTTCTTTTATTTGGTGATTGTCTGAATTCACCACAGTGCTTCTGACTGTTCTGACTTGATTCTAATCTTAAATATATATATATATATATATATGTATTTATTCTGCCACTTCTACTCTATACAGTAGATTTCAAAAAAACCAACCCTCTTTATAATCTAAACTGTTTGCATTGGATGAGAGTTTAGAAAGCACAAAACTTAGTTAACTAGGGGGATAGATTATCAATTTCTTTTTCAGAAAAGATGGGATCATCTTGATTAAATGAAGAGCTCCAAGCAGTATTTTGGGAACGTGACAATATTAGTCATCTTTATAAGACTACAAAGGTGGGTGGGATACCTGAAGCTGTTTAAGACACTCTGGGCAACAGAATCACACTGAGGCTAGGATGTGTGTGTATGTATATATATACAACATAACCAATTCACTAATATACTGGAGAATACATAAAACGGCAGTACTTATTAGGAACACAGAATGGCCGGGGTTGGAAGGAACCTTGGAGATCATCCAGTCCCAACCCCTCTACCATGGGCAGAGACACCTCCTGCTAGACCAGGTTGCTCAGAGTTCCATCCAGCCTGACTTTGGATACTTCCAGTGTTGGGACATCCCCAGTTCTCTGGGAAACCTGTGCCACTGTCTCACCAACAAAATAATTTTTTCCTAGTGTTTAATCTTTCTCTCAGTGCTTTGGATGCAGCCCAGCACACAGGAGGTTTTGGGATCCCAGTGCACACGGCTGGGGCATGTCCAGCTTCTCACACACCAGCACCCCCAGGTCCTTTTCCCAGGGTTGCTCTCAACTAGAATGGGTGTGGAAATGGAAAAGGGGAGTGTAACACTAGATTTCTACAAGTAACAGAACAACAGACCCAAACTGAACTGACACAATCTATAAATATCTAAATGCAGTGACAAAATGGTTCAACTGAGCAGGAAGCACATAAAGTGTGCTTGTCTTAGATTTGAAAGTAGTGGTGTTCTTGTTAGCTGAAAAAATGTGAAAATAATATTTATGTAACCCAATTTACAATGGATTGGTTGGCAAGAACATATAATAGATTGTATTACTGTGCATATAGTGGATTGCAGTTTGAAGATTTGACCTTTTTCAAAGACTTTTGTAGTAAGGCATAGGAGGATATTATGTACAGCTAAACCATTTTCATCCTCACTCACAAGGATGCAATAAAATTACTGTTTTCCTCATGGATTTACAATAATATAGTGCTAGAATACTTTTAAATATCTAATCTCATCTCAACACTGCACAAGAGCAGCAGGAAGACATGAAGAATGCATAAGGAATGGAAGAAAATGTTGTGTCTCATAATGATGAAATAGGGAGGAATGATGTTCCTGAAATGAGTAATGAGATGCAGGCCCTCATTTTCTAGTTTAAAGGAATTCAGGTCCTGTACATTCCTTTACCTGTGAAAACTTGCAGGATATGCTTAGTGAGGTGGAGGTAGGATGATGAAACTCTTTGTTGTAGCCTTTTTTCATCCTTAGGGACATTTTTTTAGTCCATTCTTTACACTTTTAACATAATCTAATGGTCCAATGAATTTATTTAAAGACAAATTACAGTCACCCCTGCCTTTTTCTATTTTCCGTATTTATTCAGATGAAAACTGAAGACATATCTGAAAAACACTGCCCTCATACTCAAGGAATGATCACTGATGCTGATTGGAAAAGAAATACATTTTACTTAAAATAAGCAGAATAAGTTAGTTTTGGATAGAGAGCACACATTAGGAAACCTTATACATATGAAATAGTTTCAATCCAGACAAAGTGGTTAATTTGATTCTTACTGGTAGCTAAGGATTGTATAGAAATGGGATCTATTTTCTATTAAATCTATTAAAATAAGATTAGATATACTAAAATGCATATTTATGCATATTCATGACAATTAATGACTAACACATTAGAAACCTTTTATTTTTATAGTTATTGGATAAAATACTACTAATACTAATATTAATAAATATTAGTATTAATTAATAAAATATACTACTAATTTGATCATTCACGAGGAAGACTCTCAGATTTTTACAGCTGCTTTTCAGGATTAATCCTTCATTTGTATTTGAACCACAGTTTATTTTATACGACTTAAATTGATCATATATTCAAACTGCTCTTTAAAAGCATTTTAAACATTGATACTTCCCTTTTAATATTAAAACATATCAAAATAAAATAGTTTTACTATTAAATCTTATTTAATGCTGAATTAGTTTTAGAGTGAATTACCACTGAATTAGTTACCATAAAATGTGATCTGTCATTTCTGAATGGTAAAATATAGTATACTTAATCTATAATCTATTTCTCTCTATATAACTAAACAGTCAAAATATAGTGTCAGAGATTTTGTGCTATGAAAAGCTATCATTAGTTGATTTGTATTTTTTTCAGTCTTCTAAGCAATAGCTTCTCTCTATACTAAATCTACAACTAAACTCAAAGAGACTCCTGTATTTCACACTAAGACACAAATTAGCACTCAAATAAACCCTATTTAAAATGTATATTTCCTCTCCTGTTTGGAAGTCTGAGTGACGAAGGTTATTTTAGATCCCTGCTTTCTGCAGAAAAACTGATCATGGGGAAGAACTGAAAATAAATGTTATTTTATAATATTTTTCATCTAGCTAAACTTGATTTTGGCATTATCTGGGATTTTTTTAGGTTGTTCATAATGCTAAACTTCTGCTGCTTGCTGTGACTAACCCCAAACACAGAATATCCATGTGATGAGTGATATTTAAGAATAATCCCACTGATTTTCATGCTACATTTTTCTTATTGAGATATATAAAATGGTGTTTAATTACACCCTAACTGTACTCTAGTATAGACTAGACTTACATCTCTTTAGGATTACTTTTTTGAAGATGTCATTCATGGATCTTTGAAGAAGTTGTGTTGGGGCATTTTTCAGTGAAACACAGAGCGTGGGTGAAAATTACCAATGAACAATAATAAAAATGTTCACATGTGTATAAATTACACAGGAGGGTTAAGATCTTAAAAATTCTTTCACATTCAGGTTGAAACCCTGTGTCAAGGGGGAGAACAATTTATTATTATTAATATTTGTGTCTAGTTAGTCTTAAAGGTCTCTGTTTGGGGCTCCTCTAAGCCAGAGCATGGAAAAGCTGCACTTGGTATTATATATGGAGTACTGTAATGTATTCTGTAGTGCAATTATTTACTCTTGAAAAGGAGAACAATTTATTATTATTAATACTTGTGTCTAATTAGTCTTAAAGGTCTCTGTTTGGGGCTCCTCTAAGCCAGAGCATGGAAAAGCTGCACTTGGTATTATATATGGAGTACTGTAATGTATTCTGTAGTGCAATTATTTACACTTGAAAAACATATTATTTAATGGCCTTTTGTTTTTGTTTGTTTTGTGCTGTTGGAAGACATGAAACAAATATTTATAGGTGTAAGTGTGAACATGAGAAGATTTTTAAGATCCTTTTTTACTTTGTAGAGCTTTCTTGTAGCTCTTGAGCTAGCACTTATGTATTACAGGCTTTGTTCTATAAGGGATATCTTGAAAAAAATAATGCTTTAAAATAAGTATTAGCTGTATGTGCAGAGTTCTTGTTTAGCTCAAAACCTTTTCAAAGGCAATTTCAAAGAGGAAAAATTTCAAAAAATTAATTTCAGGAAGATTTCTGAAGATCAAAAGTAGTGTGCTGTGGCATAAGAATGTGTTGAGTGTAAGTGGCAAAGTTTTGATAGTGGAATAGAACCCTGTGGGGGTGGCTTTAATGACATCTTTTCCTAAATTATTTTCTTGATGGGGAAAAGGCTTGGTTTTGGTTTAATTTTTGCCTTTTTAAAAATCTTAATTGACAGTAAGTCAAATCCCCAAGTTCAATCTTCTTTGCTTTTAACATTAATTAATAAGTGATTTCCCTGTCTTTTTCTAAACAAGCTTTTTCATTGTTTAACAACAATAGAGGTTGCCCAGAGAGGCTTTGGTCCCCATCTTGGAGATATTAAAAGCCTTACTGGATGTGATCCTGAGCAACCTGCTCTGCCTGACCATTGTCTGAGCAGGGCTTGGACTCCCTGCTCCTTCTCTCTCAGCTGGCCTCTGGTTCTGTTCTGTGAAGTGTCCCTGTGGTCCAGCAGTGGCAATGAGTCACATTTTCCTGACATGCACACTAAAGATTTGTATCAGTACATGCTGAGTTCATCTTTTTTGCTTCATTTTTTGTGTTTTCCTTTTGTAGCAAGTTTTTGGTACAGCCCAAGTGGTTTACCAAGACCAAATTCTATACGAAAATTGTACAAAACTTTTCTCCATAATGTAGAAAAGCTTCACAATGCTAGAAAGTGATGAGGGGTGATATTTCCAGTCAAACTTTGCTCAGTTCTTGCTGCAGTTGTGGGGTTAGGGCTTTTTGTGTTTAATTTGGATGTTTTTTGATTAGTTGTTTTTAGGTGGGGGAGGGGGGTGGTCGCTTTTTTTTATTTGGGCTTTTGTTTGTTGTTTTGTGTTTTATTTTCTTGTCCCCCACCCTCTAGTGCTGACTATTACTGTACATGGTAGGCAACTTTACACTGATTTATTGTGAAGCAAGCCCATAAAAATATCAAGGCCTATTCTCATTGTAAATAGAAGTTTTGTTACCTTAATTGAGGCAGATATTAAGTACAATTATGGTGTAGTATGGTTGCATTAGATATTAAACCACATAATCTTTCATCTTATCTATTTCCTAATACTTTTCTGTTTATTTAACTATGTGCAGAAATTGCATCAAATGATCATTTGGCAGGAGGACGAGGTGGGAGATCGTCCCAAATTCACCATTTTGAACTGTTTCTTACTGTGTTCTCATTGCTAGTTGCTTCTCTAATCAAATGTGTGTTCTGTGGATAACAACAAAGGCACCTAATGGTGCCTTTGTTTGGTCATTCCAGTAGATGTAACTCAAAGGGAATATTAAGTGCATGTGTATATTTAAGTATATGTATAACATATATGTATTTTTATATCATATACATACATACATATATATATATATGTAAGTTCTATGTCAACAGAAGGACCATGACTTCAAGTACCAAAGCACAGAAAGGCTGAATCCTACTAGTTTCGTTTCACCATAGAGAAAACCTTATGTGGCCTTTGTGAGACTACACGATGCATAGCCACCCTTTAGTTTCTTTCATGAGGATTTTATCTTATATTTTGGTGATAAAAAACATCTTGTCAGTACTTGAACTTGCACACTCATTGATATTTTTCAACGCTACAGTTACCCTGAAGCGGTGTCTATGATAAAACCTTATAGTATGGTCAAGTATTAAGTATTTCAAATGATGGGGTCAAAACCATTTGGTAGCTTCTGCAGGGTCTTGTTTTATGAGAGTTCTCATCTGTCAGATGCTACATGAGATCCCTTTTAAGAAAACCCAAAGCATCTGTAAACAAAAAGCAAATTAACTGCAGGGAGTATATTGTAGATTAAATGATTCTGTAATACCATGAGATAGACAATTGTGACATTTAGTCTAGTAAAAGGTCATGCACTGAATCATTCCTTATGATCATTGTTACTGCTTCGCATTTGGGTTTTTGTTTTTGTGGGTGGGTTTTTTTGTTGTTTTCTTTTTTGGAGTGGGGGTTTGTTTGTTTTGTTTGTGTTGTTTGTTTTCCCCTTCTCAGTTCATGCTTTAGGTCTGCTTCTGAGGTGGATATAAACTTTCACTGCAGCATTTTCATATATCCAATCTCAAGATTTCAACCCAGAGGCTAAGAAACAGGGATTTTCTTGATCTGAGAAGTTTCATTCTTTTTTAAAGTTCAGTCGTGATTGCACATGAGAAAAAAAGGATATGCTAACACAAAAGTGAAAATCTGTGCTCTCTAGTGTGATTATTTAGTGATTCAGATATTAACAAAAACACAGTAGCTTGAGAAATTGAAAAACAAGAAACTGAGAAACAATGATTTGGCAAGCTGAATTTACTCTTAGCTCTACATACCTCTACTGTATTTGTATTATGAATCCTTTTCCTTACTTAAAACCTCAGTGAGATTTTCAAATGCACATTGTGTGTCCTCACTCAATATTTTATTCTGTATGACTAATAACTTTTGTCTTAATTTATATTGTGTAAGTACCCAAGTATTATCTAATTAATTTGTTTTATAATGTGTCCAACCTTCACAAAATTCATGATACAATTGCAGCCTTAGGGGAAAAAAATCCTTTTCTGTGGTGTGAATCAAAGAGAAGCTGTCCAAGCTTGTCCAAGCATTATGTCCAAGCTTGCTGTTCTCATCAATATATTTGGCTTGTTCTTTCCATCTTGCAGAGGAGGAAAAAGGATGGTGTGAAGTTGGCACTATCAGAGCTGACAGTGATGTACATAATATAGATTCCCCACCTCACCTTGGGCTTCCTGGTGCAGATTTTCAGCAGTGTCTCTGTGGGTGCTACAGTGTGTCTGTCACTTGGAGCTGGTAGCTGCTACCACGTTTTCTCTGGAGTACATCACTAAGTGTATTTCCCAGCTGCTAAGTTTAATGAGAAGCAGTCTTCTGATTTCATGTCGTTATTACTAAACTCTACTTTCATTTAGGCTCTAAAACTGAAAGTGGAAATTATCTAGAGTGATCTTATGCATACTAATATTATTAGATATAATCCTAATACTTATTAATAATACTCATTACAAATACTTTGTTTTTTGAAGTCACTCTTATGATGATCACGACATAGAGTGATCTTATGCATACTAATATTATTAGATATAATCCTAATACTTTTTAATAATACTCATTACAAATTCTTTGTTTTTTAAAGTCACTCATGATGATCAGTACTTCATTAGCTTGGCAAGAGGGTTTTGCAAAACTTAATTGTTGAGCAAGGGGCTTTAAAACTCTCAAAGCTACTATGGAAATCTAATTGTAGCTATGCACCTTTCACTCTTCACACAAGATCCTACTTGAAGCCCTTGAGCAAGGGGCTTTAAAACTCTCAAAGCTACTATGGAAATCTAATTGTAACTAGGCACATTTCACTCCTCACTCAAGATCCTACTTAGAAACCTGTTGTGTTTCATGGCTGTTAGTCTGGTGCTGAATCTGTTGTGAAAACTGTTGTCAAATGCTCCTTGAAAAATCTAAGCAATTCACATAATTTTCTATATTTTTCATTTAAAAATTGTTTTCAAAGAACTTCACAAAGTTATTTAAACATGATCTCCTCCAGTCTGAATCCATACTTACTGTCATTAATCAAACTGCACTTCACTGTGGTTTTTTTACCACAAGTTAATTTCTAAAGTTATTCCTGTATGACAAAAGTTTCCTGCTATGAATTCCTATGTCTTAATATTTCCTAAATATATTATTTCCTAAACATGTTTATTTCTTCATTATCCAAACTTGTGCTCAGTTACTGGCTGTACCACTGTACTTGTTCTCATGAAAAGGGTTCTGGATTTAAGTTGGATTAAAATGTCCATAACTGGTTCTGAAGAAATGTATGTAGCTCATAGAAAACTCATACATCACCCTAGACCACTTATCCAGGGGTGAAAATACTTCCTTTATATTTTAGTTTATTTAGCATTCATCTGTAGCTCAGTAAAAGAAAAGCAAAAAACTCTCAAGCCTTTTTGAGCCCTACACAAATAATTGCCAATTATTTGTATAGAAATTTTTTTTGTAAATGAGTGTTATGTAAATCCATTATATTCTGGTATGACTTTGGGTTAAATTTTAGATCAGTTCATTATTTGAACCTGCAAATCTGTCTAGATAACTGTATTTTCAACTTGGTTATGGAAGACTGAGGCTAGGTAACTAACACAATGAATAAATAATTAATAAAGTATGAGATTGCAGGAGATACGTTTTACTTAGTGTCTGCAGTGCTTTGTAGAAGAGATCCATTAGAAACAGATGATTTGAGAGATAAAAATCTCTAGCATTAATTTTTACCATCTTACTACTCAAAATAATCAAGTATTTTGGTGCCCAGTAGTTCAGTGAAGTGCTTTAAAGGGTCTCACTCAGTTTTTTGGGTTTTTTTATGATAATTCCATAATTTTTACTGCTTTTCTTTCTTGTTAATTAGCCCATATGAGACTTCATCTGGAATCTGGGCTCAAACCCAGTTATCATTTTAAAGATATCTGATAGGTTTAATAAGTTAAAAACAGATTTAAAAGAGGGAAGTTACTAGACAGAAAAAGAGCAGTAGTGGACATATCCTATGAGAAAAGTCTGAAATGGTGTCTGTGTAAGTGTATTTAATTTTTTTGACTCCATGCCAATTCATTAGCTGAGGTAGAACATTTGAATCCAATATACCTTCTGCTTTTTGACCCCTCCCAATCTGGTTCACATCCAGCTTGACATGGTGGGAGGGCCCCCACCTAGCACAGCCTGCTCAGGTAGATAATGATTTTGTGGTTTTAGCTCAGCAAGATGAATGTTATGTTTAAATATGTTATGTTTAAATATGATTCTTCATTATTACAGAAAGGAAGACAAAATTTGATGAAAAGGTTGCTTGTTCCTAGTTCCCAAGATTTATTGGGCTGAACATTGGAAGGGAGGATGCTAATTGGTAACCATGTCATATTCTAATAGACTTTCAGTGAAGATATTGCTGGGGGTGGAGAGGGAATAGATCTTGTCTAGTTAGGGTTACAGTTACATGAATGAGGAAATTTTCGGTGATAATGCAGTGTGGTCTTCTCATTTCTTTTTGTTAAAAATCTAGTAACGTCTGAAAATAATTTTTTGTCTTTTTGCATATCTTTGCTTTTCGGTGATAATGCAGTGTGGTCTTCTCATTTCTTTTTGTTAAAAAAACGTCTAGTAATGTCTGAAAATAATTTTATGTCTTTTTGCATATGTTTGTAATACAGTTCAACATTTCACAAGGAAGAAACCTAAATATGAGGCATTTAGTCAGAATCATTATCATCACATCATGAAGTTTCAAAATTATACTGCTGTAGGAGATAAAAGATTACTATAGAGAATTCCTTGTTTACTTACAAATATGGCATATACACCAACACAAAGAATTAAAAGTAATTATTTGCTCTTTCATCTGTACTTCTTGCTTACTGAGCAAATTGCTTTTACTTCCAGCTCTATTATTCCATCCTGCTTTGGAATTTTATCTCACCTTTTTTATTTTGTTATTTCTAGTTCCACTGTCAAAACCCCTTTGGTCCCTTCTTTCATTGTCTTATCACTTTGGTTTTGATTTTTTTCCTAACTCTAAGATGCTATCTTCCAGAAAATATGTTGTTTTGGACTTCATCCCATAGTCTTGATTTTTTATAATTTTAAAATGGAAGCTTTTTGAGCCAGTCTGTGTGTAACTTCTGTAAGGAAATTATTATCATCTTACTCACTGGTGTTCACTCAAAAGTGTACACACAGGTTTCTAAATCCTTCACTGACTGCTACATTCTATCCCAACAAGAAATACTTCATTAAATTTTGTTGAGCCTTTCTCACAAATTGTGCACTTGTTGTTGTGTAATAATCTCATTATTATATAGCTGTAACATTTTATTAGGTGAGAGGATGTTCCTTTCTCAGTACTTGTTCTAGCTGGAGACTACGTAATATTTCTGTGTATTGACTGACCTGGGAATGAAAATAAAAGTACCTATTTTTCCTTGGGAATAACTTAGGCTTTCTTGTCCTGCCCTGACACCTCAGCCCCCTGTGAATGAGGAGGGTGGGAGAGGGCAGACAGAAGTTGATTTTTTACTGTTTGGTAGCTCCTGGCTAGAGAAATCTCTGTACAGTGGACCGGCATATATTACATTTTTAGAGCAGATTTGGAGAAATGTGGGACCTGAATATGGCAATATTTTCATTCTAGATCATTAAATTGTGGCAGAATGTACAATAAATGTTTCCTGAATTTCTTTGAAGTCTGAATTCTTCAGGCATTTTCACTTTCTTTGTGTATTTAGGAATGCTTCTGTATTACTGTCCATTGGGACTGTTGCATATAGCTTCCATTACTGCTGATGGCAACCCAATGCATAAATTCTCATTCATGAGAATGAGGATATATTTCTTTTCATTATTTTAGCAAGCATCAGTGAAACTTCTTTAAGAAATATGTTCAGGAAAATTGAGTCCTAGTAATTTAACAAATGAGCATAAGCTTTCATAAATTATATTTAAGATGTTAACATCAAAGTTAACATTCTTGCTGCAAATTTAGTGCCTTTAATTTCTTTTCTCTCCTAGTAAATTGCTGTTCAACTCAGCTTTAATTTATAATAAAATAATAGTTTTAGCTTTATAGCCTTAAGGCATCCACAGAGAGAATAAATTTGCCTCTCCTTTGTGCAGCACTAACTGCATTAGTTTGTTAGTGCTTCCCCTTGGATCCAGTTGGGAGAAGAAATGAGGTGACAATGGGTTGCACAAAGGCTTGACCTTACTCTTACAATGTTAAACTAGGGAACATCCTCAGTTATAAAAGATGGGAATATTTGGTTTCACAATTTTAATTCCCCTTTAGGCAAGCCTTTCTCTGCTCTCTGTACAGGCAGCCTGAGAGGATTAACCATCTTATTTTCACTTCTTCCGTTTTCAAGCTGTGCTTAATCACCAGAACTTCAGGAAGAATATAGGTGACATTAGCTGACTTTTGTACAAGTTTCTCTGACATATGAGGGAGCAAAATATGGGTATTCAGGGTGTTGACTGTGAAAAATGGTATTTGAATTGCAATTAATAAAAAAGAACTGAATATAAAATTTTGTAGGAATATGGATTTTCAAAAGCTCTTCTACACAGTGGGAGGCATTTGCTTTGGAAAATCAGTAGAGAAAAAAAGTGAGTGCATGTCTCATATTTTTTAATGAAAATTAGATAGAAAGTATAGCAGAGAAGAGTATAAGATATAAAGATGAATAATTTTTATATGGCTTTGTCTGAAGAATATGGTAGAACAGTATTTCTGTAGAGGGTGTTTTGTTTAGTAATGTGATCTTTGAAGACTTACGAGTAAGTGGTCACAGCTGTTCACTCAAATAGAACAATTGATGGTTAAATTTAAAATCATTCAAATGAGACTGTAGTGATTTTTTTTTTTTTACAACAAATGGTGGTATGGTGTAAAACTCTGCTGTCCACAAGAAATTCTTGCCATCATGTGAAAACAATATCTAATGAAAATTAGAAGTGTTATTGATATCTTCTTCCACCTACCTTATAGACTATGTTTTAGGAGCATATATGCTTATTCAGTAGGAATAATTTTTTTTCTAGCTCTTTATAACTTATAGACTAGTTGTGATTATACCTGTCTTTATTCAATGAAAAATATTTTAGTGCCAAAGTATCATTAAGGAACATTAACATAATAATCTTTCCTTAGAATTTTTTCTTTTAATACTGTTGGCAAAGAGAAACAAGTGAGGCTGCTCTTTCCTTTACTTTTTTAAATGAACAAAAATTTCCTGAATGCTTTAAATATTCTGAAGTGTTTCAAAAATAATTTTTGCAGATTTTGCAGAAGGACTTTGAAAAAATGTTTGTTCATTATGAAAGAACTAATATTACTGCATCTAATTCAGATATAATACATAAAATTCCACAAAGTAGTAGTTATTTGTATAATGAATTTGTAAATAATTTAATTTCTTTTAGTAAAACCTATTAAGGTAAATTTTCTTATCCTCCTAAAATGACAAGAAACAATACAATAGTAAGTTATTAAAGGTTGAGTTTATTCACTTATGGTTATATAAGATGAATGATCTCAAAGGACTTATTTTTCAATAACTCCATGGTTGTAATTTTCTGTGCATGCCTTTAAGTGTATCCATTTGAATATCCAGCTGCTTAATGTCCAACATTTTATGGTCCTGTCTGTTTTTTGTGCTAAAACCAATGTGAGCAGTATGCAGCTGGCTTTTTTCTTATTTCCAGTTTGAGACTGAAATGATCTAAAGGGCATGAAAGTGAATTATATGAGATGAGAATAGACCTGGATGTCTCCTAAAATTTTAGTGGATGCACATTTAAGTCAATCTGGTTTTTTGCATTTGTGTTGGCCTAGGAGATCCAGCCTTTATGTTTAGACTGGCGTTTACAGAGTTGTATTCTAGTGATAGATCCAGAACAATAAGGTTTTGCAACTGGAAGAGTGTTTCATGACAAAAAGGGATCTAGATAATTTGAAGATGTGTTAAGATTTGCATTTGTTTTGAAATGGGCGCCACTGTTCTAAGGAAGTGACTCTGGGCCTTACATTTTGTTTTAAGCGCAAAAAGTAGCACTAGAATATTTGGTTTTACCTCTAAGTCATTGTAGAAGTGGGACAGTGGATGAGAGGGGAAGGATGCTATCCATGCTCTGGTTACCACGACTGAAATTAAACTTCATGAGCTTGAACAAAACACTTACTGTTCAGGGAGGAACAGTAGACAAACAAGTGCAAAACCAGATCAACCAAGCTTGAAAAGAGTCATTAAGAGGAGAGAATGGTAAAATACAATTAAGAGAAGAATCTGAAGAACTGTATGAACTTAAATTTGTACATAGCAGATGAATAATTACAATTATGTCATGTTCCCTGAACTGAAGTTTATCGAGAGAACCTTTACTAAACTTCTGTTTGACTACTAAGTTGGTGTTTGTGTGGAAAGAGAAGATTGTTGAGGTTTAGGGCACTTCTGCTGTGGCCTAGTTCAAAATTTCTTTCCATAAAATGTTATCTTGTCAGATTGTCTAACTTCATTAGGTTTAATACAAGCTTTGTGACTGGCAACTGACAGAAAACAGAGGGGCGCGTTTGACTAAGGGGTTTTCTTAGGCCACAAGTAAGAAACCTGACTGATAATAACTGGCATCATCTCTTTATTATTATCAAACAGACAGGTCTTTTTTGGGTGTCTTTAAAAATTAGTATATCCCTGTTGGTTTTAGAGGTTCATGACTGTTTTTTCTTAAGTTTTTAAAGGGTTGTATTTTTATTAGCAAAAAAAAGTGGTTATGTAGGAAGCCTTTTTGATGCACTCTTCCTGTGTAACAACATAATGAACCAGTCTTCAGTGTAAAACATTTAGGATATTTAAACACATAAACTGCATCCCAGGACTAGAACTTTGTCTTAATAAGATCAATCAATAAAATAAAAATATTTCAAATACTTTTATCACATATTTCCATGTAAATACTAGAACTATCCTTTTAAATTAGTAGAAGAGTATGAAAAATGACAGTATTAACATAGAAAGAAACCATATGGGTACTCATTTTTCATGCATCTGTGCACTTGCATAGTTTTGTGCTGGTTTGTGTTCTTTCTTTGTCCAATACAAATTTAATAAATTTTTAAAAATATTTACAAATAGACATGTTTTGATACTTGTAAATGATACTGAAATAAAACGGTCTGGAACACATGCATGGATGGATAATCCACAACTCTGAGCAATCTGTTCCAGTGCCTCACCATAGTCAGAGGAAAGAACATCTTCTAACATCTAATCCAAATTACTCTCCTTTTAGCTTAAAACTAGCATGTGTTTGTTAGGTGAATCGAGAGAAGATGAAACTGCTCTGCAAATTTCAGTATCCTGGCAGAGTTTAATGAAGTAAATTTATCCCTTCCTCCTGGAGGTAGTTAAAGCAATGTTAAAGCCAACTCATGGTAATTATTGGTTAGTGCTGGTCATTAAAATAGGATTCACAAAACCATTTTTCTTAGTAAGACAGTTGAATTACAGTTCAACTTTTGAACTATATTATCCAAAACTGAAGGTTCAACAGCCCATACATGGTCTTATGACAAACATGAGAATGTTTTTCCCAGTTCTCTGTTGCTTATGGCAAAGGAATTATTTAATTGTTTTGTCCACTCTTCCTTTCGTCTTTCAAATATTTTGGAGTTAAAATCAGGATGTACCCAGCTGCCATTGTGGAGAAAGGTGAGGCAGAGAACCTTTACAAGTATTGGGCTTGATATAATTTCTTATCAAGAACATCTTTAGTGTCACACAGACTGGAATTCAAGATGTACATGGAAAGAAGGAAGGCATCACCCCTTTTTCCCATGGCCCCTCCCCCCAAAAAAGGTTGCTTTTATTCCTATCTTCACCAATTCTCCTTTCATATCTGACTAGAAAACTGGTGGAAAGCTGATGCTGTAGCTGTGAAGTTGTATGCAAGTCACAACTTCATGGTCTGTGTTGGTGCACAAATCAGAGGGGAAAATCAGATTAAAGAGGAAGAGGCTAATGAGTCCTACTCTACTAGAGCTCAGTAACAGCTGCAGGGCTGTAATATTCTTTCCTAAGACCTCTCTGGTCAGGATGGGCTGGATATAAGAGTTATTTTTTGTGAGGATAGTCAACAGTAGAACTGGGGGACAAGCAGTGCTGCTTCCATCTTCAGTTTTTTTGAAGATTTGTCTGGATAAAACCCTAAGCAGTCTGGTTTGTGCTCATGGTTGATTCTCCTTGAATCAGGAAGGTGGACTGGACCCTGAGGTCCCTTTGCCCTAGATTATTCAGTTATTCAGTAACCATGTCAGTAATCATCCTCGACCCTGAACTCAGAATAGTTCTTTCACCATGAGGCAGAAGTTGAATTTTCGATGTGGTTTAAAATCACACATGGGCAAAATGTCCTCCTTCATATAAAGGTTGAATAAAGTAAAGAGCTACCTCAGAATCACTTGAGTGAACAAATGTACAGGGACACAAACAAAAACTTTTCCTTTTGAAATGAGGCCTTTTCCAAATGTTCTGCAAAATTTCATGCATATGCCACAGAATTTGTTTAGTACATATTTCTGCTATATTTAAAAGTCAGTGGAACTTTAAAAAAAAACCCCTAATTCATAATTCTCTTTTATTCCACTAGTACAGTTCTTGTTTATCTAAAGGGAATAGAATTGTTTTGTAGCATAGCTGTATTTTTAATAAGAAAATATGATTAAAATCCTAGCATAGCCATATTTTTAATGAGAAAACATGATTAAAATCCTGAGTAAATTTAATACTTGAACTTATTCAGAAATCAAAGGGAATGAATGTACTTGTCTTTCTTTTGTCATGAACCAAACTAGGATTACAAAAGCTGGCAGATAAAATTTTCAGTTACACTTTCATGTTAATTCTAAATTTTGACAGAATGTTGGTTTTCTTCCAACATGAAATGCGGTTTAACTTTTACTTAGTTTAAAAAAAAACAAGTACATAACAGCAATGGCAATTTTGTTACAAAATTTCATGATTGAAGCATTAAATTGAGGAATATAAGCTTAAAAATGTGCTTTCTTACCAGCTAAAATTTTGAGCAAAATATTTGTGTAGTAAAGCAATCATTTCAGATGTGAGCAACAGTGAAAGTAAACTGCTCACTCCAAGACGTTATGGTCACTGTGTACCAAAAAGCCAGCATGAAATTGAAACTCAAAGTGCCTCAAAGGCAAGAATTTCATAATAACTTCTCCAGCTTTCTCAGTCTGAGTTTCACTTCACGTAACAGGATTTTGGTTTGGTTTCTTCCATGCTTCTTTTTCTCTGGCAGTCATTTGAGATTAATTGCATTCAAGTCAAACATGGTCATCCTTCCTAAACTCCTTGGTGCCGTGCGGTTCCCCAGGGGCACCCTCAGCCAGCAGAGAGACAGGCACGTGTTCTGAAAGATGGTGCTGTGAAGGCACTGAAAGTTTGCTGAATGTGGTTTAATCTGCTTTTTTCTTTAACAAGGTTCTTTGATTTACCATTTTCCTCGTGTGGCTGCAGAGCCACCATTGCTGAGCACTGAGCTGCAGAAGACAGCTCACATGATTCATGCCTCAAGGGCAGTAAGTCTTCAGAGTGACAGTCCTGCTGCTGTAGCAGTACCATGGTTGTTTTCCCAAAGGGAGTGTTTGTAACCACACATCATTTTATATGCACTGTGGCATAATAATTCCTAGATTTCAGCACTATTTCTTACTTACGTGAATCAGACAAAAGAATAAAGGAAATATAATCCTTATACCTGGAAAAATAACGTGATATCTTCAAATACATTCTGAGGTACTCCAGAATATTTTGTCTTTGTTTGTGAGAATAATGATTCCAAATACATTGCTGAAATGGCAATTAGTAGGATATAGTTTTAGAGGGGAGTTGAATTCCTTATTTCAAGGTGAATTTGGGATGTGTGCTTCAAACAAATCCTATGGATAGGAACCACTACACACTATTATTGAATCTATGGAATGTATCATCTTGGTGCATTTTAAATTAGTTTTGTGTTTGCCATATAACACCAAGACAAAAACAAGTAGCTGGTGAGTGCTTTAACCATTGCCTTTTCCTTTTCCATGTTCAGTGAATGGAATATTCCACAATGTTATGACAAAGATATATATCACGACATAACATTAAAGCCCTAAAAATTGCTGTGTACTGTTGGAGGGGTCAAATGAAATAAAGCAGATGTGGTTGGGTAAGAAACATTTTAAGGCTGCAGAGAATTTAGCCATACTTTTGTTTTATGCAATCCTAAGTGATGTAAAGAAAGCCATCAATGGAACCAGCCAAATAAAATGTGTTCACTGAGGAGAAGGAAAGAAATATGTGCCTGAGTTCTACAGAAAGTGAAGAATAGGAAGGTAAAGCAGGATTAAAAAGTGAAGGCAGGATTTTACCATTTGCCTGTTGAAATTCAATTATTGAATTTAAAAATTGAAAACTGAAAAAAATTTCTTAAAATATTAATAAAAATTCTTCTTCAAGACACTATGGGATTTTGTTTTACAAATGATTATTCTGAAAGTGAATCAAAATAATATTTTCATTTCTAAAGTTTCTATGTGCAGCTCTTAAATATTTGAATGAAAGTGGAGTATGGGCAGTTGTTTGTAGCAAGACTTGGTCCTGTTTTCTGCATTAAATTTGTTGATAATAGTGTAAATTTGGAATAATTTAAACTACAATTAACATCTGATAAAATATATTTTCCATTTTGCCATCAGTGGTATTATATTAATATTTAATTGTAGAAAGATAATTTCAGTTTTTATTATAGATATGTGAAGGTAGTACATTGATGAATATAAGACAAACAAGCTTCATAAGTGTATTATTTTTTTAAATGTTGCAGTAAGTGACATATTAAAGAAAAAGAAACCTCAGTTTCAAGAGCAGTACAGTTTTTAAATTAGCTTTTAATTTGGATCACACCAATATATGCCAGGATTCTGTTGGAAAGGCTCCTTTACTAATTTATATATTTGCTATTTGTTGTTATGACTTCTTTAATTCTGGAAAGAATTTTCAGTGTCTGTAAATTGTAATAGGTTAAAATTTACTGAAATTGTCATAATAACATTGCTAAGTTTATTATATTATTGATGTGAGGACCCAAAAGTGATTGAAAGACTTAAAATGAGGACTATCTCCATAAATTTAATAGGGCCAAAGAATAACATTATTTTTTTTCCACTTCTTTCTTGCCTGATGATTTTCTTACTTTTATGATACCCATTCTAAGCAATTTTTATTAGGCTTTCTTCTTGTCAGGGAATAAAGCAGAGGAAAGGAGAAGAGAGAAACCAAAATTTAAGTGTCTTTAAGGAGAAATTTTAAAAAAATAGGTAAATGTCTCTTGGGACTCTAGAGCTTCGTTATTGAAATACCTTAATCAAACAGGCTTTAAAGATGTGATTACTGAAGAGAACTTCAACTATTTAGACTCAACTATTTAGACTCACTGAGTGTGTGGGTTTATTGTATCACGCTTGGCATTGAGTGCAACATTGATTCTCTACCTAGCAGAGTTGTCATTTTTATTGTGTACTTGCCAGGTTTTTATTTCCCTTGAAAAGTATGGATTTTTAGTCTCTTAGCACCATCCTAACATTGTTTACTTATTGTTAGTAGCTATTTCTTGTATCTGATGGCATAGTTGGTGTGCAGGACTGCTTATATACAACATATAAGGTTGGAAATTGCTTGGTAAGAGGTTACAGAGTTCTCTACTCTCAACTCTCAAATATTTATCTTCTACTCTTATTTGTTGCCAAATGCTTCCTGATCAGTTGAAGTATGTTGTATGGAAATACATTGACTGAATGAAACATAATAAAATTAATCAGCTGTTTACATTTGTAATCTTGGGAGAAGAATAAATTGTGAATAACATAAATTATGTGATTACACTTGTTTTGGTGGGGAGAAAGACAATGGAGTCTCTTTGATTCTTATGATCCTTTCTATTTACTTCCATCTCCCAATCACATTCTTTTTAATCATTTAAGCAGTATGAAGTATGTCTATAGTAGAGGAGTGGTTTGAGGTTATTTATTACTGAAAAAGAGGGGAGAAATCTGTAGCACTCTTTTTTCCTCTCTGAAAACTTGTCCTTGACTGAAATTGACATGAGACACAAGTAAGTTGTGGGAGAATGCAGAGAAGGAAAATGAAAAAGAAATTTAAAAGCTCTTTTTATCAACCTTCTCAACTTTCAAGCAAGAACACAGAAAAAAAAAATAATAATTTGTGTGTTTCTCAAACCTACATGCATTTGAAAACTTGTATACCATGTTAAAAGGTTGGCTTTCCTTTCTTCCCAGTTGACCATGAGAGAGGTTGTTTGGATTTTTTTCTGGATCTCCAATATACTTTTACAATGACATAAATTCTTTGTAAATAACACTGAATCCCACCCAATATTCTCAATAATCACAGTGGTTTGTATATTGGCTTGTGCTGCTAAATATATTAGTGTTAGTTCAGAAAAAAAAATCAAAAAGTGTCTCTTAAGAGAATAAAAATTAAATATTACTTAAATAGCCTAAAATCTTGTAAATTGTAAATAGTCCCTTTGTTCACTTGTATAGAGAAACTTCAAACTTCTTTCTCAGATATGCAGATTTCTTAACTATTTTTTAAAGAATTACTCTTTTAAAAATTACATTATCAGTATTTTTTCTAGCATTGACAATGATTTCTGTTCATTCTGTTCAGATTAAATTTATTTATATTTTTTAAATATATGTCTGGAATAAAGAGCACCACTTCTTTACCAGTTGTTAAAATTTCTCCTGAAAATAAGTTTTCCAGCTTTCCCTTGTGATTCATTTGCTTTGAAATGCTTTCAGTTTCTGAGCTGTTATTTTATCTTTTTAATGCCAGCATGGAAATTTTCCAGGACTGCAGGCTTCTTTCTGTCTCTCGCCTCACTGTTCTTCCTCTCCAATATGCATGTTCTTTCATTTCTTTTTACCTGACAAGTTTTCCATGTGGTAATTATTCTGTTCTCAAACATATTTTTAATAAATCAGTGCTGAAATGCCTTTCAGTAAAAAAATTAAATTCATGTTGAAAAAGAGGTGGACTTCTGACAATAGTTTTCAGAGATCTTTTTGGCCTGTAAAACCTGTGGCTGTGAGAAGGGCATTTGGGAGTCTGGAACAGGATGTGCAAGCCATTGTTCTGTAGATTTTAGGTCACTTCTGCCTCCAATAGATCTTTGTATGTCCCATGTTAACAGCTACTAGCTACATTCAGTTTGTAACTGAGATTTATGTTTAACAGACTAAAAACTGTATGTGCAGCAGTGGATATTTTTTCATTCTGTATCAGATGAAAAGCTCCTGTATTACTCCTGTATTACTATCACTCTCCCCGAGTACAATGCTTCTTTTATGTTTTTTTAGGAATAAGTCCATAATTTTCCTCTTTAGCTACTTCTGGTCAAAAGGATTTTGAGAAATGGGCTGATACTTTACCTCATATGTAAGAAATAGCTGATATAAAATAATAACAGAAAATTTTGCAATAGTGAGATAAACGTACTGACAATAATAGGCATGAAGCAATTAGTGATGCTCTAATGCTTCCCTGATATACTGGCTAACTTTACTTATTGACTGGATTTTAATTAGGAACCATGTGCTATTGATCTGTGCAGTGACAAAGCCTCAAAAGTCATGGACATAAAAGAACTAAGGATGATGATCTAATGGTTCTTGTTTACTTTGTCTGAAGACATTTATAGTCCTTTTTATACACAGATTCTGTATTCTAGTACTGTGTTGTTTTCTGAGGTTTATATATACATGTCCTTGTATTCTTTCATTTTGATCAGTATAGCAGTGTTTTTCTATTGTTTCTGGGAAAGGGTGGTAACAGTTTTGGTTTTTGTTTGGAGATGAGCTTGAACCAGGTTTAAATTTTCCGAGTCCATCTTGTTCGCCTTAAGCCTGAATGACGTGTGAATTCTGACTATTGGGAAGGCTGGTGGTCAAAATGGAATTTATTTGGGTTTTCAAAAGTTATTAAATCCCCTGAAATTGTAATTATCTTTAATTTTTCTAGCAGATTTTTTGTTTTTCAAAGATTAATTTATTAATTAATGTTTACAGACAGTAATTTAGAGTATGCTATTAAGCATCTCAGTGTTAGTGCTACTGTTTCTGTTACAAATTCCATATGTTCGCATGTGCTGCTTTACTTTCTTGAACTGATTTAAATTCACATGTACATGAGTTAATTCAGGAGCCTCAGGTAATTGTTCCTTAAGAATTCTTTGATGATGATTTTAGATTGTGTTGCAAACTTTCAAATCACTCTTAGGCCAGTTCTGCATTCAATGCAGCTATCTGTGAGTTCTGCCATGATTCTTTTGAAACCATCTAGGTTTAACCTACTATTTTTGCCCTCAGTTATTCTGACTATCTTGTGTGATTATCAGAGATAGTCATATGAAAGGGTTTGCCTCTGACCACGTCTTCCTTTCTTCAGTTGCCTGTAATCTGATCACCTGCCAAATCGAGTCCATAATTTCTATACTAACTGTCACAGATGGATGTTTCTCAGCTTGCAATAGCTTTTAAGGCTGACAAATCCAATACACCAAGATCTGTGTCATGCTTAATAATAAAATTATGAAACCTTGCCAATTCATCAAGCCTGTGACTCCACAAGCACATTCCATGACCACAGCCAGCATATTTATCTTTAATCAGAAACTGAACATCCACTGAAAATGCCACAGTGAAACTGGGCAGTGGTATTAACTTTCCCATGCTCCTCATTGGAGAGACAAACTTGTTTTCTGTGTTCTTGAATATTCTATTGATTTCTCCAAAACAAAACCAAAGAAAAACCCAGTCCTACTCATTTTAAGTAGGCTGTTACAACACACTTTGCCAAGTATTCATTGCAATGGACTTTTCATCATCTCCAATCTTTTCTCCAGTTCATTTTCATAACAGGAAATACAATTTTAGGCCTTGTTCAATATGAGAAAGCTTTTTGTTGCTGGACATCCAAAGCCTTGAAAATTTTCAGGAACAGCATGAGTCAACTTGATGTAGGTTTGTCTGGAACATTGGTTCTCATCTTTTGATCTTTGGCCAGTGTAAGGAGTTCTGTTTTAAAGTGCTAAGAAGGGAAATGTGTATGTAGTATAGGACAGGTGATTTTTTTCTTTTTCTCCACTTGGAGTTTTGAAATACAGTCTCTCTGCAAGAGGTGACAATGGATGCTAGGAAAGTGTTGGGTATTCTTGGGGTAAAATTCAGCATTTTCTCTTTTGTTACAGGATTATTTTTTCAAGACTGACAGTTAACAAAAATTTCTGAAAAAGTCCAATTTATTACACATCAGAGTTCTACCGAGATTTTCAAGTACTGGACTAGAAATTTGCACCAGCATTTATCCAAAAAGCACCACAATACTATGAAATCACCTGTAGTGAAAGGATATTCATCCACTGAAATCCTGGTATTTGGAATTACTCCAAAACTATTTTAATGTCTTTAAGCTTGTTGGAGTAGGAAGCATTAGGTTATGTGGGATAAAGAGTTGATGAACCATGCCTCTGTATTCTGAGGATGCACCATTGCTTTCAGAGTACTGGTATCCTAACAAAAATGTTCATTTGTGACCAGAAGTCTACAAACCTTCACGGTACCTTCAGATTCAGGGAATGGAAAATTAGTAACTATGTTTGGTTTCCTGGGTGGCTGGCTTTGTTGGGTTCTACACCTTCAATATTCATTTAGAACTAATTGCTCTGTTGCATGCTGAGAAAAGAGTGGGGCAAGCTGGTAACACACTTCAAAAATGAGGCAGTTGAGTTAAACCTAGTCAGGTGTTTTAAAATTCCCTCCACACTTCCTCCAGTGTTCCTGTTGGCAGAGTGGGCTATGGTTAATTTCTCTTCATCTTTCTTGGGTTTTTGCCATGATATAGTCATGAACTGAATTGTCGGCAGAGTGGGCTATGGTTAATTTCTCTTCATCTTTCTTGGGTTTTTTTGCCATGATATAGTCATGAACTGTATGACCCAACCAACATCAGAGATCCATAAAAATCCCAATTTCTAATGTGTCTACCATTAACATAAATAGTCATCATCAACTGACAAAATCCTGCAACTTTATATTTACTAAAAACTACTGTCAAGGTGAAGGATGTTTGGATTCAATCTCGGCAGCACTGCAAATTTTAATTCTTTCAATGCTGTTGTTTCATCTTTCTCTTTCCATTCTCTACCATAACCTTATTGCTGCTGATCCCGTTTCATGCCTCAGCACCAGAGGAGAAAGCTGACAATGAGCCCAAGCTACATATAAATGCTGTGACTTTAGCTGTAACATTGAAAATTTGTTGCTTGTGCAGAGTGGCTACTAGCAAAAAAATATTTTCTCTTTTTCCAGTCTTCTCATAATGTAATTACTCTTAGATTGAAACATTTAAGTTTATTAAATAGCCAGCAGTTTGTGCTGTTTTTCTGCTAGTATGTTAAACTTCTCTGAGTGTTTGAAATCCCTTAACTCTGATCACCAGCAGCCTTCAGTAAGTCAGAAACCTTTGCCAGGTAATCCTCACACCTTTAGGAGCTGGAGTAGCTAAATTGTGGAATTTAAAACAAAGAGAGGGTTTGCATGCACTGTAGACTGGGATGACGTGGCAGGCTCCACAATTATCCCTTGAACTTGATGTCCTGGTCTGCACAAAACTTAAAAAAATATTGGTAAACCTATTGCAGAAGTGCCTGCAGCACTGCTTTTTTGTCTAGGGAGTGACGAGATGACTCCTTTAATTGCAGGGTCATTTTTCTAAGTGGCTGCTGAACTGTCAGAAGCCACCAAGCCATGAAATGTGAAAGATCCTGTGGCTGGTTCGTGGAACTCCACTCACATCTGTCTCTTCAATTCTGGATATTATGCTCTTCAGCTTGGCACTTATTGCTCTGCTGCTACGAACTCTAATCTCTGTGCCAGGACTCCTGCATATTTCCTTTCTGCAAGGAATACTAAAGCGCATACAGTAATTATCTAAACATTTCTGGGTCATAAATCACAGCATTGTAAAGCTACCTTAGTGGTACAATACTGAAAGAATCAAAATTTTACATAGTACTATCTCACTAAACCCAGGAGGTAAAATTTCAAATTTATAAAATATGTATCATTATTTGCATCTTATCTCTTCCATGTGATAAAAAAAAACCACCCTATTCTTTTCTAAGCAAGATGATCTGGTTTAAAATACTGATAGTTTTTTGTTTATTTCATCCATCATTGTAGTTGATACTGCACTAAGGCAACTTAAAGTGCTTCCTTTTAAGCCAATATTTGAGCTGAAGAAAATGTTTGAATATTTTCTATATTTTGATTCTCCAGTGCTTACTGTAATAACTCTATTATTTTATACAGAGCACTGAAGGCTCTGTATTGCCTTTGGAAGCTGTTGACAAGCAGATGAGGATTTTACAGCTAATACATAAAGTCTGAATGCTACCTTCCTGAATGGATATTTTAAATAGTGCTTTTCAATTCAGATGAAAATCTTAAATGCTGTTAAATTTCTAGGTACTTGAGCTTTTGGCAGCACATGGTGATTTTAAGTGGAACTTAATCACTATATTTCTATATTGTGATTTACATAATATAAGATAAAATGCAAATAGGGTCTTTGTGAGTGCTCTAAAAAAGTAATCAGTTATTCAAACTCGTAGTGTTAAGCAAGGGGAGATTTTAAATTTCCAAGCCAATGTAGTGAAAGGCAGCAAAAACTTCACCTGCACACCCAGCAAAGAAGTAATGAAAGAGAAAAATATTCTTAAGGGAACTAAATATATATATATATAATTTTTTTTTCCTCTTAAAGTAGAAGAGCATTTCAGTCTTTTTTTGGCAAAATACTTTTTAAAGAATGAAATGTGTTTATGGGGAAAATTGTTTACTAATGAAATGTAAAAATGAGGAACTACTGAATTTTAGTTTCAGTGTTTGACAATAACATTGAAAGAAAACAAAGATTCACATTTAGTATACTGGAAAATCAATGACCCCTTTCCCTTGAACTTTCTGCAAGAATTATTGAAATACAAGATCTAATCTGGTAATTTTTGATAAGACATTATAGTACTATACCTTTAACATTCTAATACACTAGAGAATTTTATTTTCAAAATATTTTCTTTATCAAGAGCTGAAAACAAGGTTCAGTTTTCCAAATAACTCATACTTAGTTTGTTCGGTGTGCAAGTGTTAAATGTAGAAAACATTCTTATGGTTAAATAATATTTTCATTGTTACAATTTGTGACATTGTGTTGTAATATTGAACAGTGATAATATATTATGAGAAAAAAGTCCTCTATGCTGTTTTTTTTCTATGATTTTTTCCTGATATAGTCACTTAAATGTATTTAACTTAATGCAATTCATGTGCAATGCAGTTTTGAAAATATATAATTCTTTTCTGCTTCACTGAAAGCAGAATACAATTAAACTAACAGAAATAAGAAGTAATAAAACAGGCACAATTGAGACAAAAAACAATAAAGAAACAATACAGTAATAAAAATGTAGCATTAACCATGAGAAACATGGACCTAATGATCTCATCTATCTTTCTTAAAAAAATAACTACAATTCTGGAGGCAACATTCTGTCCAGAAATCACTAATTCCCTTCTCCCTAAGGGTGGAATGCACGTGTTGAGTCCTAGTAGTGTTGTCTGACTATAGGAATGCTGCTAATAAACCTCACTTAGAGTGTACCAAAAGAACTATCAGAAACAACAATAGCCTCTAACAATTTATAATTTGGGTACACAATTAAGATATCTTTTGAACAGAAGTCCACATGCTTTTGTCAGTTGTCAAAGTCCTCATTAAAATGAATATCATATGTTGCACATGAAAGATGATATTTTTGCCATTTGAAAATGAAGATTGAAGTTGTAGTTGACAAAAATGCAATTTTTTTTGCATTTGCCTTTATCCAAAACACATAGAAATAATATATATATATAAAACATGTATTCACTATTGAGAATAATTCATTTTGTTGTGATTTAAAACAGGTATTATTGTCATGTCCTTGTGAGATTTTAAAGTCATTCTTTTCACCTAATTCTACCTTCCCCCTGCATATTTTTTCTGTCTGTGTTTCTTGCCCTTCCTTTGCCCCGTTTTCACACCTTTGAGACTTTTTTCCTCAAATGATGTACCGTACATGATTGAGAAAGGATTGTGACTCCACTTGCTCAATATGCAAATAAATTCAAAAGTTTAAGCATTCTTAAACCCATTAAACTATAAAATATATGGGGTTATCTGAAATCATATTACTTTTATTATTGAATCAAATACAGGCACATTGGTTTGCCATCAGTGGAGGAAATATATGTGTAAAATATTTGTTGTAACTTATGTGGCCTCACCTTCAGAAGGAGAAAAACAAAGATGATATGATCGATCAGATGTGCATTTTTCTGTGCACAGTGCTGGGCTGATGTAGATTTGTGTCTGAACAGTTATGAGTGTATGTTGTATCTGCTTTCTAGTCAGCATTCAAACCAGAGTGGGGAGATTAGGGAGTGTCAGCCACCAACTGGAACATTTTAAATTTCATCTGTTTGAAGTTTCAATACTAATAATTAAAAATAAAAAGTTGTTTTTCTGGATTCAATGTACTTGGGATGTCTAAGCCAGCATCAGGATGCTGGCCTGTCTACAGGGTGTCAGTGTGGTGCCTTCCAGAGATGCCAACTCCAATTCAGCATATTGATTTTTATCTTGGAGGGGGGCAGAAATTAAATTAAGTTCCCCTGAGGAACACTTTTTTGATTCAGGTTCTAGAGCTCACTTGGTCAATGCTAGTTTAAAGTCCAGAAGGAAAAGACACACGGCATTGCTGAGGGTGGCAGATGGTGTTCGGTTGTGGTTTCATTAGCAGTTTTATATTTTATATTTCTTATAAGGTATTAAAATAAGTATTTTTTTTTAATTTCACACTTCAATTATGAATAAAAAGGCTGAAAACATCCTATAAACATAGAAATACTAGAAATGAAAGATGAGACATACAATTCTTTTGAACTGGCCACAGCTTAATCAGTGGCAAGTAGAAGAAAACGTAAATTCCTGCAGTTAAAGGGCTCTGCAGTGTCTGTGAAGGGAAAAGGCACAATCTGAATTCCAATCAGGATGCCATGTTAATCATGGAAAAAACAGATTTTATTGATACTCAATCAGAACTGGGCTTTTTTCCCATGTGGAGGAAGAAATAGGCAGGAAAAATATTTTTATTATGTACTTTAGTATTTGTTAGGTAAAATAGATCTTGCTATTAGGTGGAAAGTTTCCATCTGTAATCATAGAAAATATAAGATATTTCATTCAGCAGCAGAAGTGCTAACACACATTTACATGGCTAAGAGGCCATTATTGGTATAGAATCATGACATTGCTTAAAAATAATCTATCTGATTTATTCCTTCTCTGTTTCTGGACTGAATACATGGTGTTCACAGTTAGATTGAACACATGAACAAGGATGAGGGAATTTCTAGTGGAAATGTAGAGGAAGCTAAATGGAAACAATCAAAAATAGAATATGTTTGTGTGGGGTTTTTGAGAAGTTATTGGCTTCTCCTATAGTTTATCCATTCAGAAAAAATACTGCTCAGAAAATGAAAATTAACTTAACATGAAAAGCTTTTATTAAATAAAATGTAGATATAAGCAAAATTATGAGATTTTATCTCTCAACATTAATTCCCCATTTTATCTCTCAACAGACACAATTAAAATAAAATTTTAAAAAAGCAAAAAAAAGCTGTTAAATGAGGTTGATTTGAGCTAACTGTAGGAGAAAAATCTGGTAGAGCAATTTGTCTGGCTGGGGTTAGAATTAGGAACCACAAGAGAAATATTACTGGCATTTATCCTGACCATTACCTGGTTGTTGCCCAATGAATGAACTGTGAAAGCAATTAAAAAGTGATTTAAACTCATAGTTCCTGTTCTTTGTTCACAGTAGCAATCTCATAACAAGCTGAGTGATTAAGTAAAATCTGGAATGCAGAACAGATTCTTAATTTCCTTTCAGATGATCAGGATTTGATTTTTTTTTTCCCCCAATAGTTTCGTGACCATATTTGTTGAGGTACTTCCAACTTTTTCCTCCTTCTTTATTCCCTATGCATGTCCTTTTATCCCATTGAATAGCTGTAAAAATATTCTTTTTTGGTTATAGATCTATAACTAAAATGTTGATGTAATAGATGCACATCTGCAGACAAGTGTAGTTATTTATGGAAAGCATATTAAATTCTAAAAAATGTGTGAAAATACTCCCATTTGATTCATAGTTTAATTTCTTCACGTTTTGAAATACTGGATAATGGATAATCCAGGCAGAACAATTTTATTAATAAATTTTTTACATGTTTTTAAGTATGTTTGCACAATTTTAAGTGGGAAAAGTGCTCATTTGCTATTATTTATTTGTTCAGTAATGTGTTCCAGTGACTCCTGTTATTCTTAGGATCTCCCTACTCTTAAATGTGCATAAGATATGTTCGGTAACCAATGTGGAAAAATGTAAGATCTAGTTAGGACTGAATTTTGGCATTAATTTTGTTGAATAAGGCAAACTTTTTCCTTCTAATGATAGAAGAGGTTGCTCATATTAAAAAAAGAACCAGAAATCTGCCTTGGGTTTTCTGAAATGTATCTGGAAGGTATATTAATACTAGAATTTTAGCAAGTAGTTGATTTGTGCCTCAGGCCCAAAGAGAGAGAGTGTTATACTAACAGTTTACATTATTTAAAAATTATTCTAAGTGTATATATGAGAGTAATGATTTCCTGTAGAGGGAATGAGAGGATGTCAACATGGAAAAGACCATACAGCATTTTCTGTGTATCTCCCAGATGAATAAATTGATAAAAAGTATTTTATCATTTCTAGTAGGAAATTGCCACTTTAGCTATACAAATCTTTTATGTTATGCAGGAGTTTTAAAAATGGAGAATCAATCTCCATAATTGAGCTAAATCATTTTTCTGTAGTTCAGACACTATGCTAGTTTTAAAGATATGCTGATAACTGCATGATAATTTGTAGCTGCACTGTTACATGTGGTCAGACATACCTGTTTTATTAAGGCTTGGGGATGAAATAAGCCCCAGTTGTCACATGAATTGACCACAGCAGCCAGTATTAATGCAGAGGGAGAGAAAACTGAATTTACCAGTTGTCAGCATGTATCCATAACAATGGCGTGTCTTTAAGTATTTCCTAAACTATTCCCTCTGCCTGACATCACAACTCATCAATATTTTTTGCTTTAAGTTAGGTTATTTTCTTTACCTAAAGATCTCTTATATCTCTCCTTTAGTGGCATTTTCCCCACTATGAGAAGCATACAGCTCAAATCACTGATATTTTTCAACTAAAATGGAAAATGGTGCTGTGTGTATGCATTTATGTAGGTTAGAACTTCAGTCTTTCAGTGTAATATTCAGTATATTACCAGCCTTTCTTGGGTTAATGCATCTATGTAAAAAAAAAATTAAAGGAAGCATGTTCGCCTATAGAATATTTTTTGTGAATAGCAACACAAATTGTAGAAATAGATGATGTGTACTTCTGTGCAGGAAGATAAGCAAAATATCTTACAAAAAGAAAGGCCTATATTTCAGCGTGTTATGGGACTGTAAGTAGTATAGTGAGTCTATAACTAAATATTTTATACTTCAGGTCATGTAGTTTTCATTTCTGGTATCGGAGGCATTGAAGCTAGGGAAAAAGCCAAACAGATGTCTGTGAAACTTTACTGCAGTATCCTCGTGAACTCAAAAGTAAAAGCAGAATGCTTAACATTCCACAAAACTTCCAGATAGACCCATTATTAATTGTTCCCTGTGTGTTTGGATTACCAGTGATCTCAATTTCGATGAGACAGTCACTGTTGTGGCTTGTTCAGCTCCTTTCAGTATGATTGTCAGGAAAGTCTTCTGCCTTAATTCTGAGACCCACCCATAATTTTCAGTTCAGGTCAAACTGGATGAAAAATTAAATTATTTTGGTCTATTCATGGAAGAAAGTAAATGAAGTTGGTAGAGTTTGATCACAAGGTCAAATCTACTACTGTGTCTTAGGGCAGTGTTTGACAAGCAGAATTCAAATTGGCTTGCCAGCAATAGGAACCCAACATAAGCTTTTTATCTTGAGGCTTTTGTGGATATCAGACTAGCTAAAACTCAAAAAAGAGTAGTACAGTCAGTGTGCTGTACACTCAGTACAGTGATTTTGAGATTTTTTCAGAGGTATACAATAGTTCATGATCTCTATACCCTTAGATTATTCTGCATTGTTTGAATCTGCTCACATGAAAACCACTTTTCTGAAAACCACTTTTCCAAAAACATACTAAATTACATTAGTATCTATTTTATAGTAAAGTTAGTTTTCATCTGTAATGGTTTTCCCTTTATGTTTATTAAAATAATAAGACTTTTTTTGAGAAGATGTTTCTGAGAGTTTATGAAAGTTTGAGAAATTTTGAGGACCAGACTTATTTGAAAAAGCTTATTCATAGCTGAAAGATTTCAATTATATAGACCTTCCATGAAATCTTTATACTCTTGGAAATTAATGGACTGAATGTAAGGTCACAGCTCTGTTCCTTGCAGAACTCCTGGAAAATTAACAGCATTCATTCACCTGGAAAACGTGGTCATTTTATATAGGTGAAACACAACATAAATTCCTAATAAAACAGCTAAGAAGGTAGAGTGAGATAAAACCAGTCCAATGTAGACTTGTGTTTAATGAGTTAATATAAATATTTTATAATGTTATGTCTAAAAAATACATGATTTTGCTGACCAGTGTAAAATCTGGGTGGCAAATAGTCTGTATGGAAGTACACCTCAATATAAAATGCTGTTTGTGGCCTATTTCCTCATCTGTAAATTGGAGATGTTTTCTCTCTTATTTACCTGATTTCTTAAGGCTGCCTAGGATTGCCTCTTACTTTTAAAACATCCTGATTTCTCTGTGACTATAGTGTAACTTGTATACTTTAAAATACTGTATTAGAAAATATGTAGTTCAGGAAATCTAGTATTATTTGTGTATCTCAACTATTTATCAAACCTGCTGTTTGTTTAGAGAAGTTGTCACCAAGTTGTCACTTGAAAATAATGCCTTGATGGGGCAGTGGTGCTGCTATGGAATCCCCTCCAAAAATTAAAATTGCAGAATTCTTACATAAAAATAGAAGCCTTTAAATGTCTATTTATTAAATGTTTAGCAATGAAGAAAAGTAATTAATGAATTTCCCTCCATTTCTTAACATAGTTCCATAGCATACTATTTTTTCCTCTTCCATGCAGGTTCTTCCAATTTTCTTCCAACACTGTAAGAAAGATGTCAACTACTTTGAATAGTAACTATTTTATTGTTTTTTTTCCTCTAACTTCTGAAGAAGAAAATCGCTCTTCCAAATTACTGACTTCAAAATACAGTTTGACTTGCACAATGAATATAACTGTACTATGAAAAAGATTTTCATTTGAAAGATTTTCACTTACAGAATTGTGATTTAACCAGGCTACCAGCCAAACAATTATTTTAGGTTTATACATATTATATATCCATATTCTCCAAAGAGATGTCATTAAAGCCTGGTAATTGTTAGTCTTTTGAAAAGAACGTGTAGTTATGAATAAATGCTTTAGCATTAATTTTTGAGGAAAAAGCTTAGGGAATTATTTGTGTGGATTTCATTAATGGCATTTGAACAATGAAAACTCCCTGTGCTTTACATTGTAAACAACTTTCTGTGCAATTGGAGTTTAATTTGTGGTATTGCTCCCTACTCTGAGCTAGATAATGCAAAACTTGGAAGAAGATGGTTCCCTGTGGTATGTGGTGTACACTTTGCAAAGCCAGGGACATGTTGCAATGTCACAGGTGAAGAAAATATTAGACTGGGAGCTGGGGGATCAACCAGAAAATAAAGAAAAGTCATGCTCTTTGTTGTCGGAACAGATGGTGCTTCCACAAATTTTGGCCATAATGGGGAAGGTCCTACTAAAACCAGCATGGCCTTGGCTTGTAGCCCTTGGAGGTTTTCCCTGGTTGGTGTATCAGGCATCCAAGATTTCATTCAGGAACAGCTGTTTTGCACAGATTGCAGCAAATTTGATGTCTGTCTCTCAGTTCCAGGAGAAATCCTGTAAGTGTTGTTGAGGAGTTAGGCTGCTCCAGAAGTGCCATAAGCAAAACACGCCCCGTGGTCCAGGGCACATCAGTGTGAGTCAAGTGTTCTTATTAGTTGATTGTCAATTCAGCTTTGGCCATTTCTGTCATTTTAGGTACAGGTGATGTTCTATTAAAATTTTCTCAGGAGGTGGGATGTAGATAATTTAAGATTTAATGTTTGTTCTTTATTTTAATCTCTATAGATTAATTTCTATTAAAAGGACAAAAATAGAAGAAGTAGAAATGCCTCCTTCATATAATTGTGCCAGTGTAGAGCATTCCAAATCATCACTGACCTTTCTTATTTTCCTGTTCAGTTCTTTCTTTTCATTTCATTCTGAAGTGAATCTGAGAAGAGTTTTGAACATGAAACAAGCGTGGCAGGACTGTAGCAACATGAGACACGTAAATGTGTTTAAGGACATTTAATGTGAGACCACCTAATTTTTACATAAAACAGATTTATTTCGTAATCTTAGCTTCCAGTACAGACTGGATATGGTATTACTTTAAGGTCGTCTTCAGTTGAAATTGTAGTGTTGCATGTGCATAAAAAGAGTTTTGTTAAGTACATCTTTTAGAATAGCCATTAAATGGAATCTGTTCTATAATATATGTAAGGGGAAGTTTTGGAAAAAAACAAGTTAGTATATTACATCCACTTGTACTTGCCAATACATTTTAATTTGCTGATGATTTTTTTAATACTACATTTCACAGTCAGTCATCAACTGTCCTTACCAAGTTTCTCACTTGAAATATGAAACACAAACAATATTCCTTCCTCACAAGGTCGCACCATCCTACACTAACTCACCTATGTTAACACAAACATGTATAATCTTTTTACAAAGACCTCTAATCATGGTGCTTCTGCAGGCTATAGAACTTGGGAGTTCAGTTTTTTCCAACTATCTGATCACATCAGCAAAGAATTCTCAGAAGAAAGAATATCATATCTGTTGATAATTTCTAAGAATGAATGACATTTATACTGTAGCCTAAGCCTAAAAAAATAGGAAAGGAAAGTGAAAACTAGAAGAACTTCCTGAAAAAGAGAAATGGTTGGAGTGTACTGTCACCTGCTCAATCTCTTAGTAATTGCTAGCATTTTGTGTCAGGAAGCATGTATATTGCTTATAACCTGTTTTTCAGAACTCACTTGTTCTGTGGTTGGCTGCCTCCTTAGTTGAGAGGAATTTTGATCAACTTCCACATAGAGAAAATTTTCTAATTCTGGTCTTGACTTGGAAGGTTTTCTAGTTCATCTCTTCCTGGTGGTTCTGTGCCAAGACAGTTGTATGAAGTTTAATTTACAGGGTAGCACTTTTCCAAATGTGATTTAATCTGAATCTGGCTTGGTGAACATGGTTTATCACACTTTACTAAGAAAATTGAAGTGTGTTACTTAAGCAAAATTAGATAGGTAGGAAGTGGCTTGGTGGATGCACTTCTTAATATCATGCTGGTTTTAATTGTCATTTTCAAGACTTACCATATAAAATAGAATGCAGAAGTCTAAAGAAAATCAGAAGTGCAATAATTTGGCTTGCTTTCTCAGTGACATTTTTGCCTACTGAGCAGGTTCAATGCATTAACTAGTGGAAAAAGTATATTTGCTCTCAGTCTTGAAGGTAACCAATTCAATTCATATGCAGAACAAAGTTAAGATTTCATAATGTAAAATTAATATTTTGTAATGTGACTTATAAATCAATAAAATAAAAATGCAGGTTAAGTTTTATTTATAAAGACTATATGCTAAAATATTAATTAAGTTAATAATTGGGCTTCTTACATAGTTGGATTTATTTGGAGATTTGAAAATTTTACTCCACTTTTCTTTTGTGAATAAAAACAAATAGAGTACAGGTATTTAATCTATTTCTGGCTGCACTGGGTTATTAGAAAGTGTGCCAAAATTCATCTTCAGGTAGGAAACATCAGTCGGTTAGGAGCTACTTAAGAGATAATTTATTCCCTGATGTGTCTGCTGCAGTTCCTGTATGTGGGATTTCCCAGAGAGAAGGATAAATCCATTTCATTTCTGTAAGCCTGCTCATTATTGACAGGAAAGAAGGAAGGAGAAAACCTAAACTAAGAAAAGGAAAACCTAAACTAAGACACTGAAGATCCTTTAGTACTCGAAGCGTGGGTGATTTACTTATTCAGGTCAAGTTTAAAACAATGTTTTTTGTCATTGAAGTGTTGTGTTTCTTTTATTCATGGCACTGAATACTATTATCCTTAATTGTCCTATAATTTAATGGTGTTGAAAAAGCAAAACATCATTTTTGAATCACCACATTTTGTTAAATTTGCAGGTGTTACAAAATTAACATAGATTGAAATGTAGCTGATTATTTCACTGAATGTGCTTTTCTTACTTTTAAATTAATATATTGAGTCCTTCATGGATTTTATTTCTCCCTTGGCTGATATTTTTCAAACCTTGTCATTTACTTAGGTAATTGTTGTGTTTTTATTTGCTGGTACATGCAACAATATGAAAACAGGCAGATAACACTACTGACCCAGAACCAGCTCTACTGCAGCTCTTCAACATTTTGCTTTCCAATTAGTCTGTCCTAACTATCCTTGTATTTCTTAAGCTGCTATGCATACCTGAAGTCAAGGACAAAATGATTCAACATCTGATTGCAGGTTTGATTATTAACTGTACTAGGATTCTCAAGAAATTCCTGAACTCTCATCTATCCAGCATCCCTGATTACCTTTACAGGGATAGCCAGGGTGCTTTTTGGTGTTTCATGACATCTGCATATCATGAAGAAAAGAATGAGAAAGAAGAGAGCTTGAAAAAATGTGGAAATTAACTCCTGTAGTCCTAACAACTTTCCTTTGGCCTGTGACATTGTTTTGCACAAATCGAAACAAAACGCCCTTGGTGAAATGAAATAAATAAGAAAATGTGTTTAACTGTAAATCATACATCATATTGTCATCTTAAACAACAATTGTTTCTGCATCTCTAGCAAATCAAACCATGTTTCAAAAAATCATCAAATAAATCTGAATTTTAAAAATTAAGACTTCTCAGCATAATGGAAACTGACAATCAAAACATTTTATAAAATACACAGGCATTTGTATATAGTTATCTTTTTTTGAACAAATATGATCAGAGGAAAATAAAGATCCAAAGTCTGTTATTTCTAGGTGTTTTTGGGGAGCTGGTACTGAAAACTTGTAAGCCAAAGAAAAATTCCTGCAAGTACATAAACTATTTTTTTCTTGGAATGTGTGACAAAGCTCTATGTCCTCTTTCTTCCAGAGACAGGTGAATATCCCAGAGAAGCTATCTTAAAGTTTACTTTGTATATTATGAAACATGCCATTCTTTTAGTTGGAGATTCGTTTTCCTCTGCCTGTTTAGATTGACATTAGTCTTCTTCAAATGAGGTCTAGATCTTGTGTATGGAAATGGGATGAGTCTGTACTTACCTCTCAACATCCTGCAACCAATTCTGTGGGTGCATATGTGCCTACTAGAGAAGTTCTGACTTAAAATTTCATGTATTTTGTTTTTTGTGCACATCCAGACTACTTCAGACTGCTTCCTTGGGAGGCACTTGGGAGCACTTGGCCAACAAACAACCAATATGTGGCGTCTCTTTTTAGGGCAGATTAGTCTTCTTCAAATGAGGTCTAGATCTTGTGTATGGAAATGGGATGAGTCTGTACTTACCTCTCAACATCCTGCAACCAATTCTGTGGGTGCATACATGCCTACTAGATATATTGTTACTTCAAAATTTCATATATTATGTGTTTTGTGCACATCCAGACTAGTTCAGACTGCTTCCCTGTGAGGCACTTGGGAGCATTCAGCCAGCAAACAACCAAAATGTGGCATCTCTTTTTCGGGCACAAGTGAAGGTAGAGGTTTTAGTACCTCACTTTTGTATAACACCTTAGAGATTGGAATGCTTTCCAAGAAGATAAAGACAGCAGTTTCAAATCAGTCTGCAGAAATGGAAATGGTATCTTCTCCCTCTCTGCAGAACTCACATGGCTCCTTAGATACACCAAGCAAAACCTTGTCTACATTGATGAGATATTTGTAGGTACCGTGTGTATGTTTTAAGTCCAGTGATACAGTATGGATTTTGTTCTGTTGCTGGAAGATCTTGACTAAATGTTGATTGGTAGATCTAACAAAAACAGCATTTTCAATTAAAAAGCAGGAAAAATGCTCACTTAATTTCTGAATCACAGTCATTAAAGTTGGAAAAGACCTTTTGGGTCATGAAGTCCAACCTATGGCTGGTTTCCACCTTGTGAAATGAGCAGACTGCCAAGTCCCATGTCCAGTTGTTTCTTGAGCACTCCAAGGAGTGCTCCAAGGTGACTCCACCACCATTTTGGGAAGCCCATTCCCACACTTGACAATCCTTCCCATGATGAAATTCTTTGTGATGTCCAACCTGAACCTCCCATGATACAGGGAGGCCATTTCCTATTGTCCTGTCACTTGTTACCTGGGACAAGACACTCATCCCACCTACCTGCACCCTCCTTTCAGGTAGCTGTAGAGAGCAATAAGGCTCCTCCCCCACTCCCGAACCTTATTTATTCAGGCTAAATTATTTGTAAAATAAGAACATACTGGATATATGCAAATTGAGGATTTTTATTTATGTATAAAAAGTAACTTTTTTGTTTTACATGGGACAATATAGCCACTAAACATAATTACTGTCTGTTAAGGTAGTGAAAAATAAATGCACAGATTTAAAATACCTGCAGCTCTGAATACTGTTCTGATACACATAGGGAGACAAGACACAAGTTTTATGTTTCTGGGGATTTTTTATAGGATTGGTTTAGTTGGGTCTTTTTAAGCTTAAAAATATCTCATATGCTTAAGGTAAAATACATTCTCTCTCTTCTTTTTGATCTGCATGCATATAAGAATGTGCATTTTTAGACAAGCTTCCTGTCTTTCGCTAATGCAGTTTAAAAGCTAGAGTAAATTTATGCTTAGAATAGAAGCATGTAGAAAATGTTTTGAATAGATATGTCTAAATATAAAATTGAATTTTACAGGAAACTGTAAGATTTTTTACTGACGCAATTGTACATGATTTTTGCTTCTTTTATCTATTTTATCCCTTTTGTTCGCATGAAAGATAGCTATTGAACTTGACAAAAATTTAATAAAAAAGATCTTTTAGAAAAGAAAGGTCCTTTGTTTAATATACTTTACTTCTTGCAAAATCATCCTGGAAATGAAACTCATACCCAGGCAAACACACACAGCAAATTTGGTATTTTGTGTTTGGTGAGATTAATCATCACATTTGCGTCTTGTCCTTCAGTTTCTAGGAAAGGTGCTGAAGATTGGCTGCTCTCAGATGGGAGAGAGAATTTTTTTGGTAAGGTTTAGAATGAGCAAATCTTAGATTCCTTACTTTTATGCTTTTTTGGGACTGCCATTGAATAATGGAACCAGTTGCTATCAGGCAATACAGGTTGCTAACACAAAAGTGAACTTGGTTTTGTACAAAGTAGGAGCATTACAGCTGGCACTACTCTATCAGAATTCAGAGAATAGATTGTCAGCTTAAACAGGATCAGTGGCCAGCAGCTGTTTACCTGGGATGCACTTAACAGCAACAGCATTTAAATTGTATTTTACTAAGAGCTGTGGAACCTTGTGTTCAATTATAAGGACAGTCATATGCTGACTTGGTGGATTTTTTTTAAGTAATCCATTAATACATTGAATAGAATGAGAGCTATGAAGACAAAATTAAAGCTGTACAGTGTTTTATGAGTTTTTTGTGCATTTATCACAATGTCAAATGCTTACAAAACACAATGCCAAGAGTTGTAGCTCAGTGAAATTATGCTTAACTTAATTTGTCATAAGTATTTGATATGCTGGATGTCTTTGATATAGCAGAAATCTATGATGAAATTAAAACAGTCTTGTCCTTTGCCTGTGTAACTTCTAAGAGTGAAGCTTTTTCACTGTCTGAGAAATGAGACAAATGCTGAAATGTGAGTGCAACCAACAGGTCCCTTTTCCTCTCAGCCTGCTCTCACCCTACTCAAACCAGGCTAACTGCACACCACTGTTTCCCCAGCATTGGGACCCAACAGAGGACATTGATACATTGATAGAAAACTCCTATTGAAAAGCATCTTACTTCCTTTGCCAAGTAAATCTTACAAGCTGATATATATTAAAAGGATGCTGTTATTCCAGCATTCAAGCAGTAAAACGATAATAATTTCTGCGGTGCATAAGGATTTTGCAAGTTGTTAAGGGCTCGTTGGTGTTTGGGTAAAAAATATGGGAGTTGCATAAACTTGACTGCATATCTGACAAAATCTAAAGGAAATACCCGGCTGCATTTTGTCTATTTATAAACTCTATACCTGTCAGTCCAAAGAAACCTCTTTTGGCTAAATGGCTTATGCTTTAATCCTGAAGTACCAGTAGAATCATAGCAAACTTTTTCAGAGATAATCCTATATTGGAAGTGTTGCAAACCCTTTCACCTTGGTTGTTTCTGATCAGATTATCACACAATTTACAGTTTTCACCATCATACCTGAACAACTTGGAGGCTTTTTTCTGGATTTGTATTTATATATTTTTTTAATTTTTTTTTAATTTTATTCTGAAGTCTTTGGAGTAGTCATGCATATCCTGCCTGTCAAATTATATTTTAGAAAGCTGCAGTTCCCTCTAAATTAAACTAGTGGATTTTAGTGTAAGAAGGGTTGACAGTTGTGGGTTAGAATCTTTATTTCACCTGGTCCAGGGAAATGAAGATTGATTTTCTTGGTGTTTATGTTTATTAGCTGGGAGCTACTTATTCAATTAGAGAAGCAGTTAGTCCTGAAAATCAGGTTATTTATATTGATGTTTAGAGGCACTTGTCTCTACAGAAAGGAAGAGTGTTAGATGCTTTTTTCTTTTTGTGTCCCATCTCCGGTACCTAGGGATATGTATGAGGTGACTACACGTTTTTGCAGCTGTATTAGGCAGAAGAGAGAGAAGGACAGTGAGTTTAACAAGTCTGAAGAGGAGTGGTCCCATACAGAAAAGACAAAAAGACATCCTATAAGGGGAAGCTGGGATGATACCCATTCATGTTCTTACTAAAATCCATGTCTTCTGTAAAACCCAGAAAGAGGCAATTCAGTCTTGCAAAAATAAATTCTACCTGACTATCTAAGAGGACAACTTATCTAAGAAGTCTCTGAAACAAAATGAAAGCCCAAAGCCTGTTAAGGGGAAAGAAGAATTCAGGATAAATTACTGGCAAACTGCTTATTGATCATAGCAGTTTACAGATACTAAAGCACTACTCCTTGCTTTGTCAGAAAGTTCTTTGAGCTTTGGACCAGATAATTTTCTTCTTTGTGCCTCATTTTACAAAGTAAAGTTCAAGGTTCTTTTCCCTCATTTCACCTTTCCTTAATCTTGTTCTAGTTATATGTTGTTCATGTGCAGCTGCCTATGTGAAATGTTCTGAGTGAAGGGACTTGTATGCAATTAATGGGATGGAAATAGAAATAAAATGCCACTTGAAAATGTTAATGACTTGGTGTTCTAAACCTGTGATTCTGTTTTGTAACATTTTATGAGAAAAGAATAATGAGAATAGAAAAAGTCAATAGGGCCCAGAGTAGTTTAATATTGTGCGTGTTTCAGAGAGTATTAGCTATTTAAATATTATAGTTACATTCAGATTTATTAAGAAGGCCTATTTAAAAACATCTTGATAATGTGAGTACTTGAAGAAATTTCATTTTGTGTCTCCTGTTCCCGGCTTAGTACTTTGAGCCCAGACAGCCAGATGCACACTGGCACCAGGAGGGTTCTCAGACAGTTCAAACATGGCCATGTTACAGCCAAGAGGGAAATAGGTGGAAAATAGAATTAAATTAGGAGGAGTCTGCCTTTTTTTCTAGTGGTGATTGTGTTCACTTTCATTATTAAGTGAAAAAAAAGCTCACATGATCCATTGAATAAAAACAGGGACAGTTGTTTTTCTTTTGTGTCTGCTTCCCTGACTGAAGAGAAATATTTTCATCAAAATGTAGAATGATTTGTGTTTGAAAAGACCCTTCAGATCATGGAGTCCATCTGTTAACATAACACTACCAACTCCACCACAAAACCATCTTCCTAAGTGCCACGTAAATTCATTACACAGCACTTTAAAGGGAGTGGTTACTCATTTAGACTAAACATTGGGAACATAGACAAGACCTTAAAGGGATGTTCATGGAAGTGGGTGGTGCTCCATTGGTTTAAGGTAACTAAATTGCTTCATCTGTTGCTTTAGCATATAATTTTATAGTAATATGTCTGTCTAGAGTCTCATGTATTAAACAGATAGAAAAATTATTAAATAATGGGTTGACAATATTTAAACAGTAGTTTTCAGGGAGCTAAGTGTGTATTATGTGCAATGGAATGAAATGAGAACTATATTTTTATGACACTGTTATTTTAAATGCTATTAAGAAAACCCATGTTGTCCACCAAAGAAATAATTATTTTTCTCCTATTTGGCCCTGACTAGGTTGCACTTGGAGTACCCTTTTAAAATGACAAATTGAATCTTAAGTGGCAGAGAGTTCAGAAACTGAAGCCTATAAATGAGGAACAGTATACAGCCATCATAAGAAAAACAATAGGGAGAAAGGAAATTGATAGCATAGATAAAGGGAAAGATTTCTAAATTGGATAATATCCAGCTGTTGCTTCACAGTAGGAGCAGAGAAAGCAGGCAGTTAATTCAAAGTAAGAGAGAAAATGTTAACACAGGAATGTATGAAAATGTTAAGTCTCTAGAATGAACCAAGCATATCCTACAGTTGCTTTTGGTAGAGGAAGATGCTCTTTTGTGGCAACAACAACAAAAGACTGAATCAGGCAATTTTTAAAATTCATGTTTTCTTAATGGCTTTATTATGATTGTTCAAGTAACGCTGCATCAAAAGCCTAGAGCTCTGCTTTGTGTCATTCTCTCAAATATATTTCATTACATTCAAAATAGCTTCCTGAAGTGAAAATAAAAATTTGTGTGGTTCTTAAGATAGCACTTCCATTGGCCATCAACTGTCACTTTCACTTGAACGATAGTTAAAAGGTTCATGTTTAATGCTGCAGTGTCTCAACTGCAGGTGCCAAAGTGGTTGCTGCTGCCAGGGAGGATTGGCAATCTCTGGAAACATATTTTGCAATCACTCATTTGTACCTTATTGATTTTTGAAATAGCAGTAGATATGCAAAAATGTTGACATCACCCAGTGTCAGAGATAATTTTTTGGTTAGTTAATACCATGCTTTTCACATTTCCTGAAATACACTTGGGAAGTGGCATCCTTTTCCTAGGCAATAAACTACTTTACTTTTGGCAACAACAAGTGTGTGCTGAAAAGCATGTGAATAGGCACATTTAATGTCCAGTGTGTCCCTGAATGATGTTTTTATTCATGTTATAATGCAGTCCCCTTAGTGGACTTTTGTTCTTTTAATACTGAATGTAAGAATGTCATTAAATAGAAGAAATATTTAATCTTCCCCTCGTGGCTGTGTTTTGCAAGCTGAGGAGGAGTGACTTAGAAGACTACAGATTAAGCAAATAGCTTCAAGAGACACCTCAGAGAGTTGTGAGAGTTGAAAATTCACTCTGTTCTCTAGATTAAGGTGTGCAAAGTCTAAATTGATACAGGAGACGTGGTTTTTAGGTGCTCTTCTGAAAAACTTTTGTCCCGGAAATCTTCCATTAAAATATTCTAGCCTTTTCTGTACGATCAGTATTGGGTCTTAAATATATCTTTGGTTAGAATAGTTACAATGTACAAAGTGATGGAAATTTGGGAGCAACTCCTCTTATTGCACTTTGAGATATAAAAAGGTCTGGAAAGTAAGTAAAGAAACAAGTGCTTTAATGACAAGTGATCTAGGCAGGAGAAGAATTTCAGAAATCAAAAACAAATGTAGAAATTTCCAATCTTTTCTTTAAATAAAGATAAATGTTAAATGTATTTCCATATCTCCTTGACATTTTTATAGATCAGCATGACCAGAATGCTGATGAAATTTAAATCTAATTAATGCCTAGTTATCTCTGCACTTCTACAGCAATACTTTGTCCTACAATGCTTTTCTACATTAAGTTCTTTCAAGATCAAGATATTACAGAGTGGAGATATTTAGTGAAAGAAATGAATATGATGCAAATATGAAATTTAACTGAAATTTTGCTTAAAGTGGAAAAGTTGTTTCTATTTTTATCTAAAAACCAGTACAGTGGTTTTCACATTTCACATGCTCTACTTGATCTCATGGATATTCAAATATATACCAAGATAGATATTTGAATTATATAAACATCTAATAAGTTGATCTTAACTTACTACTCTTAAAATTGTTACTCCAGATGTTTCTTATGTTAAATTCCTATATTCAATGTAAATACTGAAAGAAAATTTATAAACTGAATAGTATGTGATAAAAGCAGGCTGCATTTTGAGCTAAGATTATTCATAAGAAATCCTGTCAGAAGATCTGGGAAATTTTCATAAAGGCAAACCAGGATGCACATGTAAATTAACAGATTTGGATGAAGAGTCTGATGGAAGACTTTGGTAAGGAGGACAAGAGTTCATACAGTACCAAAATAAAATAGAAATTAACAATAGCCAGTAGCAAACATCTGTTAAGGAAATATTTGGGAGAAAATAATCACTTAGCCTGTCAGGGGTGCAGTGTCTGTGGGCAGTAGATTAACTTTCAGGGATCTTGGAAACATAATGTTTCAGGCAGGAGTCTGATGCTTTCTCTGGTTTTGTGTGAGACCAATTCCTCCTCTAGTGGCCATGAATCTGTCAAGACCATTATTGAAAGCAGAAGGGATTAATTTGGGGTGTGTGTGTCTGTCTCTCCAAGCATGCAACACAAAATTGCTGTGAGAGGCTTTGCTGGAGGGGGTTGTGTATGAGTGTATATATCTGTTTAACTGCTAGATAAGCTAAAAACTGTAAACAAGTGCTAACAGCAAGGTAAACTCTTCTTGAGTTCTTCTTTTCCCTGTTTGATTGTTCTTGAATTTTCTGCTTGTTTTTTTCTATTATAAGGTTGAGGATGGAACAGTAGTACACAAAAAAATCTAATATACTTCTGTGAGAAATTCTTCTCTATACATCAGGTCCACCTCTATGATTTATTGCTTTTTGAAGTACTGTGTTTTTGAAACAATACTTCTTTCATAATGTATAACCTACAGAAAAGAGTAGAGACATAGACTGATAGGTTTTGTTTGGCTGAACTAGTGATGTATGTAAGTACTATTTACTAAAAGTTATCTTGGAAAAGGTAGTTCTGTGATGTTTTGATGCAAAGATAAAATAGGTTTATAAATTTGAGACCTTGAATTCGAGGTCCAAGGCTATCAAGAATTCCTTAATCCAAGATTCATTTCTCCTTTTAACTATTAGTGTTTATGTTTTTGTTAATCCACCTTTGAGATTAAAGAGTTGGATGATTAATTGGAAAAAAAAATCTTAGAAATTAATTTAATTTGACTCATCATAACTAATATTATTAACAAGAAAAAAAAATTTGGGAAATTTCTCAGAAACCCGAGTTCTGGACTATACCTTGTATTCTTCTTCTCTGTAGAAGAACTAAAGACTAAAATGTGAGTGTTAGAAGTAAGCTTCCTGAAAATAGTATATTTTCCATGGGAAATATTCCTTTACCGTGTGTTGTTTGTTGACTTAGCTGTCCTTGTTCATGCACAGTGCAATTTGTGTTTCAGAGCTCTTAAAATTGTGGGTTTTATTTTTTTAAATGGAAATAGTGTAAGAATAAGTATTTGGAAATGTCTTAATTGGTTGGTAACTTAAGTTTATTTTATTGAATACTTGGTATAGAAAAGTTTTTAGTCTTGTGCAGAGTGGAACTATATGAATGCTCTATGTGTATTTGTCATATTTTTGAGTCTGTATTTGCAAATTAGAAAAAAAAAAATCAAGGTTTCAAAGTTTAAGGGGTGTTAAAGTAGGAGACCTTCCTTCAGAAATAAAGCAGTTGGTTATCCATATGCACCAAAAGCGATTAACAAACATATTTCTATAAATAATAATTTAATTCTTCTTTTATCTTCTCTTTTTTTAATTTTTAAATTTTATTTCAGTCAATTAGGTTGGTTTGTCTTCCAATGAAATTCAATATGTTTCACAATCTCTTAATGGCTACTGCAAAGAGTTAAAATTATTTTTTCTTCTATAATATTGATAAACTGTTGGATGTAAGGAATTAATAAATTTACAATTGGACATGAATTTTTTGGTCTGGTTAGTAAGCAGTGCATATTTTTTTGCTATTCAAAAATTCAAAACATGTTTATATATCTTCCTTACATACCAGACAGAACAAGATGATCAGATAATTTCTGTTCAGATTGAAACCTTTCTTTTCATATTGTCATACAAAATATCTGCTTGGTTTCATGATAATTATTATTATCATTATTGTCATCATTCTGTCCTCTTTTTCCTTTGTAATTCATTATGGACACAATGTGCTGGTTAATTTTTTGTAACATTAGTACACAAATATATCATTCCATAAAATAATCAGTACACAAAATCAATTTATGAAATTGATGCAATATTTTCCTCTACTTTAGTGGCCATATTAATTTTCAGAGCAGGTTTTCTGCTGCTTCTATTTTTAAGTAAGTGGAGGATGTGATTGCTTTGGGGTTTTGACACCAATGAATTCACCATATAATTCACAAATACTGAACACTATCTTTTAAAAAGAAATGCAAAAGAGTTTAAAAATGACTGTTGTTATTGACTGCTGCAACCTTAAAATAGTTAAGTTTTCTTTACTTATTGTGTTGGTCAAAACACAATTGATTGAAATAGGTTTCCAGCAAATGAGATGAACTTGATGACTAAATAATGTATCAGAATTCCTGTAACACTAAATAGTGTATCACCTTCAAATAACTTAGTTTCTGATTAGACAATGTTTTACCACATCATTACAAAGTAAAATTATGTCAAATGCTTCCTCAAAAATGTATTACATCTTTTTTTTCTTAATTTTGTCTTGTTTTTCTTAATTACTGAATTAATCCCTGTCAAAATAGATTATGTTAGTGTTTATAATATAGTAGCTGTCTGTCAAATCATTGTTTTTGCCTCTGAAGGACTATGTTTGTGGAGTTCTGATGACAAAAACAAGCATTTAAATGCTTTCCAAATCTGTGACTCAGTTTTAAAGGTCCACAGCTTGAAACAGTTTTTGATTAACAATTTATTAGAACCCACAATGCACAGTGAAAAGAAAAAAAGAAAAAACAAAACCCCAAACTAACAAGCCCAAACCACAAAACAAACAAACAAAAAAAAAACCCCAAAAAACCCACACAGAACAACATAGAAAGCCAAAGGTATTAAGACACTTTTGAATTTCTTATCAGCTAATTATCTTTGCAAGTCTAAATCCAAGGAAATTGTGCCATGAAAGCTCATGTCTCACCTGCTTGTTCTAGTGAAAAGCGTTTCCATCCAAAGCATATTTTATTGGTTTTGATGCAGTATATAGACTTTGAACAGATTTAAGCATATATAGTGGAATTAATTTGCTTGGATTTGGACATCTATATCACAACTCATCAGTAAAGGGAGGGACTTTGAGAGACCCTGCTGATTTATGTTCCACAAAAACGTTTTTCCTAAAATATAAGGGATTTGTCCTGATGAGTTTAGTCATTACAAGGACAAGGCATTAGATTCTCACTCTTAGTGATAAGTGTTACACAGTGCTCATAGTGTTGCATAGCTCTCATAGTGTTACATTTAAAAACCATAGAAAATTTACGTTATGTGCCTAGAATTTTGTACCAGTGACTCCTACTATCAGCCTCTTCTCTGTTCTCTGCAAGGAATTTCTGTCTGAAATCCTGCATCTCTGAGTTTCTGCAGCCCTTACCTGTATATGTTGATTTGACAATATTGTGCTATAAAATGCCACTTTCCAGATGGTGGTTTGAAGTTAGTTTTTCATAACATTACTCAGAATGCAGCAATTTAAATATGCCTCTCCTAGTTCAACATAAGAATTTGATTTTCACTTAATGATGCCGTACTTCTTTCTGAAAAGATGCACAATGATGAGTTGTGTCTGAAACTGAATAATGGCCATCTGTACTTAGTGTGATATTTCTAACAGCCCTCCTGTGGATTGAACAATTTTAACATCAGGAGACAGTAGCTGTTTAGCAGAGTAATTGTCCCTTTCAACAATAATACTATTTGTCATAGCCCGTGGCCATTGGTTTTTAGTTGTGGTGAGTAAGATGAAGGAAGTCTTGCTGGGATAACAGAGGGATGAATATTTGCTCCCATTAGACATGTTTAAATTAAAGATACAACCATTCAAATTATTGACCCGTGCCTATTATTTCCATTTCGAAGATAATTATGTCAGCTAAAGGGTAGGGGTTTTGTTTCTGTTTTTTTAAAAAATATATAATTTGGAACACTGTAGGATGTGAGTTTCTTCTGTGTCAGAACCCTTCTTGCCAATTCTTGCTTAGTAGCAAATCTATTTCTATATTTCTGTAGTCTCAAGTATTCTCAAAATTTGTCTCGTTGGATTCTGAAGTATCCCTTTTCAATCACAGGTTGTCAGAGTTCTGTGAAACCTGGTGAGGTAGACAAAAGAGACTTGTCACTTCTTCTTGGCCATATTTGGCAATAATTTGTCTAAGAAATCAATTGCTGATACCTGGCACTGTCCATCACAAGTGTCATTTCTGCATGACTGTTTCTCTAGCAAGTCTGAATGTGACAATTTGAAAACTCCAAGCCCAAGCTCCCTCCCTTTCATGTGATGTATTTTTTTTTTACATGTACATATATGGGATATTTGAAATATGCAGATGGAAAATGAGGTAACTTTTGTCTTTTTTTTTTCAACTTTGATTTCTGCATGATTCATTGGTCTTAAAATTTAGTGGGATTTATGTTTGCCTAGTTTTCTGAATATGCCAAGCAAGCTTTTATGAACTTGATTTTAAATATTTGAACTTGAAATGTTTGAGTTTCCACTTAAATGTAGAGGGTTCTTTTGCCCTGCTTATTAAAACTGTGGCAGCCTATTAAATGACAACTGCTTAACAATTGTTCTGTTTTGCTTTCAGATCAAAGCAAGAAATATTTTTTTATGTTTTGGGGGCAGCTTTGTGATTAAAAATATTATTTTTAGAAAAATCAGTTTATATATTCTCAGTGACTTAAGATCTTCTTGAGCTCAATGTGGAATTTTCAATAATAAGAAGGAAGATAAATGTTTCACATTTTAGATCTGAGTGCCATGGGGTCAGTGACACAGTGGTTTTGCAAAACACTAATTTATTTATACTCACAATCCTAAAATAGTTTATTAGAGCCTGTTCTGGAATAACTGTTTTTAATTTGCAATAATTCCATTAGCAACATGATGTTTCTAATGCCATACGCCATATAACCTGAGTGGAACAGAAAGACATTTGTGCTTCCAGAAATTTAATTTCACATCTAATCCAAAAATATTCATCCATCATTGTGACATTAAATCCAGATCACCTGTTTTTGGAAGCTGAAATGGTGCTGTCCCCTGTCCTTGTAATCTTTTAGAGTGCTTGTTATTTGCATCCTACTTATGAGACTTGGATAAAGGCTGAAGGAGAGAGGGAACAGGACCCAGCACAGGAAATGTGAGTGAGCAGCTCAGCCACTGACAGCTTAGGAAAAAAATAGTTCATCTTTATCTCCTCTCTCTTTTGATAGAGATACCAAGTCAATGATAGCAGTACCAGGGCTTGTAGTGGCATAGCTATTTATACTTATATATGTGCACTGAATTATATATATATATATATATATTTGTACCCTGCCTGTATTCTCTACTCTCAGAATTAACTTCTTTTAAGATGTGACTTCGAAGAGGAGAAGGGAAAAAAAAAAAAAGGATGAGGAGATGAGGTCTGCTAGGAACAGATTATTTTTGGATTCTGGCAAAAGAGCAAATTGAGGAGGTTAAATTTTCTGTACATGTTGGCCTCTCAAACCAGAGAAAAGCTATTTATTTTTGGAAGTTGCTGCAGGACTGACTTCCTGTGGTATCGAGTTTAGTTATAAATTTCATTTGGCTGCTGTGTCAAGCCCTTTATAACCTACCACAGAAGCTGCTGTCATGAAGTTTGTGCTGATGGCCATGTCCCTTGATGTCACCCAGTCAAGGTGGTCAGACTCAAGAGGTCACAAGGGGCAAGGCAAACGAGAACCACTGTGGTCCATATTCTTCCCATCATTCCTCTCCTGTTCACCTTGTGTTCCTTTCCCCTCCCCAAAAGGAGACAATCTCATTATTCATGACCTCATTGATATTATTGGGCCAGGCGTTCTTCTTGATTATTCTGTGGAATATTATGTAATATTCTGTGGGATTAATGTGGTTCCATCAGACATATCTCCTGTTGTTAAAGGAGATTATTCTGTTGGTATCAGACACCCTTCCCAAATTCCCTGCAGGATTATTTCAGATTACAAGGTGTCTTTCTTGCTTTCTCTACATCCTTCATTCTTACCATACAGATTTTACTTCTTGTACAGGTTTTTCTGTATAAAGTTTGGAGAATGTCTCAATCTATGTAGATTAAGATATCAGTCTAAATTAAGAAGGCCACAAAGATTTCTGCTGATGGAGGATCTATGCAAGAAAAAAAAAAGAAAGAATGACTTGACTTCATTTTAAGTGGGAAAATGTGAACAGTAATAATCATACAGATTATTTATTAAAATGTTTACTTTCTCAAACAAGAAAAATATTATTTCACAAAGTAAACCCATAATTCTCAATCATTTACCTATGAAGATAGCAGGAAACAAATACATTTGTAGAATTAGCCATTAGCCCCAGTATGATTGCTTCTTTAGATTAACAGGGATAATTCAAGACAGAGAGAAGCTGAATAGTTTCATGTTACATTTCACTTGAAGTTATTGGTGCTTTTTCACCTCAGAATACTAACATTTTGCTACTTCTGATGTTTTTGTAATATGTCTGTGTTGATTCTCTCTAAATGGTGAATTTTAAATGGAATCAGCTCTGATTTCCTCCACTCTAGCAAAATTAATGCTTGGAATGTTTCTTTCTACATTGTATTCTCCTTAGTATTTATGCCATGTATTCTTCAATGTAAATGTCATCTTTTTGTCATCCAGTATAATTCTAATGATTTGATAGTCCAGATGAATTCTCAGCTGCATCCATGTTAAAGGTGTGTTTAAGGACAGATGCACTGTAAGAAAAATAAAAGGGTCAACAAAAGTTCATATTGCCTGAAAACCAGGATAAGAACTGCATGAAAAACTGCCAAATATTTTGAGTGAGATGTTCTTGTAACATTAAGATGATAGTGTAGCAAAGTCCCATAATAAATGAAAATAAATGTGTTTTCTTTGTAGAATACTCAATTCTGTTAATTTTAAAACCATTTCTTCTGTCTAGGTTACATTTATAATAGACAATTTCTTGTCATGTAGAATAAGAATAAAAAGTGAGGATTAGGAATTAAGTTACTTAGGAGTGAATCCATGAGAGTCTCAAGAAGAATAATAATTTTGAAAGCCAATGACAGTGGGGTTTTCCTACTTATATACAACTTAATCGAGTGTAGTGGCTTACGTTTAGATTCCTCTCTAGATGGTTTCAATTTCAGTTAATTTTATCGCAACTTTGCAAAATACATTTCTCTAGGGGTGTTTTAGAGAACACCTCTAGATTGTTCTCCTCTCTAGACGTATAACTGCATTTTTTCAGGCACTGCAGTTTGTGTTTGTGCGTGTGTGGGAGTTACACATGCAAGTCTAAACCAATCTATTTAAATGCACGCCAAAATATACGAAACTATGTAGGATTATTCAACTTGTTGGTGTGGTGTAATGCTTTGTTGCTCAGTTCCACACTGCTGTAAACAGAAATTATGTGTGTCTGCTGGAAAAGATGAAACCGTTCAACACAGGAATTAATGCAATGGAAATTGAATTGGCAGATACATAAAAGCAATCCATTGGCATATAGTGTGTACTATGCATATGTTTAAATCCAGAAGAACTGAGGAGACATTTTGAAATATTCTTCAAACAGCACTAAAGATGAGCAAATATTTGCAATTATGATCAAATTATGCAGCTATCAAATACAATTTTATGTAATTAGTGGATACGCAGAAGTTGTTGACTTTGTAATTACATGACAATTCTGAAGGAAGTTCCCCTTTAATTTGTCTTAGTAAGCACCTCCAATGCAGTCAAAATTGAAATGCAACACAGTTGTGTGCTTGAATTTGTTGGCTGAAAGGCTCGCTAAGCTACAGGAGGAAAGATAGGAAGTGACAGAATTTTCTGCTTTTGGGACAGTCATATGTTGCAAAAACTTTTACCTTAGGATTATCTGGAATTTTTTCCTACCAAAACTGAAGCAGTGGCAGACTCAAAATATCTCTGAGATAGTCAGCGCCAAGGGGAAATAGTATTAAAGAAAGAAGAAAGGTAGTAATTGCAATGTGGATCTCCAGAGGAATGTAGATAATTGTTACAGCCTGCAGGGAAATGAGGGATGAGCAAAGCAGAAAAAATATGTTGCCCAGAAAACAAATTGGGAATAACAGGAAATAAAAAGGAATTGCTTACAGACTGTGGCATTTTAAAACAAAACAAACAAAAGGAAAGATAATCAAAAAAGGATATAAACTTAAGGCTGTGTTGCTCTAAGAAAAAATGGGTCTCAGTAAGTTCTAAAACGTGAAACAAGCCTACAAGGAATAGATACATGGGCAGGGTGACTGAATGTTTTTGGTAGTTTTTCTGCAGGAAGTAGAATAATGAAATAGAGAAATAATCAAAACTGTAAGCTGGATGTAAAAAGATATTAAATATTTCAGAAAAGATAACTAGAGGTTGCTGGGTCAATTGTAATGGAATTATTTCACATCAGACCCTGGGGGAAAAAAATTTTAAGTCATTACAAAGAAGCTCTGAGCAGAATGCTAGGAATTATACTGATATAGATGCACTGCTTGCTGTCTCTGTGTCCTGCCGTATTTCTTCCTGTGAAATGAAAGACTCTTCTCTTAAGAGACAAATATGTTCAAGAAATGACTGGATGTGGGACTCGGTGCCATGGTCTGGTTGACAAGATGATGATCAGTCAAAAGCTGGACTCGACATTGGGGGTCTTTTCCAACTCTAATGATTCTGAAATGGAGAACACTCCCATTTTGATAGTTGTCAACAGGCAGATGAATTGTGCCTTGAAAATGTTAGAAGTGCTATAGATGACCAGTAAATAATTTTCTTGTACATAGCATAGACAAAGTATACTGCCAGTGGTTTTTTTTTTTTGTATTAATTTGATAAAATTTTGCAAAAATAAGTTACATAATTTATGATGCTTTTGAAAATTCAGTTCATATATCTTTTGATTTATCGGGGATACATCATCTAGAGACTTTCTCAGACAATACACAGCCATACCTCTGAGATATTGATAGACGTATTGCATCATGTACTTTTGGCCAGAAATACTGACTGTTGTCTATGAGAGAAAAAGTGGAAGTTTTAAAGAATATGTAATTAGTGCGAAGAAGGCTGTCTGTGGTCTCAGAAATGCTTGTTTTATGGTGGCAGGGATGCTTGGCTCCTCCCTCTGGGTGGAGCATCTCCCAATGGGATGATGTAACTAATCTTACCAGCCACAGTGAGTAATTCAATAGGCCATTAGCAGGACATTGTCTTCCTGGCAGTGTCATTGTTCTTGAAAGAGATAAGAAAAACTGCCTAACCCCCAACAGATGGCAAAATAGAATACATGCTTATTTTACAAGCCAGGACAGTTGGTTAAATGCAATTGGATAATGCAATAAAGCAGTTATAATTTTTTTTTAAATTTATTGCTATTGAAAGTGTGTCCACTACTGCATATGTCAAATGAGACTTGTATTATCTTAATTTAATTAACCTGAAGTCCAAGTTAATCAAGGTAGTGGAGAAGAATGTATGAGTTTATACAGAGAGCTGAAATTTGACTCATGTGCATGACTTCAGACTTGATTCCACTATCATCTTCCATACAAAGAGCCTGGAAAAGTGTCCATGAATGTGTACATAAGTCTGAACTCTCTTTTTACTTCCATTAATAATGTAAAGCAATTCAACTGGATAGAAAATTATGTTTTTTCCCTTATTATTTGACTAGCATAAAATATATTCAGTGTTATTAAAGTAAATGTTCAAATCCAGTTGCCCAAATTAATGTAGTAGAGTCAATGTATGTGTATGGCTGAAGAATACTTATCTCAGAACCTACAAGCTGTTCTTACTTCCATTAATTCAGTATCATGTAGGAAAGCTGGCTAACCATTAGAGTTCTTCCATGTCTTACTGTGCTCTTTTCAACTGATAGGACAGCTGCACTCCATAAGAAATTTTTAGAGATGGTTTTGGAAGCTTTTTGGTATAAATTGATCCCAGAAGTGTGGTCTAAAAGATAGTCTGGTTATTTGAAGAGGGAGCTCTTCAGAGGAGATTTGAAGCATTCACTTGGTTGCATCTTAAGCCATGCGCATCTATAAAAAACCAAAATATTGATAAAGGGAAAAGTATAAGAAAAAAAGATTGTGTCAGAAAATTAATTTAAAATCAGTTATTCATGCTGCATTTTTTAGCATGATTCTTGAGATAGTCTGTCATGAGAGGTGTTTCTTTTGTGATCCGTAAGGTTAATAATTTTATCCTTACAAGGTGCACATAATTTTTATCCTAATGTTACAAGAGGAAATGCATTTCACATTTGAAATAAGAAGGCTGGCTTGGGTTCAGCTAAAGTAAATAAAAGTAAATAAAATTGAAGTTCTTTAATGCTGGCCAGGCTTCCAGAACGATAACACGTTTTGTGTATATTGGTTCCTGGTAATCTAATTGAAACTGTAATTAAACTGTATTTTCTTTTAATAAAAAGACTGGTGGGGCAGAAACTGCCCCAAGGATTTCCTAAATAACAGAGAAATTGAGAAACAATCAATTTTGGATACCTTCTTATCTTGCTTTTCTCCCTGCTAGCCTATATAAATGTTTTGGCAACAGAACAGGCAGTCAGATTTCTTATTTTTCTCAACTCAGCCCAACTATTGAAGTAAATTCTAGAAGTGGTGAATATAAATAGTTCTCGTTGTTCCAAGCAGATTAATTTGTGGTGGGGTTTGTGAACAATTAGAAGTTGTGAGAGCATTTTAAAAGCAAATCTTTTGCTACATATAAAGAAAAGGGCTCCTTTTTTCTCATTATGTGTTGAGCTTTAGCTCTTTATCCTTGTAGTGCCTCTTGTTGCTATCAGTCCTAAGAACTGTAATAGCATCCTGAAAATAGGGCACGTTTGTGTAGGAAATCCAAATTTCTGTGTAAATAAAAATACAATGCATATATATCTATCTATATATAGATATATAGATATATATATACAATATATATAATTTATAGAATACAAAAATATATGTAATATTGTAGTAATCACCAGCTACAAGTGCCAATATACCAAACTATAAGCAAGAAAAATAAAGTAAGATTATGTTGCATCAACTTTATGAAAGTTTAAATTGCATTCTCCAGTTGTATGCAGAATTTTGTTAGGAATTAAGTGAAGGAGAGAGAGGAGGCTTATGTTCTAATACTTTGAATGGCAATTTTTGCCAAATTTTCTATTTCATTTGTCTTGAAAATATCTTGATATTATTACTACACTTCATTTGTTCTATGCTTCTCACCAGAAGAGTTGTTAAAGATTTACTGAAATGGGTATGTAGTATGTTATTCACATTCTAACTATGAGAATGAAGTAGAGATAGCCCCACTGAATCTGAAAGACTTGAAAATATTCAGTAACCTGGTTGTGCAGTGCACTACTATCCTTCTGTCAGCATTATACATTCCACAGTTTTCAGTTTGTACCAGGAAAATATCACTATGACTGCAGTTTTTATCCTGATTTCTCTGGGTTGTCATACCTACATTTTTCCACATAAATTTTTATAATTATTCACCTAAGACCTTTTCTACTCATAGAACCATCCTCACAGTGAAAATATGTTTAAGTTCTTAAACTGATGTCTGCTATACCTCAATGCTTTTGTTTTGTACAGATCTCAATTCATTGAAACATCTCTTTTGGGACACGTTGTCTTGTTAGCTGGTGTTCTTCCCTTTGCAGCAGAAAGATCAAAGTAGTGACAGCAAAGGAAAAAGAGATAAAATTGGAATCACTTAGTGAAATTTCTGGATCTTCACCTACTATTTATGTTTGTACATAAGTAATGTGACCTATTCCATGATTGAGATTTTCAGTGGGGTTTTTTTTCAGAGTTATGAAATTTTTTATATTATTTTAAATTGTCTAATCATACGCAGCTTTAAAGGACAGTTATTGCCTAAGTATTTTGAGGACATGTTCATTATTTATTGTAAATGTTTATTATTTGTGTATAGACCAGGGAGTTATTAGTGAACTTTTAAATAAGGGTACTTTTTGTGATTTTTTCTTAAAAAATACCCAATATCCACATGATTCATATTCAAACATGTTTTATCTTTGAGATATCAATCACTGGATAAGCTCTTTTCCTCACTACAAACTGGTTTGTAGTGCCACAGACTTTAGAGCTATTCATGGCTAACTTAAGTGACAAGACAGGGAAAAATACTGTCATGAACTATTTACTGAGGGGAGGAAGTTAATGAGTTACTGCTTTTCTACATATATCATTAGTACTTGATATTTTATAATGGCTAAAGTGAAGTTCAACTGAAACAGCATATAAAAAAGTTTTGCATACAGAATTAAGGGAATAGATTTTAAGTACACCTACTTTTTAAGCTGTGTATGTTGAAATTTTGGATGTATCAGCTTTAAAGGATGTGCAGTGACAAGCTGGCAGGCATTACAATGATGATTGATAAGTGACTCCTTTTCTATTTTGAGGAGACTGGTTGAGAAGTTGAATTTTGAAAGAAACACTGCCTTTGAAGCAAAAACTTTCCTAAATGCGATCAGCAGAGTGGGATTTTTTTGGCATTCAGTTCCAACATTTGTTCCTTCTTTTAGAAGAGCTGATCTCAACATCAAGTTAACTTTTTGTCTTCCTAATAATATTTGCTTTTAAAGCCTTTGTAAATGTTGTGTGTTTTGTTCCTGGTGTCATTACATAGATGTCATCCATGGAGCATTGGTTATGGTAAATAACCAATAATCACAGATATGGGGATATCTCAATCACAGATCTGTATGTTTTTAAGTAGGTGTGGCTTGGTTTTTTTCATTGTGATTCAGATGCTCAGATGATGAGAACTAGAAATGTTGACCATGACCTTGCATTACAGTAGAATTATACAATAGTATCTCTCCATATATAGATAATAAAGAAGTAGTGACACCACAATAAGGAAATAAAAAAAAAAATAGTAAGATTTGTATATTATTTGTAATGTGACAGCAATTCCTACAATCACTTAAAAACACTGCTGTTAAAGTTAAATTTTAAGGTTAATCCAGCCTACCTTTCCACAGTTATAAAACACATACAAATTGCCAGGAAATAAAAATAAGCTGTTTCCCATAGCCGTAGTTCTACTCTAGTTTATTTTCAACTTCCACCCCAGTGAACTAGAGTGCAGTTGAATTTTCTGAGCTGAAAACATGACTATCACAGTCAGACAGAATGCTATACAAGGAATTTGGAAAAGAAAATGGGGAGATACTTTTTTCCACTTTTATAGCAAAAGTGGTAATAAGTATGCAAGAATATCACATAATGTATGCAAGAATCAGGTGGTTAATGTTATGTGCTTTTGTATTTATCTTTTTGTTAAAATCCTATGGGGTAAAATCCCCTGTGAGTTCGTGTGTAATGACAAGTTTCCAAATAAGTTGTTCCTGAATTCTCGCATTAAAAGACAATTTTATGGAAACTTCTCTAGTTTATCCAGGGCTATAAACCATGATAAGATGAAGCAGTTTTAGTCTTGATTTTGAAATGATGAAGCTAAGCAGATGAGATTATGAAGCTAAGCAAAATACTTCTTACACTAATTTCTTATTTTAATCTCAATAAAAATAATTTCTGAATGTAGTATATTTTACAGAGAAGGAGAGAGATTCTGAATTTCTTTATTAATGATATTGAATATCTAAAACTGACTATAATACACATGGAGATAACACTTCTCAGATTAGTGAACTACATATCTAAATGGATCAGGTGAAATTTCCTGACCTTATTATTCAAAAAGTACAGCGAGCTGGTACTGTGAATAATGTTCAGAACCAGACAAAAATGTTGTCCTGATTGTCTCTAACATTTCAGTCATGTAATGTATTGCCTTTAAAGAGCTTTGAGATGATTTGGGATTGTACTCAGAATAACCATGCTAGGAAAAAATGAGGTCTATTTTCTCTTTGGCAGGTAGAAAGAATGGGTCCTTTGTGGGAAAGTTTATAACTATAAATAAGCAGTGATATTTTCTAAATTTCTGAGAAAAGGTTTTTAGTGGCACACACAAAATTCACAGAATTACTAGATTGGAAGAGACATTTAAGATCATTGAGTCCAACCCATGCCCTAACACCTCCAATAAACCATGGCACTGAATGCCACATCCAGTCTCGTTTAAATGCATCCAGGGGTGGTGACTCCACCACATCTCTAGGCAGGCCATTCCAGTACTTTATCACTCTTTCTGTGAAATCCTTTTCCTAATATCCATCTAAATTTCCCTTGGTGCAGTTTAAGACTGTGTCCTCTCATTCTGTCAGTTGCTGCCTGGTGAAAGAAACCAATCCCCACCTGGCTACAGCCACCTTTCAGGAAGGTGTAGAGAGCAATAAGGTCACCCCTGAGTCTCCTTTTCTCCAGGCTAAACACCCCCAGCTCCCTCAGTCATTCCTCACAGGGCTTGTGTTCCAAGCCCCTCACCAGCCTCGTTCCCTCCCCTGGATGTGCTCAAGTGTCTCAAAGTCCTACCCAAACTGAGGGGCCAGAACTGGACACAGCACTCAAGGTGTGGCCTCACCAGTGCTGAGTACAGGGGAAGAATGACCTCCCTGCTCCTGCTGGCCACACTGCTCCTGATAAAGGCTTAATAAGTTTTCTAGCTCTCCTTCCTGGCTGGGTGAACGATAACAGACTCCCAGTAGGATGTCTGCCTTGTTGGCCTTCCCCTTAATTCTTACCCTTAGGCATTTGACTTCACCATCATTAATTTCAATACCTTTGTTGTCAAATGCCTCCCTAATATAAAGGGCCACCCCTCCACCTCTTCTCCCTTTCCTGTCTCTCCTGAAGGGCTTGTAGGCATCCAGTGCAGTGGTCCAGCCATGTGAGTCATCCTGCCACATTTCCCTGATGGCGACTGCATGTCTCCAAATGCCATTTATGTCTTGTGTCTGAATGACTTTCTGTCACACAAGTATGATCAATAATCTTACATTCTAATTTATTTTGCTGATTCTTCATATACATTCACACTATGCAATCTGGTGGTCTTGAAGAAAGTGTGAAGTGTTACCATTATCATTTATCATGTTTGTTTTCATGTTGTCTCCCTAGAAAAGTATTTTAAGATGTCTTGTTTCTTTGTTTTCCGTTATTTTTAGTTCATGTGCATGCAGACACACTACACATGTACTATGGTGCATATTGTTTTAGGAGAATCAAGCCCAGAGGTGTACACCTAGGTAAGAAAACTAGGGGTTTTAGGAAGCTTTTGTTTTTTGGTCTTGGTCCAAGCTCATGAGTCTGCCTAGTGTACAGGAATCTTCTTCTAGGAATATTGCTATCAGGACTTTCCATTGCCCAGAGGAGCAAAGTTGCCAACTGCAGATTTCAACTAGAGTTTTGAATCTATCTTTTACTTTGTAAGACTGTTTAAAGTCAGAGAAATTTTACATGTTCTTCCAGAATCACTGGGAAACAGTCTTTAAAATGACAACACTAGAGGAGCATAATAATGACAGCTTCACATACATTTAGGGCTTTAACGTGTGTGGGTTTGGGTTTATTTTTCTAGTGAAGGCACACTGTCTTGGATTAATTACCTATCATGGTGGTTGGGCCAGCCATCATCAGAAATGAGAAGAAAAAGTGACACCATGCCTTTAGCACCTGTGGCAATGGGATCCTTGGTAATTTCATATTAGGCCTTTAAAAATACAATCTTTCATGTGTGCTCTGTTATAACCTGTGAAGAGGCAGTATGTTTGCATGAAGTTTTGTAAGCCTTAACCAGGACCAAAAAAATTCACAATTTTAGAGTTAAAAATATTTTAGATAAAGAATGCTAAGTAGTAATTAAATCCAGGGATATGTGAGTATTATTCTGAAACCTATAATGGCCTTCTATTTTCATCTATTTGAAGCAGCACATGACCAAATAGTTGAAACAATATTGTGAACATAATTTCACAATTAAAAAGAAAATGGAACCTTTTGTCTAAAAACAAAGAAGCAAACAAAAATCCCAAATAAACAGCCCATTTTTGTTGACTGGTGGGCCAAGAGAGTAGCCATCACAGAAAAGAGGGAGTGGCAATACCTCATATTTTGTATCCCTTTAACAATCAGAGACCTTTTCAAGATGTTCTGACTGTACCAGAGCATGGGCATTCTTCCATATCTTGGTTGATTACTTTGGTGTCCATTTGAAGCTGTTCTACCTTATATTAATATAAAATATTAAGAATAAGCTATATTTTCAGCAAAGTTTCCAGTAAAGTGGTTTTTTTCTCCTCCTATTTTTCATATTCTTAGTGCTTATCACATTTTACTGCTGTTCACTCTTGTTTGCTTTGTCAGGGAAAATTAAAAGTCATGTTCATGCATAACGTAATTGTACATGGAACAGCCTTGACACTGAGACTCAGCACTTCCAACCCCTCAGCACTCAGACTGAGAAAAATAAATGATCGGCCTATCAGTTTAAGGGTTTAAAAGCATGAATTAATGTGGATTTCTTATCTGAACAGGATGTTTATAGTTGTGAATGTCACTATCACACATTATAAAAGCCAGTAAAAAAAAACCCAAAAAACCAAAGCCGCACAACCTATGACTCAAGGAGAATATAATTATAAAAATTAAAAATAGATTAGTTTGGTATTAATTTCCATTTAAAATGAAAAATTAAGGACATGGGAGGTTTCTGTAGAATGAAAATCAGCATGGGAACAGATGTGATATTAACAAGATGGAGACAGATCTAGAAGCTTGGAATATAAATTATTCTGATATATGTACAAATATGATTTGCAGTAAGAGGCTAAGAAATTGAAACACCTTTTCAGAAAATATTCACATAGCAGATCTGCTGTATAACTGCAATGATCCAATTCCACACTTTTCCTTGAAAATGGAAGCAAAATAATTAAAATATATAGTGTAAAAACCGTACAACTTATAATGTCTAGAAAATATCTAGAACAATTAAAGAGCTTTATAATGACAGTATATGTGGCTTTAAATAATTCATTAACTTATTAAAGGAAAAAAATGGAAGAGAAATTGTGATCTAATTGTGATCTCAGATCTTTCTATCTGAGTGGAAGATCAAAATAAGTCTTACAGTTCTCAGAGTTCAAGTGTAAGAAGCTTGTAATTTTAGGGCAAAGGACCCACGGATTGGTTTGTGTGGCTTGTGTATTGATTTCAGATGAAATCACATTCTACTGTTTTATGGCACCGTGTTTCAAATGTTCTCAACTTAGAAACATGAATGATTTTCACAGTTTTACAATTAGTTATTCACACCTGTAGAAAATTGTGAACCAGTGGTAAGAAAGGACTTTGCCGAGTAGATGTTTTCATTGCAGAAGAAAATTGCTTCTGTTTTTTAATTACCACAGAGATTGAAATGACACCACAAAGTTGAAATGAGAAGTGGGCATATATGTATCCTTTCACTTTCATATAGTAATGAAAAATCTGGTAATTTATGCAATTAAAAGAATTTAAACCTAAAAAAAAAAAAAGTAAATTCTTTTTGGGTCACATGTTTGACTGAAATTTTGGGTTGTTTTTTTTAACACAATGAAATGTTTACTTTCCAATTTATTTATGATGTTCTATCATGAAGAATTTGTCTTATTATAATGTCATCATATCCTTATATTATTGGAATAAGCCTGACCAAGAGGTATCATTATATAGTTAATTTAAAGCATACTGGAGCCTATTTCAAGGAAATAAAATCCAGGTGTAGTCACTGACTTGATTAATTATTTCCTTAGCTGATATTTTTCTTTTTCCTTTCTTCTCCTTTCTTCTCTGTATAAATAATTTTCTCTTTCAAACTGGCATAGACTAAAACCTCTTACTTGCTGGCCTTTATCAGGTAAAAAAGAAGAAACATTAAGGATTGCTGCTCTTGGAATCTACATCTGAAATTCAGTTGAATGTTGAGCAATTAAGGAATTGCATTAGGCAGCTTTCTAAAAGTCCTGTTAACCTTCGTTTTGCTGATTGCAGGGCTTTTTGCTAGCTCTCACATTTCGGGAATCTAGTAATAAAGCTCCAATTGATTATAATGATGCAAGGATAGTGCCTAAGTTGGGAAACAGTAAATGTAACTGGAAACTTGCATGCTTTTAAATGATTTTTTTAATCTCCGCTCTGAGCTTCTTCTGAGGGGTTTTTTTGTTTTCTCTTCTGTTTGTATAAATGTAAACATGTCACATTCCTTTGAGTGTTTTTACTACATCTGTGTTTCATATTTATAGTGGTCATGTGGTTTAACCGCAGAAGCAGCTCCAACCCACAGAGCTGCTCATCCTACCCAGCAGAGTGAAGGAGGTATATGGAAGGGAAAAAAGGAAAAAGCTCATGAATTTTGATAAAAAAAGGGTTTAGTAAGTGAAGCACAGCAAAGTAAGGCATTCATTCCCTGCTCCCCACCAACAGGCAGGCGTGTAGCCACTTCCAGGGAAGCAGGGCCCCAGCACACATTGTGGTTGCTTGGGAAGAAAGATGTCGACAGCCCTCCTTCCTCTTCCTGGCCTTGAGCTTGTCATGCTGAGCATGGCATCATGGACCATGGAATATTTCTGTGATCATCTGAGGTCCACTGTCCCTGCAATGTACCCTCCCAATCCTCTGTCCACCTCCAGCCAACCTGCTGGGGGACAGAAGGAAAGACCTGAGGTTGTGTAGGCATTTCTCAGTACCAGCCAAAGCACTCATGAATTATCCACACATGCAAAGCACAGTACTGGCCAGGCTGCTTAAAAGTAAAAGCAAATATTTAAAATTTTGCTAATTCTACATTTTTTTGAACAGTCCATTTACATGGCCAGTACAGAAGTTATGCATGTCAATTTTATGGTTTTCTTGTGTTCCTGGAACCCACTTTTTATGATGTGTGTATTGTTGACTACTTTTCAGTCTGGGGATGTCAAGAAAGAGGTATTTTGAGAAAGCAGTTTTGGTTAGCAATTATTAGTTGAGCTTTTTCATCCTGAGTCTCTTCTGACCTTACCTTACCTGGGTAGTCCTCAGTTTAGGTGCTTTCTTCTGGCTCACTCTGTTGATTTGTTCATAACTACTTTCACCAGTGCTTTGATTTGAGACAAACGTTTAATGTTTTATTTTTTTTTGTCTAACTGCTTTGGTCTATTGTTACTCTTGACCCTGCAAGCTTTTCAACAATTTCTATTCAGGGGCAGCTTCAGCTTTTAAACATAATCTCTATTTCCCCATTTGTGCTATACTGTTTCATTTAGTCTCTCTCAAGTCTGTCTTGTGATGAGGAGAGAGGAGTATGAATCTGTCTTTGGAAGAGTTTGACTTAACAGTCCCCATGCTACTGCAAAAATATAAATTCCTTACCTGTCTTTTTAGTTTCTTTTCATCACATTTGGTTATTTTTCATTACTTTTATTGTATATCAGGCAATATCGAGTCTACTGTGCACAGCAGCATTTCATGCAATCTTTATACTGGCATCACATGAGAGGATGAGACATTCCTTTTTCAGTGGGAAGGAGAAATCATTCATTTGGAAGAGGAGAGGAGATCAAGAAAGCAGTGGAAAAAGAGAATTTGGAACAAAATTCACCCAGAAAGACATTTGCTCCATTTTTGAAACATAAGACAGCCTTTATGGGCTCCTTGTCTAATGAAGCTTCTGGATAACTCACGTAGACCAAACTATTCCATTTTCTAATGCCCTTTTACTATACTTTATTCTGAAAAACTAATTTTGGGGGATGAAAAGAGGAAAGATTTCATTAAATGTGATACACTAGTTAAATACAGAAATCTAATATTTGACCTACTATCATTTTAATAGTAATTCACCAGTTTAAATGCCATTTTTTGAATTCCAGCTGTAGAAGAATCATTCAAGTAGATATTTCTCATCAGTGATGTTTAAATATTTTGTGATATAGGGGTCTCCTCGAGCCAGGTCTCATAAGGTCTTGGAGATCTATATCACACCTGAGATAGCTCAGCCACCTCAGATGGCATAAAATCAGCAGGATGGCTTCTGTGGCAGTGTTGGAAACAGAAAACTTTTAATAAAAGTCAAAATAACAAAGCTCTTTAAAGAGAAAAACCGAGCAAGAGGTCCTTTGCCCCTGCTAAAACACCTCACAAAAGCAATTAGTTTTTTTGTTCTCTTGTTTTTCTAGCAAATTGCTTAGGTGGGACTTTTTGGCTTCTATCAAATTAGCTATCCTTAAGTTAGAGGTGAAATTCCCAAGGTCCTATGAGGTGTCTTTTTATCTAATTGAGGAGAGAAACTTCTGGGCTTTTTTCCTTTTTTAGGAGACAAAGAATAATTTTGTCACTCTGTCAACAGGGACACATTCCTACAATTTGGCAGTGATAATAATATATTTCTTAAACTTCCATTGAAAATATCTTCAAAGTGAGTTGATGAAAATTGAGTGCTCCAAAATGCTTTCTAAATTGTGACAACATCATGTATTGTAACCACCTTTCATCTTTATAGAAGTTAAATGACACATCATCCCTGTATTTACTGTAGGTTCCAGTACTATGGAGATAATGACATACTAAGTTTACTATTTTCATTCCAAGAATGATTTGCATGTATAAACCTACCCTCTGGTATTCAGTCATATGTGCTTATTGCATGAACAGTGAAACAGATATGTGCTTCTCTTTGTGTACATGGCTTAAGTAGGAAACACTTCCAGAACAGGTGTAAAAAATCACAGCTCCTTGGTGGGCATAGAAATGCACCAGAAGGCTGGTGTGACATAAATAATCCTGTCCTTGTACTAAAAGCAAGTTTGTTTTCTCATCACACCGATAATTTGATCCTGAGAAGCTGTTAAGCTTAATAGCATTTTGGAGTGCTTTGTTCAAAGTTATGTAAGACACTTGCTGTTCCTTTTTTCTTTTTTAATATCAGTTGATGCGTGACACAATTTACCATCTTGTCTTTGCTACGAATACAGAGGATATAAAATGGGTGGATATGTAGAGTTGGTGCCGTTTGAACTGCAGCAGACAAAGCACAGTAAGGCACAGAAACATAATCTTTTTTGCCTCCAATTTAGCCTTTCATGTAATCTGCAAGCTAATTGAGCACAACTGGATTGAACTTCTCAATTTTTCTCTATATGCAAGAAATTATTTATAATGAATAGATTAATTATGAGCCAGGCAGCCAGGAAACCAAAGGATATTGGGTTACTTCTGGTAATGAGGCTGGTTTGGTAGTTCACTGGCTGTTCATAGCCCATTTTTTTAGCAGAACTTTCACTTAAACAGAGGGTTTATATAATATAATTACACTTCTAAATTTTCTATTATCATCCATCACAATTTTGCTTTAAATAATGAGTAATAGAAGAAAATAAAGAAAAATAAGCTTACGAAATATAATTTGCTGTCTGAAACAAATGCAGAGATCTGCTTATTATATTATAAAACGTGATCTATTGAATGTATTGCATTTCTGAAAATTTACCCATGAACAGAGATATTTTCTGTGGTCTGAAAACTAATAAAAATGAATAAAACTTATGCTATGATGGACATTTTACTGAGAGCACAGAAAAGGCTGTTTTGAAATTGACCATCTTGTGCTTAATCTACTTGATTTGTATTTCATCAAAAAAGTGGTTTTGTAACTAAAAAGTATAGAATCAGCATGCAAGATGTAAAAAAAATATAATTAAAAAGAAAGAGAACAGGGGAATTAAATATACCAACTATATAGCAGGAATAAATATTATAGTCCAGTTAATATGCTATGTCCATGCTAGAAAAAGATTAAAATCTTAGACATGTGGAGGATTAATATCTGAAAATTCTTTGTATACATATATATATGAAACATACATCATTCATTCCTAGCTTTTTCTTCCAGAATGCTTTTCCACATGGGACAGGGAGCTGTAGACGTTTTATATTATGCTTGACATATGTTCTTTGTCTCTCACTTGAGAGAAAATAACTAGAATAATGATTTCCAAACCCTGGGGCACATTGCTTTGAATTGTTAAGCATCACTAGATATCTACTTATTCGATTCACTCAAGTTCTCCCATTTTTTTCTTAGTCTAGCACTACCAATAAGTTTGATCTATAAATAGTTGCCTATTTGAAGGATTAGAGGTGGACGTTGTTGTGAGTAGAGTTGGGGTGACATCTCTTGACCTATGTGGGGAATCTATGGAGCAGTGATCAGAGAGACAGAAGTTAGTGAAAACTGGTTAAGCCACCTCATGTTTCTGGTGATTGGCAGGGATCTGCAGTGTCCTCTCTGTGTGTTTGACAGGCTCAGTGAGTGTTTCAGTTCACGTCCTTGTTCCAGGGGAAAATCAGGTTAGCTGTAACAACTGTCTGCTAATTGTAGGTCACTGGTATTGTGTGTGTGCAGTGGTACATCTTCAGTTTCTGAGGGAGCATTGCTCATGTTCTGTGTGTATGAGAACTCATTTAACAGTTTATGAGTATCACAGTTGTTAATGTTATGAAAACACATCTGACATAGCCCTGAAAGACGCCACATTACTCACAGGAGCAGCAGTATGTCAGTACAGTGTACCAACAACTTGGACCACAGCAGTAGCAATGGTCTTTTATTCTGACTCCTTTTCTTTCACTTTTTGTATGGCATGGAGCTGAGAGGGAAAAGTTGCTTCAAACTGAAAATGTGATCAGTGAAACGTAATGCATGTTCAAAACAGGGAAGTGAGAGAGTGAATTAATGGTAAACAAAATAGCTGTAGAAGGAAATGCACTTGAAAAGATAACAGCCAGTGACAGATAGAACACTTGGAATAATGCTCAGCATTATATTCAGATATAATCAAGAAACAAAAGCAAAATTTTAAAAGGCAATTATTCCAGAAAAATTGAGCTGAGAGAATTTAAGTATTAAAGAAAAATGAGCAGTTAATTTTTCTGTTGTCCCTACTACCATATTTTAAAATCAACACATGCTCTCTTTGGGCTGAAGTTCACCGATGGACCAAACACTAGAAAATACTCCTGTTTTACCAGGGTTCTGCAGCCCTGTAATAGGTAGTTCTGATTTCTGTAGCTCAGGAGTAACTTCTTCAGTGGGGCATATGTTACAGGGAGGTTTTTAATTTGTGCCTATATTGCCTACAGAATATTTATCTTGTAATTAAAGGTCAAAATAATCTCAGTATGTGCTGTTTGTACAAAATCCTCTAAGAGAAATAGCTGTGGAACTGTGGTTATTATTCCTATGTGTTCTCTGTATGTTCCCTAATTTATAGGAGTGGAAAAACACCAGAATTGTTGAACAGACAGAACAGATATTTATTCCAGCATGAGTACAGAAATTCAGAACAAAAGGCTACAGCTTCACTAGATAAACTGTTAAAAGACTATGAGGGCTTCTGAGTTTACTTAACAGTTTCATATTTTTTGTTGTTCAAAAAAAGTAGCATACTTTGTTCTTGTGAAGCTAGGATGTCATCAATTACAGTTACTGAGGAATGAGGGTCAATTGCTGAAGTTACATAATATGATAACTTGATCCTGTGACAGAAAGCACTTTTCATTGGCGTGGTCAATCTTCTGAGGCTGTTCATGAAGAGCACACCTAAGTCAAACTCCAGAGTAATGGTTAGAGCAGCTTTCAAAATAGAACTAATAATGAATAGGATTGAGGTGAATGCAAAATTTGCCTGTGGATGGAGTGGCTAAATTGTCTTCATTGCTGTTTTTTAGGGAAAAAAAAAAAGAAAAAAGTTCCTAAAGGTATCAGAAGTCATTATTCTGAGAGAAATATTTTATTTTTTACACAAAGCAATAATATTTTACCAACATGGGAGGCAGTTCTGGATGTTGTTGCATGCTGGGGAAACTAATGAAATTTTCAAGTAGAAGGCAAATATTCTAAATATCTATGTATATGTAGGTGCATATTAAAATACCTGAAGACACATATCTAAACACTTGTGTACTCTTAATACCTGTGTGCAAACCCTCTCTATATTGTAGCAAATTAATGGAAACAACTTTTATTGAGCTCCTTCCATCAATAAAGAACATCCTGCTTTAAAACTTTGTTTCATTTATGTCAGATTCAGTGATGGCTCTGCACAGATTCTGTACTGTAATATATGTAAGAGACTGAAAATACAGAGTTCTTGCAAAACCTGGCCTTGTCATAGAATCAGTTCTTTGGAAATGGGACTTGCTCCCAACCTGGTCTGGATTGCATCCATTGCTTGAAATGTTTATAGCTCCATAGCCCCTGTATTGCTCAACAGTTATGCATTAACACATGAAGTGCTTGAGTACACAAAGAAAACCTGGCCTTAAGAGAAGTGATAAATGTTCAAGTCTTAAATTTTATTTTATTTTTTATATTTTATCTTTTTAGTATTTTTTATAAATTCTTAGTTTTTTTCTCTATAGCAGTGCTGAATTGGTTTTGTTGTAACAAGAGAAGATAGTGGAAGCTGCTTTAGCATATTCCTGCACAAAGGAAAAAAGAGTGGCACTGCAGGTGTCAACCATTACTCTTGGAGTTGTTGCTCCTCCACATTTTAAGACCTGATACTGCTGTGCTGAGAACCCTGACAAGACCAGTAGGAGTAGTCCTGAAAAGTAAAGCTTGATAAGCGCATGAGTAAGGAACAAACAATGCTTTCCAATTTCTCCACTTTTGTTACTCAGTTATATCTCTTGGGAGTTTGCAAAAAGTTCAAATATCTTGAAGTACTGCAGCAAAAAAAGTAGAGAGGTACTTGTTCATGAATTTAATTTGTTTCTCAGTGGGTGATGTGGGACTAATATGTGCAGTGTCAGGCTGATGAAATACTCTTCTGTACTTAATTAATCCAAAATCCTGACTACTCCTTCAGACTGTCTGTCAGTAAGGCACTTATTCATGACAAATTCCAGTTACGGTATCAGCTTTTAAAGCTAAGAAATTAAATAGAGATATTTTGGGTTAAGTAGGGGGAAATATGTTTAAGTTCTGTACATGTGGTACAGACCTAAACGTAAATGGAGGAAAAGGATTGTGGAAATCTTTTTATCACACTTGAATGAGTCATTTACAATATAGAACTTCAAAACGCATACAATATGTGGGAAGGGGATCCCAGTGATGAATAGTGACTGTCATGGTAACATTTTTTTGCTGATTCAGTCATTTGTCTTAAGAACAGCTCCCTAATCTGTTTTAATGTTTTGAGTTTATCATCAGAAAAATGTGAATACTGCATTTGTTTTACTGTTGTTCACTATCAGCTGCACAACTTCCTAGGTCTGTGTATTAGTGAATTCACTAAGACAAGTTAAAAGACTGGAAAGACTGTTAAAAATATCCTTCTTAATGTTCAGTACTAATATATTTATATCAGAATATGCATATACAAACTATTAATATTAAAACATCTATATTTTTTATGAGCAACAGCATGGCCAGCACGACCAGGGCAGTGATCATCCCCCTGTGCTTGCCACTGGGGAGGCCACACCTTGAATCCTGTATCCCATACTGAGCCCCTCACTGTGAACAAATTGTCTTTTGTACAGTGCCTGAGAAATATTGAAAGATGAAGAAATTTCCTTTTTTAATTTTTTTTTAAAGAGGAAAACAACATAATGTAGAGGAAAACTGGCATTTGTCACCGTGTCCTATGAATATAATGACCATCCATGGGAACAGACAGACCATTTCCTTTGTGATTTGTTATTGTGCCAAAATCATTTTGGGACAGACTTCCTTTGAAAAGGTTTAGCATACAAGATTCACATAAGTATCTGTGTAAGTCTATGTTTTATTTGAGTCTTCATTTCTTGCTTAGAAACCTAGAGTACCACTAGGCACTATCTAGAGGAAAACAACGAGAAACAGAATTATTTAATGTGGCTTTCTAGATTGCCCCAGAATACATTGAATAAATGGCCCTGAAGTACATATTTCTAGGCGAGTTCTTGACATGGATGTGTTTTGTAGGCAAAAAAAAAATTCTCTGTCTGATTATTTTGTGAGCTGTTGCAATTCAGATTTATGAGGAGAAACTGGGGGCAGATAGGAGAAGCTGCTGTAGTTGATATTTATTTACATTGCTCCAGAAATACTGGTCAGAACCAGAAAACATAATGAAAAGGCTACAAAAGAGGAACATTAAAACATGGCCTGACTATTCAGTGGTGCTGAAAGGAAAGCTAAAGCTCAATTTAGGCTGAGAGTGAAAAGAAACATCCGTGGCAGCAAGGGCTTTGGCTGTTACACCAACAGGAGAAAGATGGGGAGGAACCTGCAGTTGAACAGCAATCTAAACATAGTTCAGGAGTGGAGGAAGAGGTTGATGCTGACATCAGGAGAATGAATGGGTGGAATAAATTGATGTAAGGAAAATCTGGTTGGGATTAGGTCTGAGCAGAAGGAGACACATTCAGATAAACTTCAAAGGAAACAAAATATAACATTGCACATATACCTGTACAGAATTTTTAATGGTTGAATCAAATAGCTGATAATCATTTCTCATTTTCTTTCTCCCATGTCTCTAATGGGACAGAAGAGACAATTTCTCATCAAGAGAGAATCCTGTCCTGTATTAGAAGCTACTATCTTCAGATTTATTTTTTTAATCTGAACCAAAATGCAATATTAATATTTACTGATATATTTAGGACAAAAGCAGGATTAATGGTATGTGTTTGGCAATAATCTGGCAAATGAATCTTTGTTAATAATATAGAGCCTGTTTATTGATTTTCATTTAAGAGGAAAAAAAACCCCAAGCTGAATAAATGCCAGAGAAGCCTTTGTCTCATTTCTATAGGGAGATACAGTTGATTCACTAGCTGAAAATGCAGTAAATTTAGGAGCTGCTTGCATATAGTGAACATATTGAAAAGCAGTTGATATAACTTGCCTGTTAGATCAGAGAAATTTATTAAACAATCCTTAGAAGTATTCCTCAATATAATTTTCAATTTTATAGACACAATTTATAGGGACAGTCATCAATCATTTTAACATTTATTATTGCAGAATATAAGTGTATTTTCATGTTACTCTAGGAAATGAAATTAAAAATATTTAATTAACAAGCAAAATCTAATATCTTCTATTTTGTTTTCATCACGTATTCAAGAACATGATCTAAATTAAATCTGTAAAAACTATAACTAGTGTTACATGAGCAGCAGTAATATGAAATTAGAAAGATTAAGTTGTTTAATGTCTTTTCTTATCTTTAACATTTAGATTTAGCTGTTCTTTCTTTCAGAGTTGTTTGCTTGCACTTTCAGATTTATAAGTAAATGTCACCTAAAGGTGTACTCTGCTGAAGATAACCCAAAATATGCACAGGTGTGGCTAATCCATGTGTCGTCCTGCCCTTTCTCTTGGAGCCATGCCTTGTTGTCATTATGAGATAGGTATTGCAAAACACAGTTTGGAATTTCAAGCATACTAGAACTTGGGCTCTGCTTCCCAAATTGTCACACAGGACAAGAGCCCCTTTAGGGGTTTGGTGTTTGTACGGCAAAGTGCAGTAACAATTAGAGAGTCAGTTGGAGTGAGGATGATGCCAACAAGAATGATCTGATTCCATTCATTTTTCTGGAGGCATCCATGCTTCCTCAGAAAGGTCAATGAAGATTTTAGCATGGTCATTCCCAAGGTACTAAAATATAATGCCAGCAAATCCCAACCTTCTGATAGCACAATTTCTTTCTTCCTCTCTCCTGTGCACAAGCCAATCTTCTTTAAAAGAACAGTTCACTAAAATTAGGCTCTAAAAACTTTGCCAGCTGATACAGTATTCTATTCTTTGCCTTTGTCCAGAAGAATAATTCTGTATACTTCTGAAATGCGCACATCTAAAACATAACTTCATACATGTTTCAGAGACCTAGATTAAAAAAAAAAAAAATTAGTTACATGTACATTCCTACCATGCATACACATACCTGTTGCTCATCAAAACATATGATTATTTTTGTTCCTTCTCCATTACATTTGGAGCCTGAGCCTATTAGATTCAAGTATCTTCCAGGATTTCAGTTTTCCTGAGCTATTTGTGTAATAGAAATATGAAATTTGAGTTCGTTTTAATATCAGGTTGTGGGACATGCTGTTAAAATAAATGACCTCTTCAGAGTTATTAGTAGCCAGTTTTCTGGAAGTGGATTTTGCAGCTAAAGAGATTAATTCTTTTGCAACTCTTTGCCCAGGGAGTTCAGCACTGAGACAGGGTTTTGTACCTTTCTTTGAAAGTTTTATCATGATAGACACTGTGACAGGTTTCAAATAATACAAGCACACATATCAAAAGAGCCAGGGGACCAACAGGGAAAAAAAATATTTCTGAGATAAATTTTTAACCTGGATTTCCTCAGTGTTCTACCCTATGGCTTGAGTGCTGGATTGCTTTAATCACTTTATATCTTCCCCCTAAGAGAGGTCCTGAATAATGGTTTCATTAAAACAGAAATTGTGGGTATTTCTCTTGTCTTAACAGGGCCTGCTGTTCCTGTAACTCTGCCTCACCATGACAGACATCTTCAACCTTTCTAATTCACTTCATGGACCAAAAGAAATTTAATTTATCTTTTGGTTTGGTTAAAGAGCCATCACTGGCCCTAGTGAGATATCTCTGGTTTTGTAATAAAAGATTGCCTTCAAATTTTTGAAGTGGCAGCCACAGGACTTCAACTAATAAAAGATCTTAAATCCTTTGCAGGACAGAATCTGAGCCTGGTGTCTCTGGTAATCTGTCTACTACTGATTTGCTTACAGTTGTAGTGTAGTTAATTGTGTTAGTGAAAATGCCCTTTTTGATGAAAGCTATTTCTAGAAGCAGCTTGAAAAAGTCAAACTTCCTGGTTATTTTTCTGTATATCAAGTTCTTTCTGGATAAAGTGCACTGTAGAAATTATTTACAGCTCTCCTAAGGTGATTTGAGAATTCTAGCTGAGCCAGGAAATTAATTTATCTGTCACCTTTTTCTACACTTGATGCATACTGAGTTTATCCTTCCTCCTCTCAGTGTCATTTGGGGAATTGGTTTTTGAGTTGTTTCTCTCATGCCTTCTTGAAATGTTGAAAAATGCTTCCAAGGCTGTTCCTGTGAAGGCTAAAAAGTTGCTGTAATCTCTGTGCTGAGACTCTAATTGGATAATGTATATTGTGAGATCTCCAAATTCATAGTGGAAGTGAGGACTTTTCTGGAGTTCAGACTAGATGGGAGGTGCCACTAAGAAATGCATGTGACAACAGTCAAGGTACCACCAAGTGTTCCACAACCAATTTAATAAACCCTTGTCCTCCTCAATCAATTCAGGAATGAAACTGGAGTGTATTTTTTATCTTTCTTTCTTTTTTTTCATTGAAAGATTAAGAGATGCCCTTCAGTGTAAATAAACATTTGCTCTATCACTGGAATGCTACAGAGAGATGCTTTTATGCTTGCAGCTTGAATTCTTTAAGTTGTGCAGTGTTTTCATATCCCTCTTTTGCATTTTGTACCCCATCTCTCTCAAAGTCTTTCTAAGACCCTCTATTTCTGGAGTTCTGCTGATGAGATGGACAGAGGAAGTTTTTTCAGTTCATTCTGTCTTATTTTAATGAGCCGACCATAAGTAATTAAAACAACAACTTCAGTGCTCAGTGATGCACACAGCAAATGCACACACACACTTATCTCATGAGGTTTATAAATGTGCAGAGGTTAATCAACACAGGAACTTTTTATCATCTTTCCCTTTGTCAAGGAAGACCCAGAACAAGCCATCTGACTATTCCTTCTTCACTGTTTTTGTAATGGTGATCTAGATTTACCTGTAGGTAATCAAGATGCAGAAATACTAGAAAGTTTCTAAAATATCACTGAAGTTTATAACTTCGAAGTCAAAGTACTGAGGGTTTCCAGTTCGAAGGAGAGAGGATACAGACCCCACCCCTGCAACTTTTAAATGAGCAACTTTAATATGAACATTTCTGTCAAGAACCATATGCATTTTTTATTTAACATTCTTCTTAAAAGGAGACACTCTGAAACTACCTTCAGCATCCCTCGGCAACATTCTTGATTTTCAGTTTTACTAAAGCATTCTACAGTGAATGTTTTAGTATAGACAAAGGAGTTATCTACTATATAGGGCTTTCTTTTATGCAAGAACTGGCACGTTGGGCTTACCTAGCATTATACTTGTCTGGGTTTTCTAAGTTTTGGAGATTTTGTTTGTTTGTTTGGTTTGGTTATTGTTTGTTCTGTTTTGTCTTTTTGTAGAAAAATATTTTGAGCAAATTGCTTTGCATGTACTCCTAGAAAAGTCCAAAATGATAATCAGTTTTCAGAATCTTATTTGGCTTTTTCATTTTCTAATACTAGTGATGGCTTGCAAATCTAAACAGGGTAAGCAGTTTCAGTTCTTTGAACCTCCAGTCTCCAAGCCTGATTTAGTCTGCATAAATACAGATTAAATGTCTTGTTTTCTGTTGTAAAAAAAAAAAAAGAATTGGTTTAATGAGATGAGTCTTTTGGCTCATACTACTTTTTGTAAAGTACTGGTGCTCTAGTAAAATGTCATAATCAGGGAAGTACATATTGTATTTTCTCCAACCATATACATATTGTATATGTATGTACAATATGTATATACATAAAATAAAATATAAATACAGTACATATACAATATGCAAAATATAAATACAATACATATACAATAAAATATAATACCTATTGTATTTTTACCTTTATGGTAAAAATAAGGGGTTTTTCTTTATATAATAAATATATAATGGAAATTGAATGGAAAATGAACACTTTTCAGTTCAGTCACAGCTTTTTTTATGCAAATAACCAAGGCTGGTTAAACATCTGGTTTTTTCCAGGACATTTACTTAAGATATTATTTCTGCTTAGTCCTTATCTAGGTTTTACTAGTTGATGCTTAACATGTGACTAATGCAAATCTATGTAATTTAAAATGTACACCTGACACTAGTTCAAGTGGTGATACTATGTGAAGTCAGAAAATTAACTGTTTTATTTATTATGGATTTTTTTCAGAAGACTAAATATGAAATAAAAATAAAATGAAGTAATTTTAGTAAACTATTTTTGTATAAAATTAGGATTCAAGGAAATTCATTTATTCTTGGCTATATTTTACTGCAATAATCTGGAAGTAATAACTTGTTTGTTTCATATCAAAGACCACATCTTTCCCTGATGTGATACCTCCAATTAAACTAGCTTAGATGAATTTAGATTTATGCATTTTTCTTTTCATTATGCTTAGTTCAAATACATAATGTCAAGACGTGTTTATATATAACACCAAAGTAGTTATATTTATATTCTGGATCAATTATATTCAGTTTTTTTCATGGGGTCTTTGTGTGGAATACATTCTTCAATCTAATCTGATAATACTGGAGGGATTTTGCAGTTGAATGACCTCTGTTGGGTAGAGAAGAGTGTGGAAGATGCATTTTCTGCTCACAGGAGCAACAGATGACGTACGTTAGCCATGTTAACACTGACTAACCTGTGAAGAACTCAAACTCCTTATAGGGGTGGGTAGCCAGTCTCAGAGGGAGCAGCTTATGGGTGCTAAATGGTAATGCTGTGTTCTCTGACTTAGGCAAGGAATGTTTGGGTTTTTGTTTTTTTTTTTCTATCTCTCTCTCATCAGCTTTTTTTCTTCTTGATAATATTTTTCAGGGACAGTTTCACATACAAGTTTGTTCATATATTTGACACAGAAACATCTTTAGGGTTTTGTACGTGTCTGTATTCCCTTCTCTGTTCTCACTCCCTTTAGTTTCTTAACTCAGATTGTTTGCACAACCAACAATAAGTCATTTGTGAAACTATTTTCCATCATGACTTCCTTGAATCAGTCTTGAATCAGTTTTCTGTTAAGTCAGGAGTGAAGTTGAACTCCCAGTCATTGCTATAAGTAGAATTATTCATGGAAAATACAATCTTTGTAAAGAGTCTGAATGTGTATGGGTGTATATATATATATATATATATGTATGTATGTAGGTATGTATATTTATCTGATATCTGTATATTTCTACACATACACGGACAAGTATTTAACGTCAACAGTTAACACATAAGGTTTCCAAATTGTGGGGGAAAAAATTTAGCTCTCCTGTATTTCCTCTGGCAATGAACTGGAAGGAAAAAAGCATTGTCTATAATAATGGATTAAGTCAGCTACATAAAACTAGAGATTATTTGTTGATCTGTTAGTTCAGTAGGCAAAAGAAATACTCTTTTAAAAATAAAATATACTTAAAAATGTAAGAGAATCTTTATACTTTAGAAAACAGTTTTATTTTATGTTATGCTCTCTGAAGTTTTAATTCTCATCTGTCATATTAGATAAGGACTCCTGGGTTTCTGGCTTTCTATATAACAAAAATCTGTTTTTCCTTAGACTGGATTGAATGGGGAGTTTTAATACTCCAAGTGTTGGCCTCTGTTACTTAAGCTGCTGAACCTTACCCTTTTTGTAAACCACATGGCAGAGAAGATGTGAGGAACTCAGTACTGAGTTATATATAAAGGTACAATTTGTTATGTAGGAGAAATATTCCAGATTTTGCTCATCCCTACCCATGATGATGTGCCAAAAGCTAAGGATTAGCCCAAAGTAATTTTAGTAAAGAGGAATGTATTAATGAAATGGTAAGGAGGAGAGCCAGGCAACATGTAAAATGTGAGAGATTAAAATACCAAAGCAAGAAAAACATGAATATGGGCACACATAAACTATTATTTAATTCCTAATATATTCAGTGGTGAATGGAAATTTATTTTCTAATGCAACCAAGAATTTTGCATGTTTCATCAAAATATACAGAAACATTTCCAAATGTTGGATATTCAGCATTTCCACAAATTCAAACCTTTCAAGTTATCTCAGAAAGATATATCAAACTGTCTATTATCTATTATCAATGTGTAATTGATACTCAAGTCAAATATACACACACACACACACACTATATATATATATATATTAAGGTAGACATTGGAAATATATATCAAGTATCTTGATTATAATGGTTTTAAGGAGATATTAGCCTATTCATGTTAAGTTTCTTTTGCAACTAATTAAAATAAAAAAAAATGGAAAGGGCACTTGGAAGTTGTGAATCAGCTGGTGCATTTTAGATACCTGTTTTAGGATACAATGCATTGCCTCCAAAAGTGTTTATTCTCTCTGCAGTTAATATTTCATGTGAAATACTGTCTAAAAAGTGTAACTTAAATGTGGTAGATGATACCCCCAGTGTTTATAGAGCACCACAGCAATACTGCTATACTACTATGAATTAAATAATTGTGGACTTCAGGTTTTGTTATGGTTAACTAATAACAATCCAAGTACTTAATAAAATTTAAACTAAGTTTGTAGGGCTTTTTTTATTTAATAATTCATCTTTTTACTATCTTAGGTAATGGAGCTTATCAAAAAAGGAGAAAGTAAGGTAGATTTTGTCTGCAAATATTCCAAGTTTTTTCTATTTCATATTTTTTCTGTCTCTGATTCTGCTGCATTTTTGGGAAGTTTTGCTGGCTTATATAACCCTCAGGTCCTACAGCTGGTTTCAGTGATTTTTCACACAGCACACAATGGGAATTTGTTCCCCTCTTGTCAGAGGGACGTGCTCAGAAAGAGCTGTTGTACAAAAACACACAGCATTGATCTCAGGGTTAGCCAGAGAGCAATAAAGTGTCTGGACACTGGCCTCATCAGTAATAAATAAAGCCCCATAAAACAAGGAAGCCAAAATACTAATTATATCAGTGAAAGAGATATGTTTAATTTCCTGCAGCATGGAAAGGTTGAACCCTTACAGAATCATACAACAAAGCTATTGCTATTTCTATTCCATAAAGGAATAATTCATTCCCCTATCTCCCCTATCTCATCCTGCCTCACTTACTTCCTTCTCAAGAATTATATAAAAGGTGTGCTAGGATTTTAGTGAATATTTTTGTAAAAATATTTTGTTGTATTTCTTCCCTTTAATGGATGAAAATATTCAGAGTGAAAAACAAAACACTACATTTTTCCTGAAGTTGTAGCAGGATATCATATTGTATCTGACCAAAGTAACCATATATAGAGAGAGAAATTCTGCCTACAAATTTCAGCCTGAAGCTGAGAATGGCTCTGCAGTCTGTTAAAATGCTCATGTAAAAGAGAGAACACCTGGCTTCTACTTTCTGTTCAGTAAGTGCTCAAATATTTATACAAAGCAAATATCCTCTGGGAAGAAACTGAGAGCACTCCATTACAAATTGCCCTGCAGCTTTCAGGTAGAAATGCTACCTTTAAAAATGAGGGGTCCAAATTCAAATCCCTTGGCATGCTGAAACTCAAAATCTTGTTATGAGCAAACGGGAGCATAACATATAAATGACTCTAAGAATTTATTGTTAGTCCCACTGAATTTAAACTGCCCACTAGGTCTAATGAATAGAAGGAAGCCCTCAAAGTTATTATATAAAAAATCTTCCTGGTGTTAATCACTTTTTAATAGTTTTCTACCTAGCTCCTAAGGCTTACAAATCCTGTACTCAGGTGGGGGAGGTGAGAGTGCCTATGAAGACACCAGCATCTCCAGGTCTTTGCCTGTAGGAATTAAATGCCTGTAGGGTGTAGGTTCATCCTACTGTTTCAAAAGGAACATGGATATAATACTTTCTCCCCTCTCAGTCTTGAGTACATATTGAATTTTTTTTTGTTTTTTTATCCATACCTACCTCTGTCTTGCACTAAGGAACCCAGACCTGGATGCAGTAGGCCAGGTAGGGTCTCATAAGGGCAGAACAGAGAATAATGATAGTAATAATAATAATTATAACAATAATGATAACGACAATGATGATAATATAATATCAATATCAATAATAATAATAATAATAATAATAATAATAATAATAATAATAATAATAATAATAATGTATTCCTATACCTATTATTTTGGGAGGTTTCTTTGCCTGTCACCATTATGTCTTTATATATTTATACGGCTGAAAATACTGTTTAAATATAATTGAATTGCGTGAAATTGCACACCTAGAAAATGAAGCTCATTGAACTACTTTTCTCTGTTATTTTTCTTAATAATTATAGAATTCCATGGCAAATTTCAGCCAGACCTGACAATAAAACCAGACTCATAAAATAGCCTGGTCTGGAATGGACCTAACAGTTACATTTCATTCCAACATTTTGCACTAGACCGGGCTGATCAGAGCCCCATCCAACCTGGCCTTGAACACTTGCAGGTCATACAAAAAATCAGAAAGAGATAACTGGATTTCTTGGAAATATGCAACAGGATAGTCACGTTTCTGAAAAGGGGGGTTTAGTTAAGGGATGTGAGAAAAGCATAACGATAATATGTTAGAGACTTATGTTCTGGGGAGGTGGTGAGTAATATTTGTGAAAAATGAGCTATTGCCTTATGACTTGTCACTAGCCCAGCTTTTGATTTTTATTTATTTTCCCATCAATTAGTCCTTCACATTCATAATTTTGGGTGGTATAGAAAGTCCTTTAAAAAAATCCCATCTCTAGTTTTATCCCAGATTTCTTAGAGGGCTATTTATTCTAGACACAAAATAATTCAGTAGAACCATAGGAAGAAGAGAAGTGGAACTGACTGTGATGGAATATATAAGATTAAGTTCTGTTATGGCTTGAATCAAAGACTGTTTCTGTTCATGTGGAAGAAACTTGTAATGTATAACCTGAAAAAGTTTCATAATTGATCTAATTCAGGATTATCTATCATCACCACTGAAATCATTGGTCCTGCTTTGTGCCACCCCTTTTACTAAAATAAGGGAAGGTGCAGTGTTTTAGGAAAGAGAAGGGACAATACTACTGAGATATTTACATGAGTCATTGCAGATAAAGCAATTATATTTATATTATTATTTATATTATAGAGCCATATATAGTCTACAGGATATTATCCATACGTATGTAAATTTTAAAGTTCTATATCTGTGGTTGTCACATAATTTTTTTTATTTGGTTTCTAATAAGATGTGTCTCTTAGGAACAAAACAGCCATGACGTTGGTTGTTTTGCAATTTAAAGAACAGAACTTCATAGGTAACACATTTCCCAGTGGGTTTTCTGTTTAAAATACTGTAACCTACTGCATTTTCCAGTAACATGGAAAAAATTCTGAGAAACTAACAATATTGGGTAGTCTGAACACATGAGATTTATCCTTGGGGAACTATTATTCAAAGAAGTCTAAAGCTGAAGATGTAGCTTTTTGGGGTTTTTTTTAATGTTACATCACTATCTGTAAGAAATTAAATTAATATTTTTCCATAATTCTATTCAGTGATCAACACAACAGTATTCAATGCAATTTGAGTTTGGAGACTTTTAGTGGGTAGAAATACAATTCTTATTTCTATTCTAATAATTCTGTAATTAATTACAGGGAAATCTGTTTCTTTATGGTAAATACAGATTTTGTTTATTCCTTGTCTACTACAAAGTGACATTAAGTAGGGAAAAAAGTCACAGTTAGCTATGAGATATTCTCTTTAAAAGTGTAGTTATCAAGCATGTCTTGGAATTTTACCTTCTAAAGTTCTGCTTAATCATTTGTCAGTTGGGAGGCCCTAATGAATTATAATAATTTCACTGAGCCTTGTGCTGCAGATAGAGAAAAGACTGATTGTAGAATTTTATAAAATCAGAAGATAATGGAGGAAGGGAATAAGAAATCAGTATACACATGGTGATAATCAAAATAGGAGAACAAAGAAATGCACAGTGAAAGACTCTGGCACCATCCAAAGGACCGAACCTCCTCTCTGAAAAGAAAAATTGATTAATGTAATTAACTGTCAGAAGCTGTTGATGAAGACAGAAATCTTACAGACTTAGATGATAATGAAGATGCTGCAACAATGTCCTGGGCTCCGAAGCAATGTGGCCAACATTTCAAGGGAGGGGATTCTGCCCTTCTGCCCCGCTCTGCTGAGACCCCACCTGCAGGGCTGCATCCAGCTCTGGGCTCCCAGCACAGCAAGGACAGGGACCTGCTGGAGCCAGGCCAGAGCAGGCACCGAGGGCATCAGAGGGATGGAGCAGCTCTGCTGGGAGGAAATGCTGAGAGTTTGGGCTGTTCAGGCTGGAGAAGAGCAGGCTCTGGGGTAACCTAATTTCAGCCAGTACCTAAAGGGAGCCCACAGAAAAGATGGAGAGAGACTATTTACAAAGTGACAGGACAGGGAGGAATGGCTTCAAACTGTCAGAGAGGAAGTTTAGATTAGATATGAGAAAGAAACTCCTACCTATGAGGGTGGTGAGGCATGGGAGAAGGTTGCCCAAAAAACTGTGGATGCCCCATCCCTGGGAGTATCCAAGGTCAGGTCGGATGGGGCTCTGAGCAGCCTGGACTGGTGGAAGGTGTCTCTTCCCACGGCTGGGGGCTGAACAGAGACAATCTTTGAGGTCTCTTCCAATACAGACCATTCCATGATTCTGTGATGTTATAGGGGATTTTAGAACTGAATGCTTCAAACAGACCTTTGGCTGCCAAAGTGCCAGCACTTGGAGTGGAAGAAGAAAAAAAGTCAACAAAGTAGTGCAATTTCTTTCCTTTTTTTTTTTTTTTTTTTTTTTCCTCACTGCTGCCATACTGGCTAGTCAGACTTCTGACCTGACCTGTTATATGGTTTTAGTCTGAAATTTAGAGTTTACTTGGGGCTTACATTCAGAAAGTATGAATAATCTCTAAGCCAGCTATAACTTGACCCATAAAAGATTTAATTGGGGATTATGGCAGCCTTAATAAATATGTATATAGTGTCATGAAAGGATTGATTTTTAAAAACTTAGGATTGTCTGGTACATTAGATTGTTTATGCATTTGTCTGACTAATTTCATAGTAATTGCAACCCTGTTGGTTCTCAATTAGAAGGTTTTTCAAAGGAATCCTTTGAAAGAAAATTAGTTTTCTAAATCAAGATAATTAAAGATGGGAACTTGCTAGTACCCATACAATAGCATTTAAAGATCAAAGAGCTTAAGGGTTAAAAAAAAGAGTTTGAAAAGCCAGTCTGATTTGCTATGATCTCTGGCAGTGTCACTTATTTATAAGCATTTCCTTGAACTTTTAATTTTTTGAAACAGAAAGAATATTTATGCCAGAGACTTTATAAGTTTTTATAATCCAGACAGGTCTCATGAGGCTGCTCTGACTTCTTTGCACAAGTGAAAGAGAATACTTTCACTGTATTAACAGCAATATTTTAAGTTTTTTATACCTCAATAGGCAGTTGTTCCTTTCAGGTAGATTAACTAGATTTTTAACTGTTTTTTGTGATCCTTAATACTTCCAGTACCTAGTGATAATATTGTCAATTCTTTGCCTATTTTTAATATATAAGTTTTGAAGTTTCATCTCCTTTCCACAAAAGTCACATAAAACGTTGCAACCATTTACCTCTTTTCAAGTATATTTATTCAGTGAAGATATTTGGAACAAAATCTAGAAGGTTTTCCATTGGGCTGCTCTGTTCAGCCAAAATTAAACTGAAAATGTAGTTATTGAGAAGCTTGAAATTGTCTTAATTCCACGTCTTCTTCAGGGCCTATCGTGTCCATGGCTTCTGTAATTTGTAGCACAACTTCTGGATCCTTTAGTGAAAGGTATTTGGAACATTGAAAACTATATTTTAATACTTGTAAGTAACATCCTCACAAGTGGGGCCAAGTCAGCCATTTCTTAAAACCTGATGATTGGCATTTTTCTGATAGGCAGCTATCTGTGTGCAATTCGATATCTAAACTGGTATGAGTATTCCCACACAATATAAATGATGCTGTTGAAATTAGAACCCAGGAGGAATCACTTAATCATAGGACCAGCACCAGGATCATAGTTCCAGAACATATATCAAGGCCAGGTTGGATGGGGCTTCAAGCAAACTGGTCTAGTGGAAGATGTCCCTGCCCATGGCAGGGGAGTTGGTACTAAGTGATATTTTATGGCACCTGCCAGCACAGGCCATTCTGTGATTCTGTGATATTATAGCACCTCTTTAAACATTTAGCAGTTCCCAGTATTTCTAGTGGTATCTTAGCTGCATGTATCAAAGGCACATCAACGGAAGTTTTGCTTAAGATATAGGGAAGAATTCTGACAAATTTTACTTTATTTTAACGAGTAAAGAAACTTCATGTTGAGTACTTCCTGTGAAATTTCTATTGAAAGTTCAGTGAAACAGTGGCAAAATGTTTCAACCGATTTCTTTTATGTTTTGTGGTGTGTGTTGTCTGGGTAGCTGTTCTGTTTTCCTAAATGAAGTATTATAGTAGTTAATTGCTGATTTTAGAGACAACAGTAATGCTTCAATAGCTAAAAAAGTTGGTGAAGCAATTTATTAGGCATCTAAATTGCTTCTCAAAGTCCAGGAAGATGTATCTTCTAGCAGAGCTAATGAATTTTTAAAACTTCTCTGTGTCTTGTATTTTAAACATACTGAATCTCTAAATAAACATTCAAATGTGATCTGGTACAAAAAAATATATTTGTTTCATACCCAAACACACACAGTTATCCTGAATATAATTTTTAGACATCTAGAATCTCATTTTCAAGATCATGGGGAATAATGAGTAAAGTAACTTTCAACCGCTGCCAAATAATTTCATTTTTAGCCTTTGAATATTGCAGGAATGGATACTTAACAGTAGGACTTATATTTTCCAACATTAAGTTGCAGTGTCAGATCATACTCTTAAGTTTGGTGGTTCCTTTTTTATTCCATAGATTTTGAAAGACCATAGCATATATGAAAGAAAAACTTCACATGTGAAATAAAACCTTTCTTTGCTCTAATGGAGTACTTTAAGAAAATAAGAAATGTTTATGACATTTATCCAAAGATCAAAAGCTTTATCATGCGGTTTGCACTCAAACTGCTTAGTTTTATGACAACAGGGAAACAGCATAATTAGGAATTTAATCTTCTTGTTTGCATTTTAAATATTTATTATGTAATTTCCAAGGAGGTGTCTCATTAATGTTAAAATACTTATTTGCATCAGCTAAAGATTTGGCCTCTTATTCACAATAGTTTTACAGGAAAAGTATCCTTCAAATGCTGTCCTTGTTCTTCTCTGCCAGGACTGAGCTGCCTGAGGTCAGTCAATGAGGATACTCTGATGAGGAGGGCTCCATTTGTTGTTTTAATTACATTATATTAGAATGGCAAACTTGGTTCCTTTTGGTAAACTATCTTATACAGTCACTACCTCTATTTATGGTACTTTACAAACATTAAATAAACCCCCCCTTTTTTTAGCTATAAAATACCTGTACACAACAATTGTAGCTTAGCATAAGCTTTTTTGTGTATTTGGATGTGATAGACTCTTCTTATTCTGTCAGAGATAATTCAGACTTGATTAACTTGTTAAATCAGTTTGTTTCTTTTTTCTATTTCTCATGAGAGGTTTTCTCCGAGCAGTTGTTTCTTCAGATATTTAACTGGATTATTTGTGCTCATTCCTTACTGTGAGAGGGAACAAGTAATTTAATTTATTTTCCTGTCCCCTAATATTCATAATGTTTCCTCTTAGAACCAAAAGATTATAAGATCTTTATTTAAGAGCATCTTTGGGGCCCATCTTTTCCAACCTCCTCTTTACAGTAAGAGTGTCAGATTCCTCTGGATCACGGCCTTGAGTTGTCCAATGACATTCATACTGAGTAGAGTTTGGTCTGACATTTTTTTAACTCTGCTTAAATACGTTGTAGGCAGTTAATAGCTGGATACTTTGCCATCTATTTCCCAGAATAAACAAGTCAGTTTCTGACAAATTTTCTCTAAGATCCTAGCCATTTGCTGGACTCTTCCAGATTCTTCCAGATTCTACCTCTTAAACTTGGGGCCCAAAATTTGATCCAGACCTACAGTTTGTATTGGCTAGAAAGTTCGATAGAAATTTATTCAAAGTACTGGCCCAGATGGCATCACAATAATTATTTTGTATTTAAACATATTTAAAATAAATTAGAAAATTATCTTTTTATGGAATTTTTTTTCTATATTACTTCTTTTTATGCCATAAATTTACAATTAAATTAAATTGTATTCTAGCTAATGATCAAATACTTTCAGCAAGTTCTAAATCAATTTACATAATGAGGGAAAATCTTTAAGTCTTTAGAATTTCATCTCTAATAATTTCAGCTTCTAATCTAAGGTTCTAAATGAACTCAGATGTGAAAGAGAATTTTTTTTTGTTTGACCAAAGTATCTAATCAAAGTTTGGAGGTAATTCTTGCTATGAGCTGAAAGTTGGGTAATATAACATTTAGAGGTCACCTCCATCCTAAGTAATTCTGTGATTTTATGTCAGTTTTTCAGAGATATAAAGAAAATGTCAGACTTCATAGTTCAATTAACCCATTCCAAATTTAGCCTAGGAGTTGATTTAAATGACCAGCTTTGTGCTGAATAATAGTAGTTACCTGTAAGCTAATTGAATAATTTCCATGAATAGATTATCCTTCATTTTATATAATTTAATATAACTATCATTTTAATGTATTGCTCTATATACGAAGAAAGGTCTTGAAAAATTAAACATGCTTCAAGCAATGCTAAGCTGTTTGCTTAAAGTGGATTGGGAGCATTCCTAATTATTGAAGTTGTATGCATAAAAGTCTATCATCTTTGCAATGGACTGTGATGTTTGCACCTATAAACACAAGCACATTCTGCACACACCAGCTCTGATACCCTCAACAGTCATGCTTCTGTAATAATGCCTAAGCCTTTTTTAAACAGACATTTATTCAACCAAATTTCATATGTTTTCAGGTTTTGACCATTCAGAGTAATACTTTGTGGTGAAAGACAGCATATTTTTCTAAAATATTTTCATTTTTATTGAATGTTGAGTATCTTTCTGTCCTTGGGCATTTTTAGCATTATTTATGTAATTTATGACTTCCTAAAATTTCTTTAAATGGGTTTTCAGCAGGGACAGGAACAACCACATTACTGACTTAATGTTATTCTATTTTAAACTATGAAAAATTAAAAATTTATGCAACACTAGTTTTAGGTTTGGGCTGCTTAGAAATATGGGGATATTTTAAAAAGGTTTTGATTAAATATAAAATATATTTATGCAAATAATTATATTTCAAGATGTTTTTGAATAAGACTGTCTGAGTTAGGCACTCTGTGTTTTTAATTGCTTTATTTGTAAGTTCCAGAAGCAGAAAGTAAAGAAAAATAAAAGCAGTAGAGAGGGCATTTATCAAAATGTGTAATTTTATGCTTACCCCTCTCTTCTAAACAAAATTTTTATAAAGACATAGCTGATGTGGGTAATATTTTTTTTTAAGGATCACCCCTATTTGATAATATTTTTGTGTTTGGATTAGTTAAAATGGAAAACTGGAGTGCTGGATTGTGGACCCTTGCATTTCAAAATGCAGGTTCAAGTTTTTCAAGGATGCGATGGAAGGAAGATGAAATAAAAAATATGGCTCAAAGTAAATTTCACTGGGTGAAAAAATGAGTCCATGAATTCATTTTCCAGCCAATTTGGAATGTCTTAAGAACTACCTACTTTTTAAAGGACCACGTAGACAAAGTGACTATTTCCAAAAGAAATTCTATATGTTCTTAAATCTGAATTTAGACACTGCTTAGATGTACATGTCTGGCAGCAGGAAGTCCTTATAGCTGTTTCTCCATGCCCTGATGATGTCTGTCCTCAACAGCCACTAGTTCATTTTCTTGAGATGTCAAATAGCCATTCTTGGGTCACATTTCCACAATCTCTGTAAACCCCTACAATTAAAAATGTGAGGCTATGTGTAGTTGAAGTTGATATTCTGATTTCATTATGCACTTCCAAGAAATGGAATGAACTGTTACATTTACATCAAAAACAACTCCTGACAGAGACTGTAGCCTGTGAGGCATATTTTCACTAGAAAAGTATTTTCTCAAAAGCAAGTGATTTTTGCATGTGTCATCTTTTTTACAAAAAAAAAAGAAAACCCGCAAGGTAGGCCAATGCAGTTGTTTGTTTTGCAATTCTTTAAATCAGAGTTAAAATCCTCTCTTTTTAGCTACAGAGACGTTGATTAGTCAGCGTGATTTATTCAAAATACCATGGCCTAACACTGCTCTTTCTGCTGCTGACTTTAGCTTACATATTGTTCTGCTTTAACTCGTTACCTATATGTACATTTCATAGAGACTACTATATTTTTAGCAACAGTTGCCATGCAGTTGAAATGGCTGCTGTACCTGGACAACTTCTTGGTTTTTTCAATCTCACCTAATAACTTCTGAACTCTAAGGCTAATTGTAGCATTTTTCTAGTTAGAATTGAGGAAAGTAGAGTCATTACACTTTTTGTTGCAAAGATCTCTTGTTTTTAAATCAATCAGGATATGTTGATTCCATAACTATGTGACATGATTTCTTGCCCTGTCTTTATTACAGTACTATTTTTAAGCAACTACAGTTTCTTTTTTATTATTATAATAGATACATCACATAAGAAACAAATATATACATCAACATAAGAAAAAAATATCACACATCTCCTTTGTACAATGTGCTTGAAGCAGACACTTTTGTGAGAATGGGTTATGTATTGTTTAAGAATGGGCAGGCTCTTGTCTCCTTCTAAGACACATTTATGTTGTATTACTTCTATTATTGTATTATTGTTGTATTAGTTCTTTTGGGAGGGTTAATGTGTTTAGCATTCAACAGAAACTTTGCAGACAGCCTTTGGCCTGAAGTTTGAGAAACATGTTCTTTGGATTTAGGTTATAAATGCCAAGTAGTTAGATGAATGCTGGCTCAATCCAGTACCCCTCTGCAATTTGAAGGACCACTTAGGCTGTTAGCTGATTTTGAAGGAAGAATTTTAGCAGTGATTTTGCTTGTTGGTTTTTTGTTTGATTGGTTTTTTTTTCCTTTACTTTTCTCAGTGTCATGTTTTCTGCTACTGGTCCCCAGGCAGCCCATATGTACCTTTCAATGAGGGTGTCCATGTTCAATTACGGTCTTGGCACATTATGAAACTTGTGCTGAATACCCAGCAGCAATGAAGAAATGCTGTTTTAAAAAGTTTCTTCCTCTGAAAACCAAAATGGAATATAATGGGGAGATATGAGGCACTCTTTTGACATGAGTGCTTCTTTTCAGAAACATTTCTAAGGTTTGTGGCTTTACCTTAAAGTTTGCAGGTTTTGACAAATGTGACCCTTAGGTAATTTTTCTTTTTCTGTGTACTGTGTCTGATTTACGGTTCTATAATGAAAGGCTGCCCAGTGGAGCAGGGAGAAACAAGTTAGATTTTCATGTTCTAAAGATCACATACACACACACAGACCAGCAGAGGCAGGAAGGCAGGAAAAATCTCCTGGTCCAAATCCCTTCTCAGAACAAGGTCAGCAACAGATTGCTCGGGGCTATGCCCAGTCAGGTTTTTAGTGTCTCCAAGGATGGAGAATCAACAGCCTCTCTAGGCAACCAGGTCCTGTGTTTGACCACTGAGTAAAAAAGTGTTTTATTATGTTTAAAAAGAGATTTGTGTATTTTTGTTAGTGTACATTGCCACTTGTCTTTTGAAAATTATATTAAATGCACTTTAAACTAGATTAAAAAAGAAAACAAAACAAAAACAGGCAAAAAACCCCCACCCAAACCAAAACACCACAGAAGCATTTAGGTTGGAAAAGCCCTGTAAGATCATCAAGTCCAACCATTTTAACTGAACACGGCCAAGCCCAGCACTAAGCTGTGTTCCTTATCTCTTCAGATCCACATCTTTTAAATACCTCCAGGGATGGTGTCTCCACCATTTCCCTGGGCAGTATTTTTCTGTGCTCAACAACCCTTTGGGTGAAGAAATTTTTTTTTAATATCTGATCCAAACCTTCCATGGCGCCACTTGTGGCCATTGCCTCTTTTCCTACATCCTTTTGCATGGGAAAAGAAATTTAATATTAAAAAAATAAACCCTACCCACAGTGCACATGCCCAACCTCCCAATTATTCTACATATATAGTTTACTGTTACTTTGAAGATTAAGATCCTTATTTTTCAGGTGTATCTTTATTGAGGCACTTACTGGTTTTGATAACATTAACCTTGTGTGTAGGAGATATTATGAAATTAGGAATTCCCCAACTTAATAATTTTCAGTTTGGGAAGCATGTTCCTTAATATTCATATGCCCATCAAATATTTTTTCTTTCTGTTTATTGCTTAAAAAAAATCAGATTGAGCAGATTTTGTTAAGGTGATGTTCATCTTTGATAAATAGAATTCTATAGTACTTTGATCATCCTATTCTATACTATTTCTTTCTCTATATGAGAAACCTTTATCAATACATGATAAAGGTTTCCCAGTATCTTCCTCTACAGTTAAAATATCTTAATATTCTGTTAATAAATGAATTTTAAACTTCACTTTTCTTACCATGCATAATAAGAAGCTCTACTGAATTTAGCTAAAATAATTTTAATAGAATTAAAGATATGCATCATGTCATGCCTGATACTTCATAGCTAAACTCCTCCAATGTTTATCATGCCTTTCACTTATGCAGATTCTAAGTGAATAAATCATATGTATTTTTTTTTCATTTCTCTATCTATTAATCTTGATATTTTTTAATATTCTACACCATGAATAGGAATATTAAATATTCATAAATATTCTTTAGGTATTCTTTAAAATATCCAAATATGTTTGGGCTTGTAAATCTATATATAAAAATTTACTCTTTTTTACCCATTTACCCATCTCTTTAGTTTTGAAGAACTGAGCTCCCATTATCAATCTACCTGAAAATCTCAATAGCACCTACAATATTTATGTGTTTATTTCTAAACTGTAGCTTGCTTGACTTTTGGGGGAACAGTAGTGAGTAACTTCTGTTTGAGATTAGTCTTTTGAATGGAATTGTAGCAAGCAGACTGGTTTATACTTGTTTACTGTCTCCACTCAGATATTAATGGCTTATCTATTTAACTGTTTCTGCTGCAAGTGTCATAGAAAAGAATGTTCAACAGAGGAGTTTCTGATTATGATTCAGTATTTGTTGCACAAAACTGGATTGTGTTGCTGCTCTTTCATTGTGCATTTCACCCCTACAACATCTGTTCTGGCCCAGAAGGCAGTTTGAACTTTGTGTGACTTCCAGCTCCTCTCATCAGGGAAAATGATGCTTTAACAGATGTAGGAAATGAATTCATGATGACACAAAGACTGTTTTGTCTAACTAAAAATAAAACACTCTGTAATCTATAAGACAGAAATTGAAGAAGGAATCCATAATAATTCAACTAAAACCTTAGAACTTTAACTCACTTGTATTCTCTACTGACAAGTCCAAATTAAGGCTAACGTGATGAAATGGAAAGTTCATCTATACTGAACTACTTAATTAATTATGAAACTTTCTGCCAAGTAATTATAAATGTAACATCTCTCTGTACTGTCATACCATGGAGAAGTGATGCTTTATGATTTATTAGTAGTCAGCCCACTAGAAAATTGAAAATAACCAAACTCTTTAGGGTTTAAATTTATATTTGTTATCTTTGCAGATACAGTTTGTCTTTCATATGATTTTACAAAATACTTAACTTGCAGTTAAGTATTCAAAGCCATTGAATGGAAGAAGGATATTATTAGGACAGTTTATATACCTTTATTCATAAGAAAAAAAACCTAGGACTACATTGTTTATAGGATATTAGGAAAGGATGAATAGAAAATTTTGTGTCATTTATATTAAAGTGCAAAAGATGGAAGAAAAACCCCAAAAAGTACACTTAAATAAGTAAATTTAAACATTAAATAAATTGCATTTGAATAGTCTGTTTGGATTAATTTTTCACTGTAGGTTCTCATGCAGATAGAAAAAAGATTGTTCTTCAGTATTCTCTTTGTTCCCAAAGGATTACAAATGCATTAGGTGGCTTTAAACACTACAAGTCTCACAGACTTTACAAGCTCAACAACAACATAATTTCCTTTTCAGGACAGGATAATAGGATTTTTCCCCATAGATAGTTCCCTTGGATATAAGAGAGATGTCTCAGTATGCAGTAAAATTCTATTTTTTTTTTCCTAATATTTCATTGTGGGTTTGGTGTTTAATTATGATAATTTTAATAAGTATGTCATGACTAATGATGGCCATCTCCTGTGTAATATTTGATTGTCTGTCGTTCCCTCTTCAGAGGTCTAAAGTGTTGGAATTTTCTTTGTTTATGTGAAAAAAACAATAATACCTTATGTGACTTACAATATCTCCAAACATTGTTTCCATTGGGTCCAAGTGCAAACAAATTCAAATAGACTTTAATTCAGCTATGTCTTATATTGTTTTTTAATAGAGTTATTCAGGGAAGAGGTATACTGTTCCAAATTTTTTGATTACTCATGGAAATGGGTTAGATCAGACTTTTGGTAATGGAAATGCAATTTTATGGCTTGTTTAATGATTTCTTTGGATTTATATTTCTTACTTTGCTGAATTAGTAGTTAAGAAAGTTTAAATTATTGATATTTTTAAAAAGAAACTCTAGAATTTGCTCTAAAATAAAATTTCATTGAGCTGCCTAATAAGTTCATTGTATATTTGTTAGTTTGTGTTTCCTCATTTCAGCTTAGAGGTCCAAAAGGCTCTAAAATATCATGTTAATTTTAAAAATCCACAAAATATTTTTTCAATGGTGTTTCAAAGTATATTTAAATTATAAGCATATTTAAAGGAAAATCAAATTTTCATTCAAAACATATTCACTTTGATCTGGGCATCAGTGTATTTAAACATAATATTCTTGGAATTCTGCATAAGAAAGATTAACTGGGTGAGTGGTTGCTCTGGGATTGAATTTGATATCTATTAAAAACACATTAATTTCTTCATGCTCAAGGATAATGAAACCTAGTTTTCTAAGCATATATTAAATTGAAGTTAAATAATTTACTGAAGACAAAACCACATCACCCATGTACGCTTGCTTACTGAATGAAGTCAAAGAACACCAATAGCCAAGGGTGTAGTTTTTGTCAGAGAACTTATGCTAAACAGAATTTGGACCTTCCTAAAGAAAACAGTCCTCTCAGCTAAGTTTTTCTTAGAAGCCAGTGCCAAAGCCATCCAAATGAGTGTCTGTAGCTGTCACTGCTTCCCTTAGCTCCATGTTGACCCCAAGTTATGCCTTGCTTTGTCTTCAGAGCTGAATCCACTCCTTTTTACTGCCTTCCCAGTAGCCTCTCCTTTTCAGAGTCCAACAGGTTTAGAAAGACCTCTCTACAGCTGAGTGATGTCTAGTGGTTCAAAGTAAATTCAAAAAGTTATTCAGATGTTTTGATGTAGCATGAAACTGTTCAAATGTGTTGTATGTAATTTATATTGTGGAAATTATAACAAAATATGATATGTTTTGGTTGTGGTGTCTTTCCAATGCAGACAAATGGAAGTTTTATCAAGTTTTATTAGTGCTTGAGGGGCGATGATTTATTCTTTTTTCTTTTTTAAGAAATTAAATTATCAAGAAGATGTTGGATGGGTTTATTAGTTGAAGCAGAGCTTTAATCAATATTTTCTTCAGATTTTATTAAAATATCTTCCCCTTTACCTTTTTAGCACCTTGTATATCTTTTATAGTTATATATTTAAATGTACATTTATATAGTATATACTTTGATTGTGCTGTAATATATTGCTGAGGGCAGTAGAAGTACACATGTGAATGACTTATTGATACAATTTTTGTTATCTCTCAGTGATGGCACCTCAATTCTGTTGCATCTGCACAGACACTTATGGCAGATTTGTGATGTTAGATCTGAAACCTGAAGGCTACTGCTGCTAATGGGACTGAAATCAATTAGTCTACTAAATATTAGTCCTTATGAATGCAGTCATCTGTCTCCATATTTAGCAGTACAAATGGACCTCTCATTACTGTTCTTACTTATCTTCCTCGGTGATTTTTAAAACCATTAAGGAATAATTCAGCAGAATCCTCTTAGTGTATTACAACTGGTAATGATTCCTTTATAATGACTCCGATCAAAAAGGAAGGGATTGGTTGTATCACCTAGTTCTAGTAGTGGTCTTTTATTTTACTGTGAAATTGGACATGTACCAAAGAGGGGTACATGAGGGAAGCCCCGAACGAATTCACTTTTTCCCAGAACAGCTGTACTACACTAGCATTATACTCCCCAGAGTTCTGTTTGAATAGATCTTTTACATCATGCCTTTTTTTTTTTTTTTTTTTTTTTTTCTGAATAGGTATATAGGTATTTAGGTATTTAGGTGATATTCTTGGAAACATGGGAAGAGAGTGTACTTCTTCAGATCTATCAAGAAGGTGTTATTTATTTCTGGGTGTAGTTTAACATAGGTAGCACCTCTACTAAATATTTGCAATATCTCCACTGATCTGATAAAATAAACATACGCCTGTGTATTCAAACAGATTCACAACAGCCTGATGCAAAGATGAGATGCAAAGAACTCAATTTTTTATTAATCCATTAGTTAGTGTACAGTAATAATTTGTGACTACATTTCTGCCATCTTCATCAGAGCTTATACTATCTGCAGCTCTTGAGACAGATTTAGAAGTACAGTGAAATTTTCTGAATGTGTTGTCTCTTTGCAATGTTTTGCTTTCAGTAAGTAACAAGTGAGTATTCTCTTAGCTTCATTTGCCTGCCTACTAAAAATCAGAGATTTCTAGATTAATAACGAGCAATATTTTTACTTCTAGATTGCATGCATGAAGCAATATTTTTTTTATTTTCATCAAGCAGCGCTAAGAAAATGGTGAGGCTGGGAAAATGGAACAGATGGTTTTATATTTTTTCTATTCTGTGAATATTAAAGTACCATATGTAGAAAAAAATATTTCCTTTTGGTTTCAGAGACGTAGCTAGCATCTCCATAGAGTTTATGTAGTTGCACTCATGCTAAGAAATTTAAATGGATTTGAGCCCTCTGCCAAAACTGTGTTAAAATCTCAAATATCTATTTATTTATGAAGGAAAATATTCTTACTTTTACACTGCTCATCATGCCACTGCTTGCATTCTACCTGACATGTATTACCTCATCTATTGCGTTTATATAGTTCGACATCAGTTATTGGAATTAAGAAATGCAATTATCCTTGAAGCAACCCTGATGAAATATGTATTTTATATATATTTCACTGCTAATGTATATATTTCTGGAGCAAATGTACAAGATTACTCTTTAAAATAATATGCTATCAGAAAAATTGTAATGTAGATTGTGACATGGAATAAATATCCAAGCTCTTCAAGTTTCCTCATGGTTGTATATATTAGTACCTTGGTTTCCACCAGCAGTTATAGGTCTTGAGGCTGTATTAAAAGTTTACCTGATAGGTAAATAAAGAAATGAGGCTTGGAGTAGCCTCCTGGATGATTGATTACGCTTGATTCTCATTACAACAAAATGTAAAATTTTCTGTTAAACTAATTTCCTTTCTTACACGTAAGTTTTGCTTTTGGTTTTGGTACCAAGGGTGTAAAGACCAGAGATGAGAACAAGCCAGTTCTTGAGCTCTGTGTGTCCTAAAGGAGCCTTCATTGTGCTCCTCACTATTGCATTGGAAATTCCACTACTCCCTCCTGTCTACTACTAAATTCCAAATATTTACAGTCCCCTTCAGCTTCTTTCTGGACTAGGCAGTCTTACCATCTTCCTGGTTGTCTTTATGGACTGAGAATTTTTTGTTTTAGCAGAGTGCATGCAGATATTTACCTTTGCCTGAGGCAGGATATGTTCTTTGTGGCTTTTTACTGGTTTTTTTTTATTCTTAGATATTTTCTTATGGGAGGAGGGTATAAGATATTAATATTCAGTAAAAAGCAGAAAAGTCAGTTGTGATGATCTTCTTAGGAAAAGCATTCAAAATTCAGGAAATCTCATGAAAAATGTTATGCGCTGTACAGATATTTGATGTTTAAATTTCTTTCTTTGTGGAGAATTTTTGTGGAAAGTACCCAGTTCTGTGTAATTTAGATTGGCAGACTGATACTGAAGCAATCTTCACTTTTCTTTGCTTTTTTGGTGTAGCTTTAGATATGACTATTAGACCAAAAAAATATTCACATCTTGTCTAATTGCTTATTTAGGTTAATTACATAAAAGTTAATAGCAAATCTATTTTATTGTGCTTTTCTCTTAATTGTAATAGTTCTGATGTTAACATCCATGGATAGTGCTTTGCTGATAGTTTTTCTGTGCTCAGCTTTTCTTGAATTTTTACTGTCAACAGAACTGAATAGCTGTGGGTTTTAGCAAGTTTGAACTTAGATTATATTCATGGGTAAAATTTGTCACATAAAAAAGCTAGAGACTTAGTGAAAACACCTTTCTGCCTCTTTCCCATACTCCAGATACCACTCCCTCCTATTCCTGCCCTTTACTCCCGTTATTATCACCACCCATTCAGGGAACAGTCCTTTCAGTGATGGATAATGCAGGAGGCTGGGGTGAGGACATAATGGTTTTTTTCTGTTATTCCTTTTTTTTTCACTCTTTTCTTCCACTGCTCCTTCTGCCTAACTCATTTCCTCTTTTCTATTGTGGGTTATCCGTAGTCCTTTCAGGATGTGTTTGCTCTTTCATGGGCTCATGCATTGGCCAGAATCCTGGAGTGTTGCCAGATGTGCCATGGAACACCTCTTATCACTTTGGCCTTCTTGTCTCTCTCTTTGACCTTCTAAGGAGTGCTACAAACTCCTTCAGCCCTCTCAATTGTGTCCTGCAGCGGCTCCATCATGACCCAGCAAGAACTGCCTGTATCTGTCACAGCACAGATACTCTGAATTTCCTCCCCTGCAACCAGACCCACTTAAAAACCCTTGCTTTTTATATCCAATACATTCAAGTATGAGATTATTGTGGGAGGGAAAGCCAAAAGCCTTGATAGAGTCAAGGTAATTGCCACCCACTGTTCTCTTGTACGCAAAACTTATAGTTTTATCCTAGAAGATGGTGGAGTTAGTCAGACATGATTTGCACTTGCTGTGTGTGTTACAAATCAAATTTTTCTCATTTAATTTCTAGTCTGTGTTCACATATATTTCTATCACATTTTCCTTTTTTTCCCTTCTTTAATTTTGTCCTCAGGTATGGGACATAAGGCTGTCATCATTGTGCAACATCCTTATTTAGATTGTTTTGTCTATCTCAATATGTACGTCAAAACATAACTATGTTTAGTTAAAATTTCAATCTTTTAGAACAGGTTCAGTATATAGAATGAAAACAATATAAAACCTGACAATATAAGATTTAAACTGATAAATTCCCAAATTAATTTACAATCTACTTTATATTTTTCAGCTTTACTTCAAGTAACAATTTCACTTAGCAAAGTTGAGCTCAGTGTGGGTGAATCCAAGTTCTTCACATGTACAGGTATGTATTAATGTTATTTGTTGGTATATAATTTTTGTTAAATTTTGATTTTTAATGTATTTTAACTGAAGTAGTTGTTTCACATTATTAAATTAACATATTGTTGTACATTCATATTGACTTGTGAGAACTGTGGCAAATATTAGGACTTCACTGGCTCACATTTCCAGTCTAGGATCTCTTCATTTCACACACGGAATCAGTCTGAATTCTCTATATCAGTACAGGTAATTTATATCTGTTAGGATGCTTTTGTAGTTAAAATATTGTCGCTTATTTAAAATAAGGAATTAAATCCTCTCCAACCTAATGGCATAGCCAAAGAGACTTTTTTCTGGTGAGGCAGTAATCAGGCAGGTGGATAAGAATTTGCATTTGCAGATGATTGATATGGATCCTTCGTGGTGCTGAGTTGAGATCTTCCATTGACAGTGACACATGGCCTGACTACACTGACAGTGCAATTACCTGAAGGCTTGACCTGTTGATCCAGTCACTGACAGCCTGTTTCTTTCCTATAAGACTTCATACTTTTCTGTGGTTTTTTTCCCCCCTCTTGAGATCCTTTAGCTGCTATTTACCCAGTCTCAAAGGTTGTACATCTTCCTACAGTTTTGTCCTGCTTGTCTTTCTTACAACTCGCATAATTTAGCAATTAGCTGACATTGTAGAATCACAGAATCACTTAGGTGGAAAAGACCTCCAAGACTAACTTTTGACTGATGACCACCTTGTCAACTAGAGCATGGCACTGAGTGTCATATCCAGTCATCCCTTGAGCACCTCCAGGGTGATTCCACCATCCTGGGTAGCCAGTGCTTGACAACCCTTTCCACGAAAAAATTATTCCTGAATTCAGTTTAAATTCCTGACACTGCATGGACTGTGCATTGAGTAGGCATACACGTTTCACAATGTCCTTCTAAATGTCTAAATTGGTATCGGTTTTGGTTTTGTTTGTAGCCATTGGTGAGCCTGAAAACATAGATTGGTACAACCCACAAGGAGAGAAGATTGTTTCTGGTCAGAGGGTGGTTGTTCAGAAGGAAGGTGTCCGCTCACGCCTTACCATTTACAACGCAAACATAGAAGATGCTGGCATATACCGCTGCCAGGCAACAGATGCTAAAGGACAAACTCAAGAAGCTACTGTAGTTTTGGAGATTTATCGTAAGTAAAATACTGTCAGTTAACAAATAAAAGAGTGTGTTTCAAAATACACTAGCACAAAGAAAGTAAAGCCTCTCAAAATATCATCCCAAGCTCTGAACTTTATCTTCCAAATAATTGCATCTCGTGCAGTTTAGTATTAGACATTATGACAAAGATTTGAATTAATTGGAGGGCCACTTATAAGTATTGTAGATTGCTTTTCTCCTGTATTTTAGAATGCCATCTGATAAGGGGAAACTGTCTGGCCCTCAAAGAAATTAGAAAATAGGAGGAAAAAAATAGATCTGTATAATTCATATTACAAGTGTGTGTACAGTTTAAAAATTAGAAAATATTACAAATATGTGCATAGATAAAAGTGCAGGAAGTGTAATAGATTACATTTAAAAAGTGGATTTTTTAGTGAATTGTTATTTTAATCTCTGTCTTTTGCTATTCTTGGCCTTATGAATGAGTTTTGACATAAGCCGTTGAAGCTCAGTGTGATAAGTAACCAAAATGGATTTCAATTGCAAGCAACGATTTGAGGAGTATATTTCAAAAATAAATGCATTCTATTGTAGTATGAGATTCAGTGAGAGATTTGAGTAGCTTTTTTCTCAGTGTTGAATAGCTACATTGTATCGCATTCTTTAGATCAAAAATACCTGAAACCTGTGCATTAAACAAGCACAGTGAAGATGTAAGGCAAGATCTTTTTTGGTGAATGATGGGGCATATGACAGCAGCCCATCAGCTGAGTTAGGACTTACGTTCATTGGAGAACAGTTTTTTTAAATGTGAAGGAATTACAATGAGACAAAAACTACAGAGTAGAATGGTAAAGCACTGCTTCCGAGAGGTACAGATAACTCAGATAACAAAGGACATAGATTAAAAAAAAGTCTTCTGGTAAAACAACCGATAAAAGGTTGGTAGCAGTTAGAAGTGATTACATGGGGCTTGAAATCTCACAAGTCAAATGATTTCAATTTTCAGGAATTCATTTGTATGCATAAAACTGTCAGTTACTCCATTAGCAGAATGCTGAGAAAAGTAGAAATCTTTATAAGCATTTGCATGTGTAAATTTTAATAATTCTGAGATCAGACAAACCTGCAAACCTACACAAGTAATGTTAAGGTTTGTAGGAACAGACATGTAAAATTTCCTTATTCATATTTGTGATGTAAAAAGAAAGCAGGATTACTTGTTGGTATTCTTAGGGCCTGGTTTTGAGGACTCTCAGATGTCTGTGAGAGGTTTTTTTCTGACTTCATACAAAAATGTATGAAAGGCATAACAACAAAACTGTTCACCCTCTGCTGTGGGAAGTGTGTGGATTATTTGAGCCTGTACTCATATCAATACAAAAAGCAGAGATGAAGTTGCATCTCTGTCACAAGCTCCCCAAAGTTTACTCTGAAATGTAATTGGCCATCTTTGACCTAAGAGAACATAGGTTGGTTTGTTTATTCTGTGTGCAAGAATTCTTCCAGATTGTTTGTGTGTGTGTTAGTCAACTGCAATAGATCTTACATGGAATCATGGATTAATAGCATCTTGGTTTTCTAAAAATACTGGATTTATATGACACATGTGGAAAATCAAATATCATTTGGTTATTTGAGCTTGGAAAAATTAAAAGCCTCAACAGTCCTAAAACAATCTTGTTAGTTACTCAAAATAGTGATAGTTTCTTATGACCTAATAGTCATAATAGACCTAATAGTTTCTCACTGGCCTCTTAAGCTTGTATTTTACTCAGCTGTTCTTTTTCACAGTGAGTCAAAAATTCCACTTTTCACATGAGAATTTTCCATATTTTAATGGTTTTAATGGAAGGTTGAACAGAATAAAAACATGAAGTTTTAATTCAATAACAGAATAATGAGGAATAAAATCCATAAGAGAGTAAGTAAACTGTCAACATGAAAATATAAACTTCCAAGACCTAGAGTTTAAAAACTGTGTTTTGGAGCATTGAAAACAATTAAAATATGCTTATAAAACCTGCAGAATGTATATAAATAAACAAAATTTTGCATAATACAAAAGGATGGTAAAGTAATTTTTACAGGCAGAGTCCAGGATGATTTGAATCTTATGTGGGAAAATTATGTTATGGAAATAATTCTGTACTATCACAATAAGAAGATTTAATAGTGGTGTTTATCTTATTTGTTATTGAATATAATTTTAATGCTATGTTAAGTGTAAGACTTTTACTGTATTCTGTTTTCTTTTTTTTTTTTCCTTTTCAGAAAAGCTCACTTTTCGGGACATAGTATCTCCACAAGAGTTCAGGCAGGGGGAAGATGCAGAAGTTGTTTGCCGTGTTACGAGTTCACCTGCTCCCGTTGTCAGCTGGTTGTATCGGAATGAGGAAGTCACAACTATTGCTGACAGTTAGTATTTTGGTAACTCTTTAAGTTATACATTCCACACAATATTAAAACATTATTTTAAAGAAGGTCTTTTTAAATTCCTAGTGGACTTTGTGGTGGATTTTAGTGGGGGATTTTGATTAGCACGTCAGCTTAAATGGAATTTTACCAGGTTCTGTGCTCTGTAGGGAATCTGTGTACAATGGTTTCCCCTATGTGTCTTCTTTTCCAATTGGGAATTTTGCCTAGGTGTAACATGAGTGTCCAAATGCCCAAAAGATTTCTGGGAGCTCCCTCACAGGACCTCTTCCAGGTACATCTTGTCTGTAGGAATTGAACACGTTTAAAACACACAGACATGAACTTCACTGCAGACCAAGCTGTGATACTGACCCTACACAGCCCTCACTTTGGGATACTTGCACAGTTGCTCAGAGAATTCCAAGTGGAGAGGCATTTTGCATTATTGTGAGAGTTTGCTTGTATAAGGGTAAGATGCCCTCTGAGTTACAAGTAACTGGGATATAAGTAATCAACTGAGGCTGGACTGATAAAACTTGGATTAAGACAAATCTCGCCTTCTCCACATGCAAGTTCTAAGTCTCTAGAGAGCCAATTACTTAGTCAAATAGTATTTTTTTGACTTATACCTACAAAAACTTTGAATTATTTTTTTTCAGTGTTGTCTCAATAGTCATCTTTGCTAAAACAGGACTTTTTTACATTTTCTGGAAATGGAACTAACATTGTTAATTAATCAGCTTTTCTAACTTCCCATCAGTTTTTCTCTCTGCATTTAATGAAACTCAGGGTTGCAGTGCATATTTAAAATTCTTTTTCTTTCAAAATTCATTCTTATTTTTATTTAAAAATTAAAAGTTTGTTAGGGGTTTTATGAAGTCAAATGAATGTGGAACAGTTGATAGGGGGGGGGAAAAAAAGCTTGGTTCTTATTTCTGGACGCAGTCTTTGGTTCCTCTCCATTGGGAAAGAAAGTTTTGATTAAACTTCTTTCTTATTTAGTATATCTTATTTCTTCGGTCATCTAGACACGGAGACTAAAAGGAACAAACAGCAAACTTCTACACTTAGAAGAAAATAGTTGCAATTTATTTATATAAATATATATATAATTGAACATAAAAAATTTTCAAAAATAAGAATGCTGAAAATAAAACAAGAATTAGCAATCTAGGAAAAAGTCATTTGAGGATGATAGAGCTTGAAAAAGTAGAACTTCCTCAAAGATCTCTCGAAGTTTTTATCACCATTTTGCTTTTCAATCAACCTGTAGGGTTAGCAAAGCAGATGAAGCAACATTTCCTTTCTACTTCAAAATCGTGCACTTTGAAATGGAGTTTTTAAAAATTTAATACATAAACTTCTATTTTTTTAACCATTTTCTTTCACAGTGCTAAAAGGTACAATGATAGAAACAAGTTTTAAGTTAAATAGTAGAATACTTCCCTTATGTTCTGATCTAGAACAGTATCCAAATACAATTCTAGTCCTGTTTGGGAGGTAGCAGTTTTAAATCACATAAAAATAGGACACTGTAAGCTTTGTGGGTTTTGTTTATATGGGTTTACAATAGAGGTGAAAACCAGCATGCCCACTGTCTTACAGTTAAGAAATTTTTTCTTGCCTAGTGAAATAAAAATTACTCTGTTTTATTTTATAATTTCAGTTTCAAAATCTACAGTGGATGATCAAATTCTCTCTTATCCTAAAGATGACTTAAGGCAGGCTTCTAATGAGCCAGATTCACCCTCTAGATCATATTGGCCAGGCTGTTGCAAAGCAGTCCTGCTGCTTTCTCAGGGTAGCATAGCCTCTGATATTTCTTTTCCACTTCAAATCAATTCCTTGTCCAGTTCTAATTGCAGTACTGGAGATGTAGTACCATTGCCCTGCAGAGCCCATGTAGGCCATTAAAATACATTTATTAACTAACATTAAAATACATTTGTATTAACTAACATGCAAAGGTGATTGCTTGCTTTAAGATGGTTAACATGCTGTGTTTATTGTGTGTTTAGAAGATATTACAAAAGAATGGCCAGTTTTATGAGAAAAAGATTTAATAAAAGTCTTGGTCTTCAACATTTTTTCAATATTTTTTTCAACAGCTCTTTAGTAATGTCCTACTACATAGTATTATATTGGACATTCTGGCTCAAAACCTGGTACATACGCAGCAAAATTTGCGAACTATGACCAAAAATTCCTCCAGATTGGGTTGAATGGCACTGAAAAGACATAAGACCTTCTTGTCAGCCACACCACTTAGCGTGTGATGTGACTGAAGGGGGAGGTCATGCAACTGACTGTTCTTCTAAATCAGGCTTTTGAAGTTGAGGGGGTTGAGTCCAGACAAAGCAGCGATGATCTGGAGTAGTGTAATGCCCAGTTACTTCCTGACTCGCCAAATCAAATCTGTTTAGTAAAGGGCAAAATTTTATCAAGATATCCATGGCACAGTGAACTTCTGATATACTCATGGGAATATCTACTGCTGTATCCATTTTTCTGCAATGAAAGTTGAAAAGTTATCCAGCCAACATTTAGTTTTTGTTTCCTGATGCTAAGTGAACCCTCATTTTTCAGTGTTTTATAAAAATGGAGATCACCTCCAGCCTCCCTATTCATCTCACACACTGCATGTCTATGGTAAAAAAAAATTAAAAAAACTAAAAAAACCAACCAAAAAAGCTTTACCAATGCTTAAAGGTTTAAAGAGGAGCTGGAACTTCCCATTTCAAAACATTTGAAGGCATGATTCTGTGTAGGTAGTTGTGTAGGAACAGAACTGGAAAATATATATTTTGTATGTGGTAGTGTATGAAATGGCATTAATATTCAAACATGACTTTAACAAACCAGACATAATTAATGTAAATGTGTTCATGATGTTAATGTCTTGTAAACTTCTATCAGGTGAAGCATGATTTTCTTTTTTTTTTTTCGTTTCTCTCTTCATTTTATGGTAGAATTCTTGCAACTGGTACAGAAGTCATCTGTGTGCTAGTTAAAAATGAAAGCTGCTAAATCTCATAATCCTTCGATATTGAAAGGTGCAAAATAGAGGAAGAACAATACCTGAATAACAGGGTTTCGTGTTCTTCAAAACCTATATTCAGTGAATTGCAGGAAGGCATTTTCCTCAGAAGAGTCCATTAATATTGATTAGTTTTGGTGAGTTTACCTTGGTGAGCTTCCAGGCACCCACCCAGCCTTTCTCTCACTTACACTCCTCAAGAGGTTGACCTTGGCTGGATACCAGCTGTTACCAAAGCTGCTCAGTCACTTCCTCTGAAACTGGACAGAAGAGGGAGAATATAATAAAAGGCTCGAGAAAATTTCTCACCTTTCACTTGTGACATTTCTTGGGGTTAACCCATGATGAACCACTCTTAGCTCAGACCATTTCATCCTTGAAAAATGTCGACTTTGTAAATAAAACAAAAAATAGCCATCAAACTGTGCCCTATGAGGTTGTTGTAAGGGTTGAGATTCAGGATAAAAACTTTTTAGAAGGGTCTGTTGCACTAGAACAAGGGGTAATGGTTTTAAGTTAAAAGATAGATGATTTCATTTAGATATTAAGAATACATTTTTGATGGAGGTGCTGAAACACTGGCACAGGTTGCCCAGAGAAGCTGTGGCTGTCACATCCCTGGAAATGTTCAAGGCCAGTCTGGACAGGGCTCTGAGCAGCCTGGTCTAATTGAAGATGTCCCTGCTTATTTCAGGGAAGTGATGGATTGAGAAAAGGACATGGAGAAATCACTTGCCAATTGCCATCATCATGGGCAAAAGAGATTTGATTCGAGGAAAATATCATTACCAACATAATCAGATTAGGATAGTTAGAAATAATAGTCTTAAACTGCACCTTTCCCCCACACCTTCTTTCTTCTCGGGCTAACATGACTCCAAACATTGTCTCCTGCTGTTCCTTCCTCCTCAGGGGAGGACTCTTCATACTCTTCCCCTGCTCCAGTGTGGGGACACCTCGGCGAACTTCAGCAATCCTTCCAACAGCCTGCAGTTCTTCAGGAGCCACTCCAGCATGGGTCCCCCATGAGCATCCCAGTCCTGGCACAAAACCTGCTTTGGCATGTGTTCCTCTCTCCATGGCTTCACAGGTCCTGACAAGGAGCCTGCTCCAGCACAGATTTCCCACAGGGGCACAGTCTCTTTCAGGCATCATCTGGTCTGACCAGGTCATCCAGGGGCTACAGGTGGATCTCTGCTCCTTTGTGGACCTGATGGGCTGCAGGGGCACAGCTGTCTCCCTATAGTGTGCAGCATGGCCTGACAGGGCATCTGCTCTGACACCTCCTCTTCCTCCTTCTTCAATGACCTGGGAGTCTGCAGGGTGGTTCTGCTCATGTCTCTCACTCCTCCCCTGGCTGCAATTGCTGTTGCACTTTAATTTTTCCTTTCTTAAATCTGTTATCCCAGAGCTGCTGATTGCCTTGGCTGGGGGGAGGTCCTGCTTAGACCCTGCTGACACTCTAGGACATGGTGAAACTTCTAGAAGCTTCTCAAAGAAGCCACTTCTGTATCCCCCCCAAGTCTTGCCAAGAAAACTAAAGACAAGATGATGGGAGAAAATGAGTAAAAAAGTGTGTTGAGATTAAGACAGGGAGAACACTCACCCGCATCAGCAAAATGGGTTTGACAGAGGGGAAAATTAATTAAATTCATTGCAAGTTAAATGGTGTTGAATGGTGAAACACAAAGACAAAATTAAAGCAATATTTTGCCTCTCCTTTTTCCCAGACTTTACTTTTTCATTGCTGACTCCTCTACCTTGCCCACCCCAAGGAATGCAGTGAGATTGGGAGTGGGGCCTGTGGTCAGTCTGTAACATTTCCAGTGTGGATCCTTTCTCTCGGTTGCAGTTCAGGCTGAATTTGCTGTAGCAGAGGGTCTTCCATGGATTACAAAGGGGATATCTGATCCTTGAGGCCAACAGATCAACACATAAACCTAATACACTAGTCCAGAGAGAAGGAAGAGGAAAAATTAAATTCAGGTCCAGTTTATTTCTGAAGATTATAATTTTGCTGCTGCATGTGCAGAAAAGTGTGTGCATGGTTTTCTTTCAGAGCCTGATTTTACAGTGTCCTTCAGCCCCTCAAAATGTCTACTCAATTTCAGTTTATGCTGGCCTTTGCAGAAGATAGAGTGCTTTCTTTTTTTGGGTTATGTCTTTGTAGAGATATCTGTGAAGTGTTAGAGGGTGGTGAAATATATCATTGACCAAGAGTGAATAAAGAAAGGAACAGAAGGAGGGAAGGAGGGCAAACAAGCTGAAAATCATTAAACATTGGGCTGTAGAATGGGCACAAATACAGATAGTCTAGATAGAGAAGGAAACAGCATTTTGTTGCTTATTTTATTAAAAACTGCTCAATTTAATTTATGAGTCTTTTTTTTCCCATTTAATCTTTTTGTTATTCTGTGTAAATGCTCACAAGTTTTCCACTCATTTTGCAATAAATTGTTATTTAGCTTACAGTTGACTACTTCTTGGAGTAAGTAGGAAATTATGGATGGAAAATCCAGATTGAATTCTAGGAAATTCAATGTGTTTTGGAATGAAGAAACCCCAAATTTCTCAGCCTATATTTTCTTTTTAAGTGTACAAATGTTTTATCAATGAGTGTTCTGATTGTACAGAGAAAGTTCTTAAATATTTTTCATTTAAGTAAGTGTTCCTCATGTTGTCTTGATTTACTTGATTTATGCCATTTGGTCTCTTATTTTTCTTTCTAGATCGATTTGCAATATTAGCAAACAATAATCTCCAAATTCTTAAGATCAATAAAAGTGATGAAGGAGTTTACAGATGTGAAGGAAGAGTGGAAGCAAGAGGAGAAATTGACTTTCGGGACATAATTGTTATTGTGAATGGTAAGGAGTAAAGTTGATTAACTGACTTTGTGCTTTATTTGACTATTATAGCCTATTTCAAAATATGATCTTCAAAAAACCCTTTATTAAATTGGTTAATATAATTGTCATATCTGTTTAGTATTGGTTTCTTATAAATGTAATTTCTTAATACTGAAAAAAAATCTACTGTGTAAATAGAATTCATTACGTTTCATAATATCAGTAAATATAAATATGTAAAGCATGAATCATTATTATTAATCATTTACAGTACAATAATTATTTCAAGACTTGAATTTCAGATTGTAGTAGCTCAGTTCAGTCTATTTTTCAGTGTTTTGTCACTTATTCTTAAAAAACATGCTTGATTTTTCATATTTATTCATCTTCACTGTGCAATGTATTTTATGAGCTCACAGACACATTTTATTAAGTCTCAGTTACAGATTTTTTCAAATTTTATTTTTCTGAGGAATAAACTATGTGAGGAGTTACCTGAATATTTGCATTATAGGTTTTATTAGTTTATAATAAACCTTTAAGAATGAAAATCATTGAATTGAGACAAGATGGAGCATTTAACTCAACCTCTCTTAAACTCTGCATTGACCTGTTGAAAAATAACTATCTCTTCATATGTCGCCTGGAAAGGACACCATTCATAAAGGGCATTTTTTATCTCTGCCGTCTGTTTAATGTCAGCTTTTCAGTGACATTCTTCTACAGTGTGTCTTAGGTTCAGAGCTTTAAATGCTTTGCCCTTGACTGGTCCTTCTCAGTAAATCCCAGGTTACACAAGTCGTTATGTAAGGTGAAGTCACAGCTACTTTCAGCAGGAGGAGCAGATTCTGGCACAGGTATTTCTTAGTCCACATTGTCAAGCAGCAACATCTGAGGCAGAATTCTCTAGATTGCTGTAGGTGGCACATTCTGGTGCTGCATTACCACGACTCCTGATTATGTACAATTCCAACAGTGCATCTGGTAGCATTTAAAATGCCAAATGAGATTTTCCTCTGCTTCTATTTATGTACAGGGATATGAATCCACCTTCTGATTACCTTTCATCTCTATCTGGTGTTTATAGGCAGTTGAGCTGAGAGAGGCTGTATTTAACCTAAAACATTGGTTTGCAAACCATGGTCTGACTTCACATCATTTTTGCTCAATTATAAAAACAACAAAAAAAAATATGATCCTTCTTATATTTGTTATGACTCCAGGCAAGAATGTTAACACAGTCATCTCTAAACTTTAGTCCTAGGAGGAGAAGAAGCTGCCAAATAAGTGATTATGACATGGCTGGTCATGTAGAGTGACATCAATTAAGAGCTATTTCCTGCTTCATTTATAGTAATAAATAGGTTTGCCTACATAAAATTGAAGGGATAAAATTTGATCCAAAAAAGCTTTTAGAGTAATATTAAAATGCAGGAAAAAAATGTACTGTTTTTTGGTGAAAAAAAAATCTATAAATTAACTGGATTCAAAAACAAAAAGAAAAAAAGTTTAAAAAAAAGGAAGAGAAGGATCAGTCTGTAGGCCACTAAAAGCTACATGGCCATATTTCTACTGCATCTCCTTTTCGAAAAGAGAAATAAGAAATGCTTACTTTGGAGGATAATCTACACTTACAATAAAAAGAACATATTATCAGGAAAGCATTTGTATGTAGAAGTTATTCAACTTTAGAGCTTTACTGTTTATTTACTCATCTTCTTATAGTCACTGTAGAATCTACAGGAATATGCAAGATCTATGCTAACAATATTTCTATAATAGGAATCACAAAATGAGGTTAATTGGAAGGGACCCACAAGGAGCATTGAGTCCAATGAAAAAGTTGTCCTGCTTTCAACTAAACCAGGATAGAAATATGTAAAGTTTCCAAAGCAGGATAAACTGTAACAAAGGAACTTAGGGGTACTTTATGAAATCTGGCATACCAGATTAATTGTAGTAGTTCATTTTTTTAAATTAAAGTCTGCATATGAACGGTTTGCAAATTTACTCAAGAATAATTAAATCTTGGAACAAAGTTTGATATCAAGGTAATTTCTAATGTATGGAAATCCTTGGAAGGTTATAGTGGGTAAGAAATTGACAGTTGAATTATCTCTTAGAAATCTAATGTTTATGTTTCTTTTCTACTTTCAATACTAAAATTTTTGTAGCATTTATTTTCTAGTTGTATTTACAGCGAGATCTGAATGTCACAATTTTCTGTGATTACAAATAGTTGATATAGAGGAGAATGAAAGAATTCAAGTCCTCCTGTAACCAAAAGTTTCTTTTACTTGTTCTTTTGTCTCTCTTTGTTTTTCTTTATTCTTTTTGTTCTTTTTAAATTATTTTTCCCTAATGTACTACTTAGATTTACTTTTTACTATCTGAGAAGTTCCATAAATTGAATATCATTCTGATCTCACTGAAGTTAATGAGAGTTATTTACACAGTTATAAGGGACTGAGTTTTGTTACTCTGCTTTAAATGTGAAATGAGAGAGATTTACCAGCTTTTTTCATTTTGCTTTTCCTCTTGTACCTTTACTCTTTAGATCCAACCTATGTACATACAAGCATAAAAACAGATTTTTCCTTGAAAAATTATAAGCAAACAAAAATTTTCCTTCTCAAAAGAGAAAATAATATTTCATTTCATTGTTGTTGGAGTACATCTTGGAAAATTTAAGCACTTAAGTAATGAACTGAACCAGGTCACTGTCCTGTAGTTCTTAGTGGTGAACAGTGAAGAGCCTGCTACTTCTAGCAAAGAATTATCTCCTCATGTTCCCAACTATTTTCAAGGTCCAGACATTAGAATGCACTGCAAAATAGCTGAAATGCATTAAAATCTTTCTATGTAGCATTGTGGGTTTTTTTTATTTTTTAATTTTTTTATTGGAGATGGATAAATTCTCGTAGCACAGCAGAAGGGTTTTGTGTGCTGAGTAATAGCCCATGCAACTTCAGATAGGAAAGAAGTGATCCGTGAAACACTATGAAACACACCATTAAAAAGTGTGAAAAGTACATAAAAACACACTATTACCTATCATTGATAATTCTGGTACATGATTTTATATTAATTTGATATATTTAAGATTCAGAAGTGAAAAGGCTTCTGAAATATTCGGTAGAGAGCCACAACAGTTGGTTTTCAAGAGTGAGTGAGAAAAATCTGGTGGAGTGCAATGGAACACTAAAAACAAATTCATTGAGGTTGCCTGTTTCATCTTTTCACTAATAAAGAGTAAAGATAAAAAGAATAACAGAGTCACTGTGTCATCTCCCAGGATATTCTTGCTAGCTGACCTCTGTTTAGTGGAGCTCCAATCTTTTCCCTTTCCTCTCAGTTTCTGTGGCATTCATTCTTCTCTGCATATTAACTTCCATCCATGTGCTTGGATTGTTTTTATTTTTATGTTTCATGGAATCATAGAATAGTTTGGATTGGAGGGACTTAAAAAACCCCATCTAGTTTCAAGCCCCTGACGTGGGCAGGGACACCTGCTGCACTGAGTTCCTCAGACATCCATCCAATCTGGCCTTGAACACTTCATATTTGCTATTAATGTTAATTAATAGAAGAAGATATGTAAACAGATATGTTAAATATCAGGCTGTGAGTCGTTCTGTCTCAAATATTATTGCTATGTTTTTGGTTGGATAGAGGTTCTTTGTGAACTGTTATGAATTTATAACAGTTAAAATGTTATTATTTTATTATTATTAATGTTATAAATGTTATTTTTAATAATAACTTAATACCATCAAGAACAGAAAGTATTTGTCACTATTAGAACAAAATTAAATTCTTGGAAATGCAAATAGATAGCATCCATTGGGTGCACATTGTATTGGCGCATCTGTTGCATCACATTTGATGGTGATATTCCTGTCTGGGAAGTATGCTGGAGCTCAGTAAAAGGAATTTGATATGCATAATCAAGACTCCTGTATACTGATCCATCTTTTAGAAACACTGTCTAATATCAGGGCATAGTTTTATGTCTTATGTGTGTATTGTCTTACACATGTTAGGTGCAACTTCAGCCATCTTAAAATGTTGTGTAAGAAAATTGATGAACTGCTGAAGAAGACTTCCAAAAATTTATTCTATTAAAAAATGTTATAAATGCCTTGATAATATTAGAAATCCTGTTTTTAAGAAAAGTAAAGAAATACTACCAACAATGATTCACATTGGTAACTTGATCCCTAATTGTAACCCTAAATTCCTAAACTACCAAAGGATCCTGCATTTTAAATTTTCCAGGAACACATAAAATATTTTATTTTTTATTCATTGGACATAATGTTTTATTTTTCAGTCCCCCCTGCAATCATTCTGCTACAGAAATCCTTCAATGCCACAGCAGATCGAGGAGAGGCAATAACTTTGTTTTGCAGAGCCACAGGATCACCTCCACCTGAGATCAGTTGGTACAGGTGAGTTCAGTCGAGGTCTCCACATCAGAGTACATTGTTTTAATGTATCCCAGTTTTCCATCACAGTCCATTAAGCTGTGCAGCCTTAATTTCTCTACTGAATTCTAAGAGAATTTTCTGTCCATTTCTATTCTAACTGCTAAGGCTGGATTAAGCATTAATGTGTGAACAGACTCACACAAATTCAATTGCACTCAGGTCGCCAGCAAGTGAGGTAAATGTAGGAACTAACAAAAATACCATATTGTCATTATTTCTTCAAGTGTGAGTGGAAAATAAATAAGTCCATATCTCAAAAACAGTACAAGAACAACATAACAACGACTTCTGCACATAAATGCACAGATACGTGTTTATGCAGTAAATAAGTATCCATCAAAGGTCAGCAATACTAATAAAAAACCACATTTTCCACATTTGTAAAAATAGTTTTTAACCTTAACTCTCTATTTCAATGAGACTCAGAAAGAGGTATGAATTTAGACACTTGTAAGACCCAGGAGTGTGTCATTGAATAAGTTTCAGTGAAACTTGATATAATTATATCAATATAAAATACTTTGAAAATGGAATTGCTTTTGAATCTCATGTGTGTTTGTTCATTATATCAATGGCATGAGCATAGTAGAGCTATGTCATTTGGGAACACTTACCATGTAACATTTGTAAAAATTTAAATATCTATTTACTCTGTGTTCTTTCAATTTCAACAAAGATATGCATCATTCCTGGAATGTAAAGTATCTCAGCACCACAAACCAGTGCACATTTCTATTTTAGACCTGAATAATTTGCATCTACTTATATTATTTCAAGCGGATTAAAGGTCATCCCATTTTCAAAATGGGCATAGAAGTGATTTTCATCAATTCTTCATCTCCTTTGGAACATTTGAATGATGTCAGATTAAGTTTCTCTCCTTTGATATCTTAATCTTGTTATGCCATAGGTCAGTTGTGAAGTTGAATTTTTGTCTCATGCAATTTGAATCCCAGGAGATGTAAATAAATATACTGCAAAGTTAATTCCTTAATGTGGCTTAGAATTCAAAATTTAGTAAAGGGGAGGAAAAATAAACCCAAAATATGTATAGCCCAAATCAAAGAACTGATATTAAATTCAAATGATATTATTTTTATTTGATGTCTTTGAAGTACTTTTTAAAATGTCTCTCCTATCTGACCAAAAATCATGAGTTGCCTGAAATCTGCCATCATAAATGGCTTTGGTGTATGAAAACAAACATCATGGTATTTATTAAGGAAGATTACATAAATTTCCACCATTTGTGGATATCTTCATTAACAGTTGTGGGATTTTTTTCTGTGTTTATAAATATCATAGTGTGTACACAGGCCAAGGGTCATGGAGAGACAATTATTTCTGTGTACACTGATCGGAGTCCACAATGAAGGCTCTGATCAGTGTACACAAACAGCTCTTCAGGAGCTAAATTTTTAAACCATTCATTAAATATATTTTGTAATGATTTTCCAGAAGCTTTTCAGGCTTATGGAATGGATATTGAATCATACATGTGCAAACTTCTGTTCCTGTCAGGAACTATCTCATAATGAGGAGTAGTGGCTAATGTCCCTCCCTTCCCTTTTGATTTTTTTTTCCGCCTTTTGATTCTCTTTTAGGGTATAAATTCTTGTCAGTAGAATTTTTTATTTTTTTAAATTTGCTGACACTGAGATTTTGTAAAATGATACACCAAAAAGAACATTTATCCCTGGAAAAGATATTATTATTAATATGGAAGCAGGGGAAAAAATGGTTTTTAGAGAAAGTAAGCAATGTTAAATGGTATTCCAGTCCTAAATTTCTGCATCACATTTCTGAAATCTCTGTCCTAAAATTTTCAGGTCCATTTTCAGGTCCATGATTTCATAATCAGTGAGTCTCTGCTTCTGTCCTTGGTCTTATCTAGAAAGTATGTAAAGATAAAGACCTTGGTTTTCTACAATAGTTCAGACAGGGGTTTTTAGAAATAAGACTGAGCATAGGAAAACCTGATCAACATATTTTTCTTGATTTTGCAAAAAATGTAGAAAGCATTGTCAATGAGTGTTAGGGAAGCTTATCTAAAGTAACTGATCTAATATTAATATGCTTGTCATCCACTGAGAAGTTAATTGAATATGTTTTTCAGAATTAATAGCAAATTATTCCCTATTTTGTCCTGTTTGTTGTGCTTTTTGATGTTGAAAGTAAGGTGGTACTAAGCTCAGTTTTATTGCCTTTCAGTTTTAATAAACAAATTAAACTGATAAAGTTTTACTATTGATTTTGTAAGGATTATAATTATAGGTCGCTGTAAATTAAGGGAATTTTGTTCAGTTTTAAACTCAACTTCACCTTTTATCTATGTGTGTTCAGTCATTTTATTTAATTTGTCTCAGGTTAAACATTTCTAAAATGGGCAGGTGTAATAAAGTGATTTAATGGAAGCCTGTTTTCTGAATTCTCTGAATAGCTAGGTACAGCTGATGGCCTCAGAGAAATGGTGTTAGATATTCTAACAGAAAATCATAATTATAGCTTTTCCTGATGTCTCAGTGCAAAACATTCTGAAGTATATTCAGTCTCCTGGAGACCTGTGGAGAAGTACTGGTAAAAAGGGCGGTAAATGGTTTTTTACTCCATTCTGCTGCAGGATTTTGACTTCATGGAGAAAAAAGTATATCCATGCTTGTTAAGGTGGTTCATCTTTTAAACTCAACTTCACCTTTTATCTATGTGAGTTCAGTAATTTTATTTAATTTGTCTCAGGTTAAACATTTCTAAAATGGGCAGGTGTAATAAAGTGATTTAATGGAAGCCTGTTTTCTGAATTCTCTGAATAGCTAGGTACAGCTAATGGCCTCAGAGAGATGGTGTTAGATATTCTAACAGAAAATCATAATTATAGCTTTTCCTGATGTCTCAGTGCAAAACATTCTGAAGTATATGCAGTCTCCTGGAGACCTGTGGAGAAGTACTGGTAAAAAGGGCGGTAAATGGTTTTTTACTCCATTCTGCTGCAGGATTTTGATTTCATGGAGTAAAAAGTATATCCATGCATGTTAAGGTGGTTCATCAAGACTGAAGACTTGTGTTAGACACATTTCTATGTTGTTTTGTGTTTGTTGCCTTTTAAAATGGGCTCCCACAGCAGTTATTCGCTCATTCAGTCTAATGAAGTCTTTATTAAGGCCTGCAGAATCTCGATCTATTCAGCAGTTATTCGCTCATTCAGTCTAATGAAGTCTCTTTATTAAGGCCTGCAGAATCTGGATCTATTTGAAGGTAGTCTTACACTCCACTGCTGCTTTAGTCAACTAGAAAGTTAATAATCTCAAGTTTTACTACCCTTGTTTTCTTTTTAGTTTCCAATGAACTGATTTTAACAGATCAACTTCAGATAGGCAATGAAAAATATCTGTATTTTTAAAATCAGATGACACTGCTGTTGAAGGGACTCATACCTCTGCGTGTTGACTGTAAACAAGATGCTGGACAAAACAATAGTCTCAAGCTTCTAGCTCTTTAAGACCAGATAATGTGGTGAAGTTGAACTATTTATGTTGACCATTTTTATTTCCAGGTGCTTACGATATTTAGTTGTGATCAGTTTAAAATGAATACATATGAAATAATAATGTCAGTTTTTCTCCAAAAATCCTTTATTGCACTTATAAAAAATAGTCACTTTGAAATACCTTGTCAAAAAGAAAGGTCATCAAAATTTAGTTTTGATGCTCTATTTCATATATGTGTATATTTTGTTGATATTTTGTGGACTAAGAGAATCTAATTAATTCTCCATTGAACTGGTATCTCTGTTGAAGCTGATATTACATTAATGTAAAGCATAACCTTCAGAGAGGCAATACACTAATGGAATTAATTAGCCAGGAGTGAAAGATAACGATCCTAATGTAACTACAGGTCATGAACTGGAAATCTTTACTTGTGTGAATAGTCCTATTGAAAACATTGTTTATAGCTGTGGAGATGATTTACACTGCTAAAGTTTAGCTGGATCAATTTCCTGGTCTTTGCTGACAGGACTTAGAATTATCTTACAAAAGAAATAATCCACTTTAAGTACACTATTCATGTTTTCCTATTATCCAATATCAGCATCAATATGAATCTCTCTGCTCACTAGAGGGTCTAGGGAAGTACTCATAATCTCATTTCTGCTGAGAAACTGCTATAGATATCAATGCTTGTGAAAACAAGTACCTGGAAATTACTTCTAATCTTGAATACATGCTTTTGTCTCCTAAAAAAATCACTAAGGGGTTTTTGGTTGTTCGGGATTTTTTGTTGCTGTTTGTTTCTTTTTTTGTTGTTGTGTAGTGGGTTTGGGTGGCTTTTTCTGTTTGTTCTGGTTTTGGTTAAGTTTGGTTTTCTGTGAGACTGTTTAATATGGAAAATTAGGTCTTTCTTATTCTGTAAAACAGTTTCTGTGATTTTCTTTGGAAAGGAAATGAACAAGTATCATAATAGTGTCTTGAAGTTGGTAACTAAGTGGATTATAATTATTTACAAAAAAAGTGTTAATACTAAGGGCAAACTATATAGATATCAGGGTACTCCTGCTAACAGTTATGATTCTCCCAAGAAAAAGCAGTATCCTCACTTTTAGAGAAAATATTATTTAGGAAAATATAAAATATATGTAGTTATCATTATATGAGAATAAAATGGAAATTATTTTTCTTCAAATCTTGAAAAAAAATTGATGTCCTAAATTAGGAATATTGAATAGAATAGTATGTTTGAGTAATGCCCTCTTGAAAAAGCAGCTGTGTGTAGGCCAAGGTGCTCAAATGGACCGGTCAAGCCTCAATCAGCCCTCAGAATTGCTTGCAGATTTTATTATTTCTGTACCATCTGGTCACAGCTCATTCTAACATCTGGAAACATGCCTGCTTGCTAAGTTGTGGCTAGCCAACAACAACTGAGAGGAAATAATTTGGATGGGTTCTTGATGTGCCAATAGGCTCTACGTGAATGTAATTTAATTTTTTTTATAAGTTGCTACATTTTTACTACTGTGAACTGCTGCCGTTGCAGTTGAGAAACATGCTTTTAATAGTTTCTTGTATACAATATATAACAAATTTCCGAATGCCCTCCCTTGAGTGTAAGTCATATGTAAGAATCCTATTCACAACCATTTTTATAACATTAGGTCAATATTGAATATTTAACAATAAAGGTATTATGCATATATATATATATCTTTTAACCTGACAATTAAATTGTGATATTGTGATTTTTTTGAGGCTGGTGTAATAGTAGTCTCTTCCTTCAAAAATTATTTTCAGCCTATTGATGCTTCTATAGCACATTGTTACTGAAACTTAGTGGCTGATTTTTATATGTATATATATAAATATATATTTATTTTTTTTTAGGAATGGCAAACTTATTGAAGAAAACGAGAAATATGTCCTGAGAGGAAGCAATACACAACTAACAATAAGAGATATAAAAAATATCGATGCAGGCCCTTATATCTGTAATGCTAAAAACAAAGCAGGAAATGACAAAAAGCAGACAGTCCTTCAAGTTTTTGGTAAGTACTGCATAATATGGTCCATCTTTCCTTTTAAAATGTAAACAGTAGGGAAATAGGTGTTAATTCACAATTTTCAGTTTAATAGTATTTCTGCAAGGTGCCTACTGGTGCAGCAAAGTGCTTTCTGTATGATTTTACAACTTCTTTTGTCCCTGTTGGCTGCTTAAACCTTTACATCTGAATTTCATTTTGAAAAGGTTATTTTCAGCATTTGCTTTTCTGCTATTCACATGCAGTATACAATGGAGTGTTCAATAGTTAATTCACTCTGGTTTTAATTTAGAAGTTGACTGCTTGCAAGAAAACCAAAAGGAGAAAGGGGGATGTTCTGAAAGGGGGAAGAGCAGGTTATCTTGACTTCTAAGCAGTGAGGGGTTTTAGTAAGGCAATGCCATGCAGAGATCTTCCTATTTTTTTTAAATTTATGTTTCTTGACATCTATTTTTTAAGTGTACAATTGCAGATGTAATCACAAAAATGTTGTGTGTGCTGAGCTTCAAAGGATAAAAGTAATAACCTCAAAACCCTTATTTCTCTTTCTATGTTCCACCACCCCAGCTCTGATAATGATTCCCTCCTTTACGTAGAACTGATAATTTATTTGAAGTTTTGTTGAGATATAACTTAGTGAGATTGGGTTTTCATGAGAATGTAGAAACCATCCCTCAGAATCACTGTGCAAAACAAAAAGGCTGTAACTTACTTATGAAAAACCTACAAAAATGAATGTGTTGGGGTTTTTTTACATTAAATGTAGCTTGTATTATAGAGAAAGAATTTCTGTTTGAACTGGTAAATGCCATATATAGGACAAAGGAAAATAATTCCCGGTTTAAAAAAAAATCAAATATTTAGTGTTTGACAGTAATTCCTAACTAAAGCTAATAATAATTTATGAAGGTGAAAGAGTTCTGACTGGAGAGAGTAATCTGATAAATGACATTGAAGAGGGTAGATGTTGGGTTGTATAATGCTAGCATTTGGGGCTTGGGAGCCTGAGGCTGAAGCCTTGGTGTCAGGTGAACTTGGCTGTGTTCACATACATCCCACTGCCTCCTCTTTAAGAATTTCGTTATGCTGTGTTGTTTCCAGCTATGTACTCCAGGTGGATTGCCTAGCCGTTGGGCTGTTGTTCTGAGGTACTTGAGAGTTATTCTCAATTTCTTCTCAAAGGAAAGAAGATGAAATAAAATCTTAAATTTTATGCCAGCCTCAAGAAATACAGCATCTTGGTTTGGAAAACGGAAATATTTCATTCAACTTTATTTCCAAACTTAAAAAAAATAAATGGAAGGAATAGAAATTACTTTCTAATTTTGATATTAACTTAGGGAAATTTCATTCAGAAATAACTGTGTGTGTTAAACAAGGAATTTTAAGTGTTACCGAAATTTACTTGGTTTACTTCCTTGCCTAGAGCAAGGAAACTTTTTAATTAAAGGGATAGGAAAAAGGAGACACCACACTAAAAGTCAGGATTTTCTGTATATATTTTTCATCTTTTAGCAACCACTTTTCTGGGGACTCCATGGCTCCATGGAAAACTAAATACTACTGTTTTAATGGATACAATGAGTTAGTTAAATCCGTTATGAACCTACACATCCCTAATGTTTCCATGGCATCCTGGACTCCTAAATTTCTTAGGTATTTTCTTTCTTGCATTGAAAATAATTTTGTAAGTTTCCACAGAATTCTCTAGAGTGCCTCCCACATCTCTGCCTTAAGAGGTTGTAGCTAATTTGTAATGGAGCAGGATTTTTACATCTCCTACAATAATCTTCACTTTTGTCTCTTTCACACAGATTATATACAGTCATATATACAGCCAACAATTACTTATCTTTTTCCATTAAATGTGTTAAAAAAATGTCAGTCTGAAAATGGTAAGGCAGATGGCTGGTTATTATAGCTAAATAGTACACAAATAACTTGTTTATGTTAAATTGACCTATTAAATTGTGTTTTTCTCTCCCACTTCATTAGCTTATTTGTCTCATATGTCTGCTATCTTTAATTTTAATTTACAATACAAACTCCTTAGAGCAATGAATACTGTTTTTACAACATGGCTCTGGCAGTGTTAAAACCATAACAACAGTAATATAACCATAATGCAATAAAAATAATAGTAACATTATAGAAATCACTACTTAAACTTTCTAGAACACAGGACTTTTGAATACACATGCTCATTTCAGAGTCACGTAATAGCTACATATTTAGTTTTCATGCATGACCTAGATTCTTTAGTTTAACTTTGGGGTTTTTTTTCAGTATCAATGCTAAAAACACTTTTTCATTCTGATATAAAATGCTTACTCTGACAGTATTTTTACAGCTCTATGTGTCAAAACCTATAGGCACATGGCCTGCATTCCCCAGTTCATCTGTATCAGTGCTTTGTTCAAAAAAGAGAGAAAAACCCCTGTTTCTGTAGGTCTTTGTTGATATGATTTGATTATCTCTGCTTGTCCTCCTCTTATCTGCCATAGCTTTTTTTCTGTATCATTAGCAATTACTACCTAAAAGATCCTATCTATTAATACTCAGACTTGAGCTAAGGTTTTTAATTCAAATTCATTTATGTTTACTACTGAAAAGCTTGAAACCGTAGGTATTCATCCTTGAATTCTTTAAAAATGTTCTCTGTATTTATCTCTGTTTGGTAGCTATCACTTTCACTCATACTGTTTCACTTTAATTTTTCTCTTTTTTTTATTCCAGTAGTAAGTAGCTGTATTTAGAAATTTCTGTGTTTAGATACATCTGAATTATCACTTTTAATTATGAAATACCACATTTTTACACATATAGACAACACAAAAAAATTCCAAAAATAACATAAGAACAAGCAGTTGATTACAGTAAATGAATTCAATACATTGAAGCTTTCTACATCTTCTTACTTCCTCCAAAGTAAGCATTCATTTCTTCATCATACCTTCTCCAAGGTGGTGGCAGTAGTCTTCATTTGTGTTAGAATAAAAAATGTAATCAGACTAAATGAAAGAAAATTAGCTTTTATTAAAGACATATGTATGAATAGTGTTTATACTCCTAGGATTTTCATTTTGTTTGCTCTAGTTGCTTATTTCTACCTTTTATCACTCAAATACGTAGTTATACAATTTGAAGATACTTAGCATTGAGGTTTTCAACAAGTATTCTCTTTTCTGTACTTAGGTCACAGAAAGCTACATCTATATGTTTAATAATTTATTTTCCTAGAAAGAAAAAAATATTCTTTCTTTAATCAGAATCAATAAAAAAAAATTAAGAAAGTTCTCTATGATACAGGTCTTTTGCTTGCATAATCAGTGAGAGGGCAGTCTGAGTAATATTTTATTGTAAAAGTATTTAATTGGCTTTTCAGTGGGTTCTGACAAATGGCTTCATGAAAATCAAATGAGGGGATATCTCCAAAAGCATTACAAAAGACACTTTGTACTTAATACATAGTTTAAACACATACTATTTTTATTTTCTAGATGCCTTTTTAGTTATAATCTGAATGTTGTTTAGTGGAAAAGTTTTTTCAGTTTTTTATATTAAAAATGTAATTTTTATTGATTATTAAGAAACTATATGCTCTTATTAATATATTTCTGTCATCTGCCAGATAGGAGGAAATATAATGGACCTCTCCTAACTTATCCCCCTTGTGTTTATTCAAAATGCTAAAATTCAAAACTTTTTTGTTAATTAAGTCCTTCAGAATCCATTCATCTTTGAGCCAAAAGGGCTGTCTTGTGCTTCTGAGATTGGGGTGATGAGTTATCTAAATTTTTCCCTTATTTTCAGTCTTAATGCTGCATTCCTTTTTATAGTGCCTGGAGCATGACTTAATAATTTTCTTTTGGGCTTAGTAAGCAAATTTATATGTGTTTTAATATGCTTTTTGTGGTTTGTTTTGTTTGTCATGAGATGCTATTCTATACATACAAGGAAGCTTTTCATTTAAATTCACTGATACCTCTGGAAGGAAGATGCCATGGATCTGTGCATGGAGCTATCTGTTCCTGCTCCTCCCAGGTATCATAAAGTTCACCAGCTGCAGCTTCACAAAGTACAACTCAACACTTACAGACCTAACATTAGTGATGCCTTATGAAGGCTGATCTGGAACAGAGACTAGGCAGGAGTTAAATAATAAAGTAGGGATTTATTAAAAGGCCTCAATGGATTCACCTTGGGCAGGGCAAGAGCCCAGCCAGGGCTACACCCCAGGTGAACCCAAAGTGGTCACAAAATGGACCAGTGGTCCCAAGGTCTCTCACTTTTACAAGTTCTGGTCCATTATCTTATTAGAGTTAATTGTCCAATTACAGTTTTAGATTATGAAGTCCCATCCTTCTTGTTTTTCTCTCTTCAGTCCACCATTGTTTATGCTCTTGGGCCTGAAATTTGGATCATTTGTCCTTGGTCCCCAGCTAGAGAAGGAATTGTGTTGCCTACCTGCTCTGTGAAGAGAGCTCACCATCCCCTAATATGCAGCTCAGAACTACACAGTAAAGCAGCACAGAGTCTGAAAAATTTGAAAGCTAAAACCTGAGGCATCATTAGAAGTTCATGCGTTTTCTGCATTCCTTTTTCCTCCTTATTACTTTATCACTTTTTTGGAATACTTCTACTTTTTAAAATAGAAAATACCTAATCTGTAAAGACACTGATGACAGCTGTCCCAGAAGACAAGTTTTAAACCCTTCTGAGTGTGAAGCAGTAATAGCATTTTAACATGTTTCAATAATGCCATCCAAAGAGAGAGATTCACTTCATGGTCTGCTAAGTCAGGTCAGCATTTCATACTGGCATGTGTGTGAATCCTTATCATATAAGGAATCAAATTTCTGAAACCTTTTTCTTAGATATATCCCTGCTGGGCTCTAGCTTGTTTACTGAGCTCAAATGGTACCAAGAGTTTCCTGGAGGATGGGGTTGCAGTTTTGCCACCTGATTCAAATGTGTCTGTGCAGGAGGACAGCAGGAAGGGATGATTCCTCCTGGGATATATTAATCAAGTTGATTCATCAGGCAGCCATACAGACATACACTTGGCTTCTCACCGGTGCAAGCAAGTTTGTATCAATATCAAATTTTTTAAAATAATTCTTTTGGTGAAACATAAGCAAGACTATCTGAAGCTTTATATGTGTGCTGCTTTCAGGTTTGATGAAACTCTTTGTTAAGGGTATGGGTAGAAGTCTGTGAATTCAATAAATTGTGTACCTTTTCCAAGAAACTGGTTGTAAGCAAAAGCCTCAGACTGCTATCCATGTTCATCATAAGCTTTATGGGGAGGCTGTACGTACACAGCAATGAGACAAATCCAGAATAGTCCAAGGAAGGAATCTGAGGGAAACTTGTTTGCTGAGGAAGTGTTAGGAAACTTAAAACCAAACTTCCTGGCTCAGAAAACAAACTTTCCAATCAGTAAATGTTGTTTCTTTATTTGGCATCGTCACACCTGCATTTAGCAATGCATGTCTAGTTAGTAATAATAGTTCCTTACCTTAAATAATTTTAATGAAGTTTAGCTCCTTTCTATATTCAAGCATTCTTTCATTTGAGCCAGGTCATTTAGCTTACAAATGTTTCAACTACATCACAACATCTATGTTTCAATATTTTTTTCTGAAGAAAGCAGCAAAACCCTGAAGGCTTCCTGAATTTGCATTCCAAGGCTCTGTATTTTTATTTGCTTCATATTTTCTAGAATACAAAAAGCAAATACCAGCTCAGTTTGAGAATGACCGTATCAATTTAGAAAGAACAGTTAAAAATTGGAGGCAGGAGGGTGGGGGAAATGACTTGTAGTATTTCTGTCAATACTATTTTTGTCATTTTCAAATAGTTTTATTTACATGTACGCAAATGTATTTTAATATTTTCCAACACCCAGAATGTCATTGAAAAGTATTCAAACAGTGTAAAAACTTCTAGTCAATAGTAAGTTATGACTTGTGACCTACAAAAATGAATTAATTAAATAATATCCCCCATATGAGCTCTCTTCTTCCAAGTAATAACTGTCAGCTAGATGTATTTGATGATTAATCAGTGCTTATTCCTTTAAATGTCAGGTACTCTTGTCTAAAATGTCAAGCTAAAACTTTTTGTCTTGTAGTGATCCATTTGAAGAAGGTCTTAAAGGAATTCAGAATAAGTCTAAGGTTAAGAATTATTTTTGTGGTTTGGAACATGCATCATTGAGCAAATTAAAAGGTTTGTCATGTTGTCCAGATGGGGAACTCATTTTGATGGAAATAATTATAAATTTTGAGAATTTTTGGAGTGAAATACTATGTATGATCCCAAAAAAAAAAGAAAGAAAAAAAAGCTTTATGTCAGCTATAGCTCTTTCCTTTTTTCCAGAAGGGATGATATAGCAAAGTAATGAAAGGATAGAACAGTTTATTTTGTAGCCAGGTGATATGGCTAGAGAAATAGAGCACTTGAGTGCCAAGGTGAAACATTTAATGGGCATTTGAATATTGTGAGAGTACTAATTATTTTGGAGTTTAACATAATTATCTTTTGTCTCTAAATCTGGTGGGGCTTCTCGGTCTTTCCACTGACATCCCTTTTTGTACCACAGAGGAGTTTTGTATTTTCTTGGCCAAATTAATACCCTGATGTAACGATTTGCTTGCTACCCTCTTCTGCATCCAATAAATCTGCATCCAGTTGACATTTCAAGAATTCCTGATCACTTAATGTTTTTTTCTTTCATCACATGATCTTATTCACCATATATTATATATTAATGAAGCAGGATAATTAGTTCAGTGCTTTCTTAGGTAAAATGCTACTTGTTTCTCATCTCTGTGCAGTAAACACACAATAGTTTAATCATAATAGTCAAGGGTGAAGAGACAGTAGTGAAGCAATAGAAGGTATATGCAGAAAAGGAATGAGAAGTGAGACCAAGAATTGTGTGAAGGGAATTGATAAAAAGTAGGTGATGTGCCTACAGATAGCAAGTTTCAACCTGCTTTTCGTATTCTTCTTGGTGATGCTGAATGTAGCATCTGTGACATAATACTTACAACTGAGGAGTCATAAAATGAAGCAGGAGACAGGATATGAGGAAAATACCCTTCACCAGGACAGCCAGGCACTGCAGTAGGCTGGGGAGAGGTTGTCTACTCTCTGTTCATGACATTTTTCAATATAGTGTTTGACAAATCCCTGAGTAGTCTGACCTGAACAGGGTCTGTTGATGTTGTGTTGAAGATGGGCTTGGCTAAGAAGCTCTCCTGGTTCCCATTCTAACCTGAATGAATATCTTTCCCATTTTGATCCATGAACATAAGCCAGCATTACTGTTCTCCATAGCACACACTTTAGTAACCCCATTAGAAGACAGATTTCATCTCTTTATTTTCTGTTTCGTAAGGAATACGCTATAGTAGTGCTTCCTCAAAAGTGAAGCTCAGAGAAACTGCTTAGAAAATATGTTACTTTCAACAAATGTATTTAAAGCTGATGAAGTTAATCTTAAGAGCTGCCCAATTTTGATTCACTCATGTAAATTTTATTCACTGTTTTTGTGTGTAAACATGTTAAATCATATTCTTATTACGGGATTACATGTTGGGTTTTCTAGAGGGATGAGTGTCTTCTTCAATGTATAAGGGGAACAGGTTCAGAGAAACTTATTAATCATTATATATGAGGTAATATATAAAAAAAATTAACGAAGATACTTGAATGTCATGGAAGAGAGTAATATTCTGTGGACAGTACTAATGCAGAGTTCTTGTCTGATATTGTACTGATAAATCCTCAATGCAAAAGCATTCACATGGAACCAGAAATTGTATTGTTTGTATAAATAACCTGATAAGGTACAGAATAGATTGAAGGATGTAGCTGATACGTAATTGAGGCTATAAAGTGGAATGATTTGAAGAATGCAAACAATATCTGGATTTTTTAAATGTATCTTACCACCAGTTTACTTGGTAAGTAAGGATGAACACATTTGTATCAGAGGACTCCATAGTGTTAATACCAGTGAAATGTGTTTGTTGCTGGGAGATTCTGTTAAATTCTGTAATTCATGTAAGCTAGTGAAACATTGCTAAAGATCAAAGTCAAAGAATGGTAATAATTCCCATTTGTTTTCTGAATAATGTGCATTTGGAGACAAACACCAGTTATTATAGAATCAAAGAATGCCTGAGATGAGAAAGCACCTCTGGAAACCATCTAGTCCAGAGTCAGACAGAGTAGATCTCTCAGGACAAATCTGGTTGGGTTTTGGTTATCTCCAGAGAGAGAGACTCCACAGGCTCCTGGGCAGCTTGTTCCTAAAGGGGGAAAAACCCCATAAACACCAAGCCAGACCAGCCAGGACCCATCCCACTCTACTCCACCAAGGAAGCAGGATGTCCAGCTCATGGGGCACACAGAAATGGTTGCTGTACAACTTGAGGTCATAAAAGTTAATTGCTTTTATAGATAATAACGTTAAAACTTTAGTTAATCCCAGCCCCCCAAAAAAAAAGGTTTGACCAAAAAAAAGGTTTTAAAGATAGATTTTGATTTTGATATTACATTATTTGTGCAGGATCAGTAATGCAATTTGTATTTTTAACAGTGCAGCCTCAAATAATACAACTTAAAAATGAAACCACATTTGAGAATGGGAAAGCAACCCTCATCTGTGAAGCAGAAGGAGAACCTGTTCCAGAGATTACTTGGAAAAGGGCCATTGATGGAATGACTTTCTCTGAAGGTGACAAGGTAAATCTACCTCTAATTTATAAAATATCTAAATATGCATTCTCTGCCTAATCTTCTTCTTGTAAGCAGAAAATTAATTTACAGACAGATTAATTCTAGATTCCTCTGAAATTAGAAGGAATTGCTATTTTCTAAGGCAGTAAGAGAGATATGGTGATTCTAAATTTTAATTTAAAAAAAGAAGAAAAAAAAAGCAATCAAATGCTGAAAGGCAATTCATCTTAAATTGTCATACTTAATTCCTACTAATGGATTCAATTTCATCTTGCTAATTATGGCTACACATAGCCCTTCTTCAGAATATTTGGATTCTGTCCAGGAATCTTCAAAATACAGCAGAGCTTAAAGATATTTTAAGTTTAAAAAATCTGAATACTTCGTAGTTCTTTATTTCCCACTTTCCCTTTTTTCTTCCAATTTTTTTTCCTGTCACAGAAGACAAACTGAGCCTATTTTCCCATTTTGTCTCCCCAAAATACAACTTCTGTATTTTGTTGCAAAAGGAAGTTGATTAAAGAAAGGTTGCAATATGACAATGGAGAAAGTCAGTTAGTGTGGGAAAAGGAGCTGTAATTAGGTGGAATGGTGAAAACAAAAGGGAATGGTGCAATGCAATTCCTGACCGTGCTTATAGGAAGCTGGGTTTCTACAGAGTTCTTATTCTTTTTCCCTTTGTAATAATTATTTAAGTATTTGAGCAAGTATTTTCTTCTTCATTTCCAGACATAAACTACAGAATTTCTCTGTAGTGGTTGAAGTTAGAGATACCATCTTTCTGGGTAACTAATTCATAATTTTTACCCTAGGTAATTATGTAGTAAATACTTTCTTCTTGCATATTCATAACTGTTGCTTAAAAAACACACACAGGTGAAAACCTATATAGCAATCATTCTCCAAACAGAATTAGATACCTAGTCACTTGGTTCACAGGGAATTGATGTATGTTAAGGAATTATGTACTTTCATTTTTTGTGTTCTAAAGGAGAAGGTCTGGTCTGGTCTAGTCTTTGACTTGACCTTTCCTGGAATTGAGGCAGTTTATTGAGGCTCTGTCTACCATTTCCCTGTTCTGTGATTTCCACTTTGGAGCAATATAGCAATATTTATATATTATTTTTTCTAATAGTTTTGCATTAAGACAAAGCAGTTTCCTCTCTTCTTTAAATATTTCAAGTTAAAGGTCATCTTTCTGACTTGCAAAGACTATGCTTTGTTCAAAGGTTACCAATGTTAGGCACTCACTTATGTTTGAAATTATCCCAAAATAACTTTTGATAAAGGATATTGAAAATGAGAGAAAATAGCAGAAAAAAGCTCAATAATGTTGGTGCAGTTGACACCTGAAATTTATGCAGTGTTTGTATAAGACAGCTTTATATTCTTAATTCCAGCTGCAGGTGGTTAAACTGACGTGTGCTGGAATATTCTCTGAAATGTGGTCCAACTCAGTAATAGTGACAACCAAATGAAAATATATATTCACTTCCTACTGGTGTGCTGACAGAATCTATGTGGAAGATAAAAAGAATGAGAATAAATACAGTCATGTGCTTTCCTTTGTACTTGCCAAAGAAAGAACTCTGTGTATTGCTCATGGGAGAGTTTTTGCTGAATCTTGAATAAATGTTCTGAAATACTGAATATGTCCTTGACCTATAAAATATGCTGCTATATTTGCCCCATCGTCCTCCTGCTCTGACTTACCAAAAGCTTGGCTTGTGCTTTCCTACCAAATTAGGTGAATAGGGAACAAAACTGGCAGTGATTAAATTATTGAATAGTTGTTAAATAATACAGCAGTGTTTTGCACACAGAAAGAGAAGGAAAGAGTGAATTGAAGAAATTGAGGTAGAGCAACATAGAACATAGTCTTAAATAGAAAATATTACTTATATGTGATAAATTTTAAAATAATATCCCATCATGCAACAATGTAAATTATGTATAAACATAAAAATTATTTTATTTATTCCAGGGATTATTATTTTGAGTTTTTGGGTCAGTTTTTTTATATCAACTGCACCTTAGTTTCTATTTCTGTTGAATTAAGAGTATCTTTAGGGGATGATTTTTTTCCACAGAAGATGGAAAAACTTTCAAGCAATAATATTAACACAATGATCATTAAAAGAATACATAAAGTGCTGTTCTTATTTTTTAATTTTACTTTTATTAACTTTAGTATGTAGTTCCTCAATAATATGGTTCTTATTTTGCTAAAATGTAAACTTACCTCATGTGGATAAGGAAGATTGTTAAATGTGAGATCATTCTTAGCGTGCATGGATCCAAAATATTTTCTGTCCAATGATAGATCTTATAACTGGGACATAGACTTTCCCGAGTTTTGAATTTATTGTGTCCAAAAGAATGGAAAATATGCACCAAAGTCATAGATCAAAGAAGTAACCCAGCTGGGCTTAAGGAGGATAATATTAATGAGTATGAGCTCTATAATTATCTCTTTGGAAAATACAGCTTTGATAAAGGATTTTCAGTACCTCAGAAGTGTGTATTTGAAAGTTGAAGCCAAGTTCAAGACAGAAGCAAAGAAGCCTTTTCCTCTGTCCTTTTATAATGTAGCTCTTAGACAATCTACCACACAGTGTGTGGTCTCTCTTTCTGTAAGAATTTGAAATAAAGCGGTCTTTCCCTTTCCTCTGACTTCTCCTGAAAGCTAAGTGAAAATACAGAGGTGAAATGAAATACAGAGGTGTAAAATGAAATACAGAGGTCACACTGGATGACCTCTGTAATCCTTCTGTGGCTGTATAGCCCATAAATACGTGGGGGGTGGGTAAGGTTGAATAAATGAATGGCAGTACGTGCTGCAAGGTGTTTGTCTCACCACTAAAGGTGTAAAAATGGAAATGGAGGCTTAGTCCAAGGCCACAGCTTCATCTGCTGTTTCAGTGTCAAGCAAAAGCTCCTTGCTTGGTGCATGTACTCTGCCTGTGTCCTTCCAGTCCCCAGCACCGCCTGTCCTTGCACTGATGTGCCAACCTGGCCGTGCCCCTTTCAGCTGGGATTTGGAATGGCACATTCCCACAGACCACTGTGCATCCAGCAGGCCTGGCCCTTTTCCCAGTAAAAAGAGGAGGCAGGAGAAGAGCTGCTTTTTTTAGAAGAGGAGGAAAAATAGTGATTGGATTCAATTTGGCGTAATCAGTTATGAAATGGATTTTGGACATGCACATACATCTCTACACACATCCCTGAAGGACAGCACATCCTGATTGCTGATACAAAATTGTCACTGATTCCTGTGTGTACTGCACAAGTGTGAGGACAGAGTTTAGTGGCCCACTTTCATAGGATCTAATTCTAGCAGAAATATGAATGCTGATCAACGTTATTTGTAATTAGCATTTCAAGCCCTGTTTTGGAATACAAATCACAATAACAGATGGGTCTTGATGTGAGACAGTGGCGCCACTGTATGCAGCATGTGTCCAAAGAGGCATATGCTGCATACCCTGAGGAATTTATGATCTAAACACATAAAATGAATGAAAGGAGCCAATACAGAGAGGTCCCAGTTGCAACTTGTGTGTTGGATTTAGGGTAGGATTTTATACTCTATTTTTTACTGTACTATGTACTCTATTTCATACAGATTCACGGAATATCTCCTAAATACCTTATACTATTCTCCTTGTACCACCAAGGAAAACCCAACCTGTGATTTTTAATTTTATAATGATCACTGCAGAAATAGTTTGAATTCTGCTTTCTTCCATTGCAATAATAACCTGGTTCTCCCTGTGAAATTTCTTGTGACATTGTTTCTAAATATTGCAGAGTTCAGACTAATAATTAATTTATTTTCCAAGTTTGAATTCACTTTGTATTTGCATGCAAATCATAAATATTTATAGTGTGGAGCTTGTAGACTTTTTCATGGTTTTCATGATCAGACAATAAGCAAAGGTAATCTTTTTCTTTGAAAGGTCAATTCTATTTTTTCCCAAGCCTATTAACTTCACTTCAGCTATTACAAATGCTATTAAAAAGAATCTGAAGTTTTTTTACTCCCAGTTGGTTTTCCCTGCACAAAAAGAAGCAGTCTTACAGTGTCAGTGAAATATGTTGTCCTTCTTTTTGAAATGTGAGCCCTATTAAATGCTTGCTTATCAAGGAACAGGTCTTTATTTGAAATAAATCACAGAAAACAGAGATGAATCTAGAGTATTTTAATTGATTCCAAGAAATAGCTTTTTTTTTCTGAGCTATCCAAATCCTGCTCTTTATGAATAATTCTCCTTTGAATAGCTGGTAAATATACAAGGCCAGTCTCTTTTCTCTATTGGAGAAAATTGTTATAACCTGTTTCACCTACATATTGTGGTGAAACAGGTTATAACCTAGGGAAAAGCTCCTATTTACAATATCATATGAATGTTTTTGTTGTTGCAATATTGGCACAGGCCTGGAAACCAGAACAATTTATGTAACCAGCCACAATTGTGTTTGATGGTGCAATTGAAATACTCTACAAACAATTCAGTCAGGCATCAAAGTTCTCTTGTATTTTGTTTTTAAGCCCCAAATGAATTTTAGTGGACATCACATATTAAGACTATGACGTTAGAGACCAAGAATATTGTGACTGGAAGAAGGTAAATAAATGAACAACAGAGTCACTTATATGTTAGGTAATAAATGCTGTTGAGAATATAGAGCTTTATACCCTGTGTCATAAGCAAATAAAGGGCCATATATGAGCACTTAATAGTAGAATTTCAGGAGCCATCCGATCCATGGAAATCTGAATAATTTTTGGTGTTCCTTCATCAATCTCTAATTTTGGGAGGTGACAATATTTGAGCAAGAAGATTGATTTTGCAGGAGTAGGATTGTATTCAGTTAGAAATAAAGACCAGCTTTCCTGTGTGACCTGAGGAAAAACTGTGAGCTAATGTGGAAATTTTCAAGTTCTCAAGTAGCTCCATCAGTGGTCTGAGCTCCACACAGTCCTTTAGGTTACATTATGTGCAGTGATGTGTAAATTAAACCAAAAATTAAGCTAGTAATTATTTTGAAATATTGATTGGATCGACAACTCAGTACTAAATATTAGCCAAAAATACCAGAGGGCCCTTCAGATTTGTTCCTCTTTTGGGATAGAAGGTAAATGATCTGTTATTCAGAGTAGCCCCAAGTGCCTGTACATACACAGAGACAGAGGTATTCGTGTTGTGTGGATGGCTGTCTCTACTGGTATTACACCAGCTCAGAATTCTCTCATTTCTGTACATTGCTCCTTTCAGTAAAATTTTATCGTCATTTTCTACTGGAAAAGAATTAAGTAAGCAGAGACAAAGTTTTTGATTATTTAAAGGAGACAAAAGGGCAATAAAATGTAAAATTTATTAACTCTTCTGTATTAAAAGCTTAAAAAACCTAGGGAAAAACATTAATTTAAGAACATGACTAATTTGAGCGTTCTTTAATGGGATACATTAAATTAAGTCCAAATTTGTTATCTGTTCTGTAAATGGATGGATGCTCTTTTTTACACCTAATTTATATTTAAAATTTTAAAACTGTTTTCTATTTAATCCATTTGCTTCTGTACTACCTACGTACCAAATAGATGGTTTTTGGGTACTTTCTGTAGGTTGTAGTGCTGCATGTACTGGCTGAAATAAAGCTGTAAAGGCTTGGAAAAGGCATTTATTTCCCATGCAATTCTAGTTTGCCATTTAGTTATCAGTGAGGAGTAAGTAAGTCTGTTACACTGATGAAGAATGAAATTACCAGGGAACTTTTCAGGACTAACATTTTCTACAATACTAGCACAGCTTGGACTGGAATATTCACTCGTTTCCTCTACAACACAAGGTGTTGTTTCATGAGCTTCAGCCTAAGTATCACTTGTGTTATCTGCTAATGATTTAAGAACTTCCAAATAGCTGTATCTTGTCTGGTGAAATAGAGAATATACACCTGATGAGTCTCTAGGTAATGCACCTACGCTTTAGAGACTGGAGTCAGCTGGAGCCATTATTCCCTGATGTACAACAGGACCTTCTCAAGACACTTAAGAAGTGTTGCATTTTCTACATTCTGCTTACATTGAGATCAAGCATAATCAGTGGCAAAATCAGAAGTGCAACGCTGGCAAAAATGTGTTTTATGCTATTAAATTGTCTGCAGTTTTCCTGACCTAAAAGGCAGTTTGAGTACCGTATATATTAGGAGAATTTAAGTCCTCAGAACTTTTTTCACAGCCATGAAGAAAGCAAAGGCTTGTATTCAATTTTTCAATGCCTTGTTTGTTTGGTTTTTTTTAATCTAAGCTCTATGTAATAATTAGTTTTTGATAATTTATTAATGTCCTTAGTATGCTTATTAAAAATATATCTTTTCCTGTCACATTCTCACTGTGCAATCTCACCATGTGTATCTACTCATAAAGTATTTTTCCTACTAATACCTAGATTTCAAAGACAGTGAAATTATGATAATTTAACAGGACAATGATGATGTATCAGTGAATGTCTTGCTAGTTAGGAGACTATGAAATTTCATGTAAAACATAATGCAAAAGTCTTATTTCTGTGCACTGAGAAAAGTGCTTGCACCACCCATTACTGACAGCTTATAAAATTCAGCAAACAATATTTCTTAGGACAGCATAAGTGGGAAATAGGTCTGTGTTTTGATTCATGGTCAAAAGAACTCAACCTGTGTTATTAAAATTTCTAAGTGTTGCATAAATAATGTTATTAGTAATAAAATTATTGTTTACCTTTTTATAAATTCCTACTTGTGCAAATGAGGTTGTAACATTTATTGCAAAATTAAATAAATTACTAGCATGTAGAAATCTTTACTGCAACATGATAATCTAACATGCTTTAATATGTCCTGTAGGTAGCCTATAGACATAACTTGGTTAAAGAGTTGTTTCTGACATTTTTTTACTAAGTCCTCCTTCTCCTTTTCCTCCTCACACAGAAAATGATTACTTTCCTCCAGGTCCCAGTCTTCCCTCCCAATTACCTGCATACCAGAGAATTCTAGAGCTGTGACTAATATTTCAGCTGTCATTAATTTATCCACATAGTCTCTTCAGTTAATATGTTATTACAGATCTGTTTGTTCAATGGTGTACTGATACATAACTTCTGATAATTTAATCATATATTCAGTTTCCTAATGTGTACAGCTGAGTCAGGAATCCTGTAAGCTGACTGAAAAGAAGAAATAGATTGGCTTAAAGGTTTCTCAATGAGACTTTCCCCAACAGAATTGGTTGCAATCTCTGCTTCCCAGCTTATTTCAAACTCTAGTAGCACAACATTTTTCTGTAATAGCAAATATACAATTCAGCTGATATATCCAGCATAGGCTTTTATTTATATTCATATTTATCAATGTAGACATGTAAATTAAAAAACTGAGAACTGTATTCAGGACATCAATTAAATAAAATTATTTGAAAACATATGCCCTTTCAGTTATATCTGGGTTACCTCACATTCTCCATTTGCTTGCTACTGCAGTAATTTCCTTTTGTTTCTTCAGCTGAAAAAAACCCTCCAGAATTCTCAGTGTTTGTGAGCAAAGACTTTGTGATCTGTGAGGTTAGGATCAGTCCTGCTGACAATTTCCTTCACCTTGTAGCTCAAGCTGTGCCTCTTTCTGGTCTTCCATGACTTTCCTCCTCCTAAGGGAGCCTTGTTTTTTACCTATGCCCCTGCAGGTCTCTGTCACAGCCCAGTTTCCAGACAGGCTTCTTATCTGCTGTCTAGCCAGAATAATTTTAGTGAAATTTACATCAACTTTATGGTAAACTGGTAGGGGTCTCAAACTGCATACAGCTACTGAGCAACCCAGAAACTCAAATAGTTATTTGTTTTTCATTTATCTTTTTTTTCTTTTCTTTCTTTTTCTGCAACCCTCGCTACATCAGTTATCCCTGCAAATAAAGCTAGACTGTGTTAAAGTTTAAATACAAATTCTGTGAAAATAAAATGAATGTATATACACATGAATTAAGCTCTGTTTGAAATTCTTGTAGTAGTAGTATTAATTTTAAAGGTTGCTACAGCAAAAGTTCGTGGGCAGGAGGGTTATACAACCTGTATATATCTAACAATTTAATCAGTAATCAGTCCAAGTAATATGAGTTTAAACCAAGTAAACCAAGCAATTATTCTTTGTTCAGTTATAATGACTTGAACATTTTAATTCAAATTATTTAATTAGTAAAGGGGGGAAAATAACACTATAGCAAAAATTGTTACATAAAATTTTACTAGTTTTCCTTTCTTTGTTTTAATCATCCAGACTCCAGAGGCAGGCTGACAGCTGACAGTGCTTGTTTTTCTTTAAATATAAAAAAAAGAAAAAAAAAAAAAAAAAAAAAAAAAAAAAAAAAGAAAAAAAGAAAAAAAAAGTAGAAAGGGATTGACAATTCATCACCCTGCCTTGGGTCAGCTTCAAGTTATTTTTGTCCATTCTGTAATGCAGTAAGTTGACATGATTTGTCTTCATGTGTGCCCAGCCATAGGTTTTTAATTGTTTGTTCCTTTTTAAGTTTTCCCCATGTTTTCACTTGCTGGCCACTAAAATTACAGAACAAGCACCATCAGTCCCAAGTTCCAGTAATATTTGACTGTCTAAACTAAGATACAAATGTATAGTAAAATTGTTATTTTTAATGGCTCTTTTATGTGAGGTCTGTATTGAATAAAAACATTGTAATTAAAAGTTTCCTTCCTGAGGATTTTGCTGGCCTGAATCCATTTGAGTCACCTATTTTAATGGCATCGTAGCAGTGTTGGAATAGATTCAGATCAGAAAAATTCTCAGGAATAAAGCCATTAAATACTGTATTTATTAGTGAAACAGGATTTCTAATTCAAAGTACATATACAATTATTGGACTTGTAGTATTTCTGTTATATTTAGAAACACTCATTTGTGGTTACTGTTGTCATTTATCATGGGCAATACTAATGCTTGTTCTACTTTACAATTTTATTTGATATGATGCTAATATTTTTGCCATTAAAAATCATCAACCATTTCTTTCTTGTGATTTGCATCATTAAGATTTGTTATTTACACCTAGGATTTGCATCTTTAGCAGAAGTAATCTTGAATGGATGTTCATCATTTTTCTCTCTTAAATAGTTTTCTTACATATTCATTGTTGAGTAAAAACCAATGAAGGAAAGAAGTTTAGTTTTCCATTTCATGTTTTAGTAGGTGTTTGGTGTCAGGATTCCGTGGGTCATCTCTTTGCATAATGACTAAACTTTGAAAGAAACAGCAGCATGAATCAATGAAATATCAGTTCATAATTTCAAAAAGTTGTATGAAGCATTCAAGAACACATTTTTTCCTGAGACTATACATGCAGCTAACAACCTGCATAGAACCTGCTGCCATTTACAGTCTGAATTCTATAAAAGTAAGTGGCATGTCTGCAGCTGAACAGAAAATCAAAACAACAGTATTTTTTTCTTCAACATTAGGTTTTCTTGTGACTTCCCTGGTGCTACACTATAGACCTACAACCAATAGGTGCTTCAATAATTTCTTCTTTGTGGCAAAACATATTCCTAAAAATGCAGGAATTAGCAGCATGATGACATGTATAATTAACAAGCTGAAGTTTAAAGTATCACAAGGTCTCCTATAGAAATCACTGAAGTCCAAGACACTGCTGTAGCATTATTCTGATTCACTGGACATTAAGGCATATGCACATAGCAATACTCTGGAATTTTCTGCTGTCTCCAACAGGTGCATGGATAAAATACATTTACCTGAAGAGAATGGGGAATATTGTGAATATACCATCCATAATCCAGAAGGGAGCTTCCATCAGCTTCTACACGATGATGGCTGTTGTGACTAACAGCCCTTTCTCTCATCATCAAAGGTAGATTTTCAGACTAGGAATTGCTGGTCACGTACATTTAATAGACTTCTGGAATTTTATCATCATTTAGTATCAGCATGTCAGGTTGCAGAAGTTCTTATCTTTCATGCTGCTTCAAGAAACATTTTCATGGCAATTAAGATCTGCTTAAATCTCACTTATAAGAAGCATCAGCCTGAAGTATATGATCTCAAGTTACCTCTCATGTGGATGTGAGCACAACCTGAAATCAGCAAACTTCCTAAAAAATTGTTATTTGTGAAATTCCAAAGATGATACTGTTAATCAATATTTGTTTTCTCCTTGAAAATTCGGTGGTGTGAAAACATAACCAAGACTAAAGAATGAGTTGGAAAATTTTAACAATTTGAAGAACTATGATTTTTTCAATCATCCCCCCCTGCAGTATGAGGATCTTCAACTGTGTACATCTGAAACAGATCCTTTGCTGGAAATTTAAAATACCTGCATCTTTTACTCCAGTTATATGTTCTTACAGCAGCTGTTTTTTAGTACATTGCTCCATGTTTTGCAAAAGAAAAACACAGTCTCAGTTCTAAGCCACTACCTTCTTCATCTTTTCTGTGATTAATATATGCAGTGCACATCCAAAATAATACTAAAGTACACAAGGTGTCAGAAGATATATTTGGTAAATTTGACAGGCAAAACTCACCTGTATCATTTTAACTATGGACAGTGATGGCACTGTGCTCATGAGTAAACTTTAAACATTAGGAAAAAAAAAACCAAATAAAGGTATTTCAACTTGTCTAGATTTTAAATAAAGGGATTGTTTTGCTTGCAGTCTTGCACTTGGACTTCGGGGGTTGAAGGAGTCCTTTGACAGCCAAGTGGTAAACTCTAGGAGGGAAGTCAGCTGCTCTGACCATTCAAGCAACATTACTAAAACCCAGCTACAAATGAGTCACCAATTTCTGCAACTGTTCTTACCTTCCATTCCTGTTATCAGCCAACTCGAAATGCAAGTTTTGGCAGCCCTACAACTTCATCCCATTTGGTTCTACTTTTTCTCAGTGGGAGTTGGAGCAATGGCTGATAAATCAAACTCATCTGCTAACCACACCATCCACCTCTGTCCAGGCGCAACTCTCTACAGTTTGTAAACAAACAACAATTTCTGAGCACCTTAATCACTGAACTCTGTCCTGAAAAATTACACTTATTTTACTAAAATGGCAGTGGAATTTTGCAGATTGAAGACTTCATGGTACCTGAATAATTTATTCTGTTCCAGAAGCTTTCCTTGTCTCCATATGGATGTTGTTGTCTCATCACATCGCCATCCACTCTGCAAGTGGAATTCTTGAAATTCAGAGTGGAATTCTTGAAATTCATTGTTCTGGTACTGCCTTGAGAGCTCTGATTCTTGTCTTTGAAGCTGTGAATAGACCAGTCAAGTCAGCATCAGCTGGTTAGGCCTTTGGGAATACTCACATGTGGAACTACAAATTATGCAAGACATTCAGGAAGCATGATCATGACAGAAGGAGTCAAGGAGAAGAATAACATTTATAGTATGACATAAATTTTATCCAAACCAAAAATATATATGTACTTTTACAGAATCTGTAGCACTAAGCTCAAATTATGCAATACCTCTCATTTTTTAATTAGCATAGAAGTAATTTTTTGCTGAACTACATGTTATAAGCAAAAGTATTGCAAGTGCAGAAAATTTTCACCTTTTTTTTTCCCAGAAGATACTTTTTATGTGGTGTCATTTTGGATATTTTTACTTACAGACCTGTATAGAAGAGTTTCCTTTAACAATGGCAGAGAACTAGATTGCTATCAATATTCAAAATAAAAGGACTTTCCTGCTTCCGAATTTAGGGAATGTGCTTTTTATGGGGATAAAATCACAAAGTGACTTTACCTAAGTAAAATATTTTTCAAAATCTCTGCTGAAGATTTTCACTTGTATTTTAGTTTTATGCTGGTGATGAAGTTATGGGGGCAAAAAACCCCACCACCAAAGCCTCAAAACCCTACTTCTATTTATGATTTCTATTAAATTCTCCAATGAAAATTAATCATGAAAGTATTTATTTCTTAGATTTTATTATGAATTCTAAAATGTTGTGAAAATATAACTTCTGAAGACTTCATCGTTCTTCCAGTGTCTAAGAGTGTAAGGATCTGTTAACACAATTTTTGTTTCCAAAGAATATGTAAATCTGTATGGTACTGTCTTAGCTTCAAGTTTGTGAGACCTCAATGTTTGTTCATTCTCTATAGTGGGAGGAGATACTGAGTAATTCAGTGAATGAGCAGAAATCATGAGTGTTGAGCCACAGAGACTATTCTGATTGTCTATAGGGTTGTTCTGTCCCTTTTTTGCTCTTTATCATTATCAAGCAAAAAAATTAAATACAGATTCTACATCTCTCATGCTATAACATTAAAAAAAAAAAAAAGAATGTCCAATTTAATGTGTTTCCATTATTATTTCAGTCAGGCTTCAGAGTTACTGACATTGTTAATTTATAGAGTTGATATCTGTATTTTGGTTTTGGCCCATTGGCAGCTCCAAAGCTTTCTTCCTGGTGAGGATTTTTCCTAAGAATTACTGGGCAGGTATAGTGTTCCCATACCTGTGTCTCTTTCTCTTCTTGTTTTGGTGTGTTATGGTTCCGTACATAGTACTAATGTGTGTTCTCAATAATTAGTGCAGGAGAGAAATTAATTCCAGCAAGGTGTTACCAATTGTTAGAAAGTTCTGCTTTGTCAGTTTATCCTGGTTTTAATAATGTCCTTTACAATAACAGAAAAATGTAAATAGTGTATCTTCAGTTTTTGCTCCAGGTAATGCTGCATATTCGATTTTTGTCCCAGTTTCTTTATTGCTCTTTTTCATACTCAACTGCACTGTTACATGCTTTTTTTGTGTGATCATATGTCCTTTAATCATTAACCCAGATCTCTCTTGTCTGATTTATACCATAAAGAAATATAATACAGTCACACCAGTATTTTTGCAGGCCTTGTGAAACCTCACCAACTTCACTACCATTTTGATTTGCATGTGGTAATCTCCCTCATATACTGGGAATCCTCTCACAGATAGAGACACCTGCATCAAAACATTTCCTTTCATATATTTATTTGTTCAGTTGGTTGTTTCTTTGTTTGCAATAGAATTTTCTTGGTCTGTATTTACACTCTGGTTTCTTTCATGTGTTTCTTTCTTCAGGAATGCCAGCCTATCAGTATATTTTTAATCAGGTATTGCAGTATCTTTGTAAAAGAAATGAATTATGGATTTGTACACCAATCCATTTGCAGAATAGACTCAGGGATCAGGAATTTTTAAACTGCTTATTAAAAAGCCACTTCATGTGTTTCTTTCTTCAGGAATGCCAGCCTATCAGTATATTTTTAATCAGGTATTGCAGTATCTTTGTAAAAGAAATGAATTATGGATTTGTACACCAATCCATTTGCAGAATAGACTCAGGGAACAGGAATTTTTAAACTGTTTATTAAAAAGTATAATGTGTATTATAAGCAATGAAGCAGAACACATTTTAGAAATTTTGCTTGATCTAGTAAGCAGTTTTAACACACACACCTAAAAAAAGTAGAAATTGTTTTTAGTAAATGCATATTTTTGTGATAATTCTAGTGCCATGTTCTTGCCTACCATTGTTTTATTTGTTTTATGGACTTTAAAACTAGAAAATCCTTCTTAAAATGTTTCTACCATATATTTGATTATAAAAATAAATGATATACGAAAATCTTCTATTATTCAGAGTATTTATTAGTATTTATAACTTGGGTTTTGTCCTGCCTATAAATCTAAGATATATTACATCATCTACATTTGAATAAGAGAATGTGAAAACATAAGAAAATTTTACTGAGTATAGTCAAATTTTTTTTCCATAAGTGTTAGAAAATAATTAAATAAACTAAAAAGAGATAGAGAAATTACTGTGAAACCTATTAATTTAAGGATATTTGTGCTTATTTTCATTATTATTTTTTTGTATTACATCAGTTAGTACTCATATATGTGCTTAGGGATATATGGAATTACTTATAGTGAAATATGTATTGGAGAATTAAAGTATTTGGGATTAGTATTGAACTAAAGAATCACTAACAAAGTATTTACTATTGTATCTATGATTCATTGTTACAGGTTGTTTAACCATTTTAAGTGTAAGTCCTTAAGAAAATATTTGTCATCAAGGCAAAATCAGAAATTAAATTTCTGAATTGTATGTACATTTTAGTAGGAATAATGTAGTTTGACCATGGTATTACATGCTTAATATTTAAATAAAGAAGAAAATACTCATAACTAGTATTAACTATGTCATAGAATGTACTTGCTTTACATATATATAAACAATACATATAATACTATATAAACAACCATTTATATATATGTTTCACATATATATATAAATCTGGCTTTGTGTCAGAAATTAGAAAACAGTGGTTTTTTTAAAGAAATTGCATTTTAATCAGCCGAGGAATTCCTTCCAAAAGCCATGGTGTTCACTACTGTAACATGTTTACTAGCAACATCATAACTTTTCTTTTTCTTTTTTGATCATATTATGGAAATAGAAATTTCAGTATTAAAATTGGTAGTTAAGTGGTCTAAGTTGCTAATTTTTACCAATCCAAAGAGGTTTATGTTGGCTTCTGAGTCAGAATTCAAGAAATTCAAGAACTGTAATTTATGTACCTGTGATGAGCCATTTTCACAGGAAAAAAAATTGTCTACTTGGATTCTTACATAGGATCGGGATACTTTTCTTTCTATAGAGGTCATGATGAACAGAATGCTCCATTTGACTGCTTTACATCAAATATTTTACGGTCTAAATTGTGACATATTTCCTTTAGTAAGTCAAGGAAAAATTGTAATGAGTTAAAAGCTCAGCCACTTAAACATCAGCAGCCACTTGGTGAGTATTGAGTGTAACATGCAGCAAACTTGAGTGTGTGTATTATAGAATTGAACATAAAAATCTGCTTCAAGTGTAACGTCATGCACAGAAATAGTAACTGTGTTCTCATCCCTTTTCCACCTTACAATAATGAAGGTAGGTTAACATCAGTATTTTTAATCATATTTGGAGGTTTTTTTCCCTTAAGCAAAAAAAGAGATGACAAAGTACCTGAAATTTCCCAAAGGCTGCCCAGAGAAGCTGTGGCTGTCCCATCCCTGGAAATGTTTAAGGTCTGGTTGGATGGGACTCTGAGCAAACTGATCTAGTGGAAGATGTCCCTGCCCAGGCAGGGGGGTTGGAATGAGATGAGCTTTGAGGTCCTTTCCAGCCCAAGTATTGTACGATGCTTCAAGTAAAGAGCAGAAGAAAATAACTTCTTTTTCCTCAGTCATAATATTTCATAAAGTTTGAAGCATCAAGAAGAGAAATTTTTCTTTATTTTGTTTAGTTTTACCTAATATTTTTATATGCTTTAAATTCAAATAATTTTGTGGGGAGGGATGGGAGGGGCAAGGAGAGTCATTATGGATAGGTATTTTTTTATAAAATTTATGTTCTAGAAAATTCATAGGCAGCATTCATTTTTTCATGCCTTTTCCATGTAATGAAAAGGAACTGAAATCCAGAAATTCTTGTTGCATTTATGGTTCAAGGTTTTTTTAGCAGTTGTGAGATTCAGGGATTTGCTCAGTGTCTGAGGCATTACTTCTGTTCAGTTTCACAGCTGCAGTTGTAAGGACCAGAGATAATGCTGTGTGTAATCTAAGATATAGTGTTGTATCTATGCATTTTTCTTAACAGCATCATAACACAGTGAGTGAGATCATAAAGATGTTTTGAGTATGGGGTTCACTATTGCTGTTATAAATTGATAAGTTTTGTGTTTTCCCTTGACAATGTTCCTTTAAGCATGTACTTATTTCTTTTATTATATTGCCTAGAAAGAGAACATGTTTTTCCATATTTTTTTAATTTATTTGGACAATTTAGAAGTTGCTTAGCTGTCAGTAATAACTTCACTATAGGTGAAGAGATGCTTTCAGTCATTCTTATCAATAGTGTTTAATATATAAATTCTACATTGATATACATATATAAACATATAAAACCTTCTTTTTTCCTGAATCAATGTAAACAGAGCCCAGATGGCCGTATAGAAGTCAAAGGGCAGCATGGAAAGTCGTCACTGCATATTAAAGATGTGAAGTTGTCAGATTCAGGGAGATATGACTGTGAAGCGGCAAGTAGAATTGGTGGGCACCAAAAGAGCATGTACCTTGATATTGAATGTAAGTTCTAATATTTTGTTTTCTCTTTTAAATCTGTTTTAAAAGATAAGAAAAAAAATAGTACATTCTTAATGGAAGGTCATTTTTTTCGTGGTAATTAATGGTTAAACTTGCATAAATGAAGAAAGTATGTTCTGTAGTTCATTCCTCTGTGGAGGAATCCTGTCTTTCTGAAGTTAACAAGACTCTTGTTGGTCTGTTGGTGACTTAAGTAGTACAGGGTTTCTTCTGAAATCATATTCCAGTGATATTATCCCATAAATTAAGGCTAAGCTTAATAACTTCAAATCTCCAGGCAAGCTGAGACTGTTGGGAATGAAAAGCATTCAGTGGGATAAAGTAAGGACTGGCTTGAGCAGCAGCTAAGTCTTGAGCTTAACCTTCTAAGAATCAACAAAGATTCTTTTTTTGTTTCTGAGTCCTCTGATTTACTAATCTCTAAATGGTGTCTAGCCACTATTATAAAACCTCCTGGAGTTTTCATGTTTGTAACAGTCTCTTTTAGAGATTGTCTTTATTCCAAGCTCTCGCATTTTATCCAGGAGAAAAGGAGATTATTTTTGCTTAGAAGAGTCTCGTGCTTGAGAAGCTAATCAGAGGATATAAATCTGAAATATAAAAAAATTAATTGAGTAATTACTTCTTCAATTTTTTCTTCAAATTCATGAGCAAAGGTCTTCAAAAAATGAAAACAAGAAAAAAATCCTTCTATTTAAATTTCATAGTTGCTTCATTTGTCTAGAAATTTCTAGATACAATTATTTTGCATCTCCAGTAGAGTTTGCATGAGCTTGTTTGAACTGAGTCTTTGAACAGAAAAATTCTTTCCAGTGGGAAGATAAAAGCTGGAATAGGATTCTGTGGCACAGAAATAAAAGTAATGACTGCAGACCATGGAGTGATTTCCTGAGGAGTTCTCAAAGTGCTTTCACTATAGTTGTGTGCTCTTTTTTTGGCAGAGAAGCATTGCATTGTGGCATAGAGTATAAATCTGAAAGAAAAATGAGGAATGATCAAAAGAATTTTTAGGTGTTAGGAATTGAGAGGTTTGCCAAGCCAGAAGACTTAAGAATTAAATCCTAATTTGCTATATTTGTTTTCTTTAATGCATGCAAGGACAACCTTTTATATGTATATAAAGGGAAAAAAACCCCCTAGATAAAAATGCAAATTAAGTGAAGTTTCTTTAAAATTCTGCCAACTCTCAACACCATGATATGAAATATATGATTTGATTGTGGTTGTGTTGCCACTATGCTTTAGCATTCAATATGAATATATTTTGTATTCAAAAGAGAGGGATATGTTGCACCACATGTTATGAAACATGGAGAATTGAAATTTAAGCATTTATTAGCAATACAGAATTCATACCAGAGGGCATAATAAAACCTCTGCATTGATACAATACATTATTATAACCTAAGATACCTTTCAGGATGAAAGTTTTAGATGATGTGGAAAGAATTTAAAAGTAGCAATCTTTTTATGGTATGGCAGAATTAATTTTGAATATATGTGGGAACAATCAAATATAGTGTATGAGAAAATGGAATAACTTAAAGTCTGAATTTATGTCTTGGTAGACACAGGTTTTGATACAGCATAAAATTTTCTAGAGTTCTAAAAACCTCTGAGGAAATGTAGTTTATAAAGAACATAGAAATATTATTCTACCATCAGAGAAATCACACATTGTAATGGTTACTTTTAATGTATAACAGAATATTTTTATGATGATGTTTCTAAAACTGGAGTTTTAAGTTTTAAATACTCAATTGCTAGCGAGCTTTAACCCAAATGTATTTTTTCCAGCACAGGCATTGTTTGACTAACAGAAATACAATTTTCCTCAATTCCTTTAAGTCAAGTAGTTCTATGATGCAAAGCAAGTGTTTTCTAGGGTGGTATGATATAGGTCTGTCTCATATTCTGATTGAGTCAGAGAAATTTTTTGCTTTCCTTTGCAAATAACTTTGCACTGGTATATGAGCTTCAAATATAACTTATTTGTCTTGCCCAGGAGAGAAAACACTTGTTTGAGAGTAAAGAATTCTCCTGTTCTTAAAAATAATGTCCCCAGAAGGAAGTGCCTCTTTGCAGGCTCATCTCCCATCAGTCTGGCCTCTGACATAAACTTCTGGAACAGAACAACCCCTTCAAAGAGGCTTTCAGCACCTCCTTGCCCCCATTTCCACCCAATGCTGGGCTGTCCTAAGCTCTGACAGTCCTTTCCCCTGTATCTTCCTACATGAAAGAGTGTCACGCTTATCTGTCATTCCAGTTATGGGAAGTTGCAGGCTTGGGAATTTGAGCAAAAAGATTCAGGTTCAAAAACTAAACAATTAATTTGTATTTTTGTAGCAAGCTATTAAAAATGGGGGGATTCTGTGAAGTCAATATCGAATAGTTCTGATTATCCTTGTAATATTTTCCAAGTGGCATTTCTTCAGCGTAATAATTGTAGCTACAAACAGTGCTATCAGGGCTTTTACATTTTTTTCCCCAAATTTTCATTTTAAAAATTGCATTAGACCCTTCAAAATAGTTTAATTTTTTTCTTCCATTAGTTTGGTTTTGTCCTCTTCCAAACAGTTTTTGAGAATTTCTTAAGGTATGGCTCAGTCTTGCAGTTAAGCCATGTTAACAGAAATTTGAATTATCTTTAATAATATTCTCATATAGGCCCTCAATAACTTTTTAAAATTAAAAAATAAGTAGATAAGCAGAACTTATTTCTTGATATTGTCTTACAGTTTCTAGATGGAAGTAACCAACATATCTATGCCTTTCTGTAAGTTAGTAACAAAGCTACAGCATTTTTTCTTTATGTTTTATTGTATTTGACAGTTTGTGCAGTCAGGAGAGGAAACTGCTTCCATCACATCCTTAAACGCCACTTCAGTCAAACAGGTCTAATGAAGGCACTGAGTACTCTGGTGTCACTGTCTCGTCCTTTTACTTGCTGACCCCTATCAGAGATTTAAACTGGCAGTAGGATTGCACAGAATTTCCGTGCTTTATCCTTGTTCTCTGTTGGGGTTGCTCCTGGTGATAAGAGCAGTTCTCTAGGACAGGAAGAGATTATCAGGTTTGATGCCAACAGGGAACTGTTAACCCTGACTTTTATCTGAAAGGAATGCTGTGAAGACATGAATTGCAGGGAACCAGGGGGCATTTTTAAATATTTCTTCCTACCAAGTCATCTTTGTGTTTAGTTATGTTTAATTTTCCTTATATAAAATAAGAAAGATAAATAAAAATTACATCAAAATAAAATACTCTTTTCAAATGATGTTTATTAATGGATTTAATCAACTTCAAAATTTGGTTTTAAGTATGAAGCCTAGTGTGTATTGGATGAGAGTAATAGTAAGCAATCAATTGAAAAGTGGAATATATGATATGTATGGTGGAATATGTGATATGTACTGGGTATTAAGATCTGTCTATAGTTATTATCTACATATTTATCATAGAGAAATAACTATTTTTTAAATTAAAAATATTAGAGAACTACATATGAAAGATAAAGCTGGCCATATGCTAAGATGAAATTTTCAAGACAGCCTGAGGAATTTAAATATATATATGTATATATATATATGTATATATATAAAAATACATATAAAATTATAACTTGATTTTGCTTATAATATCAGGTGTCTCTCAAAGATAGTTCTGCTATACAAATGTTTACATATCCATGTAGCATTTTTTTTGCACAATAAAAAATGTGCACAATAAAGACCTAAAGAAAAGGCTAGAAGAAAAATTGTGATGAGAGAACACGTTAGGTCTTGGGTTTCACAAATTTTTCACTCCATAATTAGCACTGAAGAAAAATCTTAATTTTTATATGTTCCATGTGCTGGATCATCTTTCACCACATTGTTGTTATTAGTTACTAAGTTGGAAAAGTTTTAAACAAGAAATAATGAACAACACTTATGATCTTTGAAAGACTCTCTGTGTGCCCTTACAGTTTTCCCTTCATTGTGTTCAAACTGTCATTAACCTGTCGGAAGTTTTCACAACCCTCACTTCATTTTGTCCTCCCAGGTGCACACACCATGTAAGATGTTACTGTTTCTGACTGCTCTCTATCACCAGGTGCAAATTCTTTTGGACAGTGTTCCTTTTACCAGAGAAAGGCATTGAGCTACATCACTTGGAAAATTCCATTTTCCCATACACTATCCAGGAAGCATCCTGACCAAGGGGCCTTATTAGCTGGAACCAGCAGTTTTCACATCACTATTATAGTTAAACCTCTCAATTTACTTGCGGTACTGATACCGCAACTCTTAGATATGCTGAATTTTCCAAAAGTGCCTATTTCCTCACAGTGCTCAAAGAGTAATATTTTGAGATAGAATCATCTATGACAAATATATTTCATTGAGTAATGTGGTACATTTTTGTATGAGATCAACCGTGTGAGTAGTTGATAAAAATGATTTCTTAAAAAGCAATTTCTGAAAAAATGCATTTAAATAATTTTTAGTGTATTCCAGGATCATGACTGTTTTCTTAATATTGCTTTTCATCCAAACATGATTTTTATAGTAATATTCAGTATTACTTAAGTACCAATTTTGAGTGGTAAAAACAAAAATAATCATGCAACATGTGAAGTTTAGTCTTTACCTGTAAAGAAAACTGTGCAGTATTTGTTATACTATTTTATCGCTTATCAATAACAGTCTTTTCTTGTGTTTCTTTTGTTTGTTTTTCTTCCCTGCCACAATTTGAAACCAACCTCATTACTGTTGCAATATCGAACTTGGTTTCATTAACTGATTATTCTGCTTTGTTGTGTCTTAGCTGTATTGCACTGCAGTTCAGTGGGATGCTTTGGATTCATGCAATTTAGTTTTATCTTTCCAAAAACATATACACCATTACTTAAAAGTGGATTCAACAGATTGAGCTACAAATTGTGTTTACCTTCAAGGAAGAAAGGTTTTCAACTGGCGAAAATGCTACTACTGTGTACAAGATGTCACAAATGTTATCACAGAACGGTTTGGTTTGGAGCAATCTTAAAGTTCATCCAGTACCAACCCCTGTGCCATGGGCTGGAACAACTTTCACTAGACCAGGTTGCTCAGAGCTCCTCCAAACTAGTCTCAAACACTTCCGTGGAAGGATCATCTACAACTCTCTGGGAAACCTCAATGTTGTGATAAATGTCACAAAAGATTCCAGCTGCCTACTGCTATTATAAGTCATGATACATTCAAACAGTTCATAATTTGTATTTGGTTTCTGTTAAAAGAAATCGGTGCAGCAACATGCCATCACTACTAACAGAATCACAGAATGGCATTGCCTCTTTCCTGTCACTGGACACCACTGAAAAATCCTGACTTTGTCTTCTTTATATCTTCCCTTCATCCATTAGCCATGAGGACCCAGCTCTATCCTGTCATCACAGCCAGAAAGCAACAGTAATAAATACCAACATATGGCCTGGGAAAGAAACAAATTACAGGAAAAACAATCAAGAGAAACAAAATATTGAAATAGTATAGAAAAAAATATCCATCTTTTCTAATAAAATACTATTGGCTTTAGTTACATTTCTTCCTGTCAAATTTATAGGTTAAAATGAGAAAGCAAAGATGGAAAAGGTCAACCTTTAACATCATGAAATAAGTGTGATAATTTTGACATATTATGAATGTCAGTTGTAAGATTTACCATTTTTCTTCTTTCCACTTGCGCACTTGCACAGAAGGAAGTTTACTGTACCACTGCTGTGACTTCAAGGGGATAAGAAATTTGAATTCTGTGCAAAAGATGAGGTTTTTCACATACAGTCACTTTTCAAAACCATTTCACCAAACTTCCCCGAATGAGGAAGAGTTGAATGCATCCATTCTCTTTTTCTGATGTTACAACAGTGTAGTAAAATAGAGAAATTATTCATCTATATAATAAATCTGCCTATTATTTAGCCCAAAAGGCTGTAAAAACACTTTCAAACAAAAATTCCATCCTAAAAACATTTTGCTTAAATATATGTTAATCACTTGTTAAACATGATAGTCATATTAGAAATTTATCATAATTTTTTTACTGAACAGAGCTCTCTACTCTGTTTTTTGGTTAATCTTGCTATTAATTTGGAATCATTTAAAGTAGATTTTTTAAAATGAAATTATCTACTTTTTTCTTAATAGAAGAGTATTTTGGTTAATCTTGCAATTAATTTGGTATAATTTAAAGTATATATTTTTTAATAATATGTTAGCTACTTTTTTCTAAATAGAAGTGCACAATTTTGAAAGAATAAAATAATTTGGGTTTTTTTGTTTCTAATAATTTAGTTATATCTATATATATAGATATATATGTCTCAATATCTTTTTTTACTGTCATAAATTTTCACATACGCAATTGTGAAAAGGTAGAAAGAAAAAAAAATCAAGGAATAAAATAATTTGGGTTTTTTTGTTTCTAATAATTTAGTTATATCTATATATAGATATATATGCCTCAATATCTTTTCTTACTGTCATAAATTTTCACATATGCAATTGTGAAAAGTGAAGGTAGAAAAAAAAGAAAAAAACAAGAATTTTCTGATGCCTCCTTGAGCATGGTTCTACATTGTGAAATTTAAATATTTACATTGATAATGAATATGATAAATTTTAAATGGTTTCACAAGTATTTTAACACTATGTGAAATGTAATTCATATTACAAAGTAATAACCTGTGTATGAAAAAAGGTATTGTGGCCTTCTTATACCTCCAAGACAGATCCATCAAAGCAGAGTCACAGCATCTGAGTATAATGAAGAAAATAATTATGTGATATGATAAGTGTGGCAGTGAAATTCGAAACTTGAACAAAACAACTTTTTAGAGATTTTATTTGTTGTTTTCCGGACAACACTGCATATGAAAATTAAGTAAAGAGATGAAAAGGTTAAGAGTCCTTGCTCCATACAACAACTATTATGATTTGGGAAGGTATGACAGAGACACAGACATTAGGGAATGGAGAGATTATATCAATAAGGAGGCATGTGGAGGTAAGTGTGACAAGTAGGAAAATATGGAAGGTAAAGACTGGATTTTGTTCTGGAAATGTGACACATAGGGCAGGAAGAAAGATGGGGTTAGAATCTTGGTTTGAGAAAAACATTGCAGTTTTTCACTTCTGCCTATGAGACAATAATGTAATGTAATATTTGATGGAAAAATCAGCCCATACTAAATTATTCCAGTAATTCTGTCCTGGAATACATGCAACAATTGAAAATTTGATACAAATTGGCATCATTTGAGAACAATGTGTTAACAATGGGCAGCACCTGCTAATTTTATTGCTAAAATGAAAATTGCTGCTAGTGTGATGGATCTGTAGGGGGAAATCTTCCTGTCCTAGATCTGATAGCCAGTATTGGTGATTCACAGGCATACAAAATGATTAATAGGCATATGCAAATATTATGTTTTATACATCACTGGTGGCTTATTATGCTTATTTTACCTAGCTATGTTTTCTTTAGAATTTCTCCTCCCAATTTAAACTAGTTTAGGTAATTTTAGAGAGATTTATCAATTCAAAGCAGATATTTCTATGAAATTAAAAACTCTTGGGCATTAGTTTGGCTTTTGTGGTTTTTGGGGTTTTTTTAAAGTAAAAACAAATACAATTGAAATTCAGAGAAAAATAGGTGCATTGAATTTCTGCAACTCTGGCAGCAACAAGCACCTGAGCCATACATGCATTCATTGCCCAACATTATTTAATGTGCAATTATCAACCCGCCTTGCATCTAGCAAAAAGTATCTTATGGAAATGGAGCAATTAATATAATGTTTGAATATTAAAAATAATACCCAAGTTAAGGTTTCAAGGAACTAGTACTGCTTGTCAGTAGGAGGGGGCTCTTACTCTCCATAAAGATATAATCAGTCAATAGTGCATCAGTCAATATATTATTGAATATCAATGTCATGTTTTAATGAATTTTAGAGGAAACAAGAGGGGCAATGGAAAGGAAGTCTTACAATAAGAGTGGTGTTTTCTGCACTTGCTTTGAAAGAAACATGTACCTCTAAAAACTTTTGAAATCATGGGTTGGATTCCGGTTAAAATAGAGCCCTCTGATTATAGCTAATAATTATGGCAATTTAAAATCAATATGTGATGAATTTCATTAGCTTTTCTATTTGGAAACTTCTTATGTGGGTCTTGGATGCTTTTCTCTTACAGCCACATGATTGTGATAGTAGTAGTAAGTAGCTGAAGTTTTACAATTCTTGTCTTCCTTTTAAGACTGATTATAGATTAAAATATAGTCACCTAACCACATTTTTGAAGGCTTTCTAATATTATTTCTTCTTGCAAATGAATATGTGACAGTTATTGTACTTGTCTGTGGAGGTTCTTCTACTTTGTATCCAAGGAAGAGCTATTAATTTTAAAATATTAACTATTGAAAAGGTATGAGGGAGAAAGTGCAAGAGAAAGATAGATGGCTGTTAACTAAATTGTGGCAGAGTTACAAAAAATTGAGGCACTTTTACAGGATCGATGGCAAGGACAGTACTAGATTTGCCAGAGGATGCGGTTTATTAAAGTCCTTGATGATGGGAAACTTATGCCAACATTAATCATTTTAGAGCAAGGCTTCCAATAATATACTGTAGGAAATGTCCCAGAGTCTTAGACCTGACAATCTGTCACATATTTTTATTACATGTTCCAGGGGAACAAAGAGCCACATTTTGAAAACCTATGTTCTTAAATTAAGAAGTGCAAATCTGATTCTGCACACCAGTCTTCCATTATAGTTGTCTGGACACATGTACTGAATCAGGTAATTTGCTGTATCTAATTTTGTGTATGACACCAAACATACACCAGAGCTGGATCTTTGTCATCCTTAATTTAATTACTTTCTGGACAAGGCAGGTGATGTATTAGTCTGTTCTTGAATCACTGGTCCTGGACATTATAACTAACAAGGATATATAAATGCTAGAGACAACTTTCAGGTCAGAATTTGCTTCTCTTAAATAATCTTCTTACACAGGTTATCCAGAACTCATTCTAACTGGAGTGCCAACCTGTTGGTTTCTCTCTTGCTTGGCAAAATTATCAGCTTGAGTTCAGCTGATGCTGGTCCCATAACATTAACTAATATAAAATGCCATTCTAAATTTATAATTTCTTACAGAATCCTACACCCATAGAATAGCTTGGTTTAGTTTCAGATCTTCGTGATATAGTCTTTGTTCTTTCAAGGCGTCTTTTTCTTTTGGATTGCCTAATCCCTCCAAAACAATATTCAGTCTTTCATAGTTGAACCTTAAAACCTTATGGACTTTATCACATCCTGGCTGCATCCAGAGCCCTGTGGCCAGCAGGTCCAGAGGAGTGATTCTACCCCTCTACCCACCTTTTTTGAGCCCCCACCTGCAGTGCTGCGTCCAGCTCTGGGACACCAAATACAGGAAAGACACGGGCTTGCTGGAGCAGGTCCAGGTGAGACCCATGAAGGAGATCAGAGTGATGGAGCAGCTCAGCTATGGAGACAGCCTGGGAGGGTTGATGTTGATAAGCCTGGAGAAGAGAAGGCTCCGAGGAGACATTTGCAGCCTTTCCATGTGCAGAAGAGAGACTTTGTAGTGATAGCATAATGACAATGGTTTTAAACTGAAATAGTTATCAGAAATTAGATTTTAGGGAGAACTCTTTTTATTTATGAGGGTGGTGAGGCCCTGGCACAGCTTGCCCAGAGAATCTTTGGAGATTCCATCCCTGGAAGTGTTCAAGGCCAGGCTGGGTGGGGGTCTGAGCAGCCTAGTCTAGTGGGAGGTGTCCTTGCTCATGGCAGAGGGGATTGGAACTGGGTGATCTTTAAGGTCCTTTCCAACCTGAGCTATTCTATGATATTGTGTGCATCTATTAAAAAATATCAATGGTAAATTGTGAAAATTTTTTTCGGTTTTGGGGGATTTTACTTGTTTTGTTTTCAGTAAAGAGTTAAAAGTCAGATATAAGAAATATCATCAGGGTTGATTTTTTTTTTTAACGGAGTGTGTTCAAGTTCCTACTTCTACTTATCTGTTCAGAACTCTACTATGTCATCTTAACTTTTTACTTGATGTAAAAAAGCTTAAAAGGAACAGTTCATTTGCACCCTGCATTGAATTTTGTCAGGTGTAAATTAATTCTCAGTTAAACAGAATCTAAGCAGAGCGCATTATTATTTTTTATGGTTCTAATTTTCTAACTGATTTCCATTGAATCTTTTATTTTTTTAAACAACAAATATATTGCATTTAAAGATCCTTTCATAGAACCACCTCCTCATTTCTACTTGGTTTTACTTCATTTTCAATTGATAGAACTTTTTGATAAATATTCTGGTTATTAATGTAATTTGTTTGTTATATTATTAAACTGATGGAATCAGGTTTTGTAGACATATAATATAGTCAGACTTATGTTTTCAAAGACTAGGGTTTTAGGTTTGTTATTTTTTGTGATTCTTTTATATTAAACATAATGTGTATTTATGTTTGATAAATACTAATTCTGTAACCATTAAAACATACTAAGCAGCATTTAGTGATGAAGAGCATACAGGAAAAAACAAGTTATCTTTATAAACAAATTATTCCTATTCCAACTCAATTTTTTGGTTTCATAAGAAATGCAAATTATTTTTTATTTGTATTATAAAAAGACAATTATTTCCAGAATTATATTCTTTTTGTAAAACATCATCACTCCAGGCATCGTAATCTGTTCCTGACTAGGAAATCAAAAATCATCTGTCTTAAGATAATCTTTCTGTTTCAAGTCATTAGTACAGTCCTTTTTGTATATTGGAGCTCTTGACTGCTGGGGAAATGGCTGCAAAGCACTTTTACACAGATTTTTGAGAGGGAAATTACAAAGCTCTTTTTTGAGGGGAATGCTTTACAATTGTGAATTGTTTGTTTCGAGATATATCTTTATTTGACAGACTTTTAGTCCTAATGGTGGTTTATTGTGTTTATGACTGCTAATGCCTGTAGTTTTGTAAAGATGGAAGTCTATAACTCACCTACACTTTTAAAATATCAAAAAATATATACAATGGGCATCCAAAATCTATCTTTAGAAGAGAAAGAAGTTGGAATTCTCTTAAATGCTTTCATTTGCATTATAGAAATGTATACTACATTTTCACTTATAAGTCTTAAAATAGGATATGAGTTTGCCACGTGTTTATTGAGCATCAAACCACATAATGTTGTCTAGGAAGGAGGATTTCTCAGATTTAGAGTATCTTTTAATCTTCAACATTCATGCCAGTGTTCATAAATGGAATGAACTTATTGTGAGAAATTGCACACTGGAAGACTGTGCTTACATAAAATTAGTAAAACAACCTCACGAAGACTCTAGTGAGATTTCCAGTCTATTTGTTGAACATGCCATTGATCCATCTATTGAACATGCAGAAATAAGTTTGTACAGTTTTCTAAGTGATTCCCACCATGAACTTCATTTCCAGAGGAAAAGCCAAGGCTTTGAGCCTTGGTATTCTGAGATTCTTGACCATAGCTAACCATAAAACACTCTTATGCAGTTTGCTTTTTTCTTCATATTCTCTACTAGTGTAAGATGTCACACTCTGAAGACTCTTTGATAGTCTGTTCTTTGCATTAAACTGTTTAGCTGCTGAAATATGGGGTATTTAAAGGTCTGTGAAAAACAGGATTGCTAGAATTACTTATTAAAACTCTTGGAGCAGAAAGATGAACTCCTGTGTCTCGTAAATAAATTCATAGCCAGGCAAGCTTTACTTATTTAGATGAAAATGCTTGTTTTTCTACAAAATAAGGGCTGAACAGTTATTAAAGGAAGTGCTGCTGGCCTTGAGCAATGTAGCAGCTTTGATCTGTGCTTTAAAACTTCCATTGATAACAGTTCTTTTTGCTCAAAGTCTGTATGCCTAGATGCAGCAGCAGCAGCATATGTCATCAAAAAGTTACGCTTTTTGACAGAAGCAAACAGGAAGAAGTTGAAAATGTGAACTTCAGAAAAAAAAAAAAAGAAAAAAAGAAAAAAAGAAAAAAAAGAAAACCAGTTGTTTTTAAACCATTCCTGAAGCTAAATTTTACTTCATACTAAAGATACTCAGTTCTGGTCTGATACGCCTGTTAGGAACTGCTTGCCTAAAACTAAACTGTGTGTGAGAGGACTAGAATAGATTTTCCAGAGACACATATGAAAACATTTAAGAGCTATTTATCAAAACATATATATATATATATATATATATATATGTGTGTGTGTGTGTATGTGTATGTATGTATGGATGGATGGGTGGATGTATTTTAGATATTAAAAAGAGATACTATTGCCACAGCTGTAACTGATAATTCTCTTTTGGAATTAAAGCATTAAGGAAGTTTCTGTGAATAAAGAATATTTTTAAATACTGTTAAAAGATAGTATTGAAGAAATTAGGAAATAACACAAATCAATATTTGATAGAAAAAAAAATGCTATTCACCCAAGATATAAAAAAAGAGGGGAAAGGCTACTCCCTCTCATTTTATAGAGATCACTAAACTTCCTTATCTCCAGAGAAACAGTGAGTTTCGAAATAAGTCTTGTCACTTCATGGCACTGTGGTCTGAAGATCATAGTTACTTTGCAAACCAACAATTTCCTCTGTGTCAGACTCAGTGTTTGGTATATGTTTAATGCTGACATTTCTTACAAACCAGTCAGGTTTGTAAGAAAAACACACCAACTTTTTCATTGGCTGTAGCTTGATAATTTTATAAGGAACTGATACAAAGATTGTCCGAAATAATGAACACACAATATATCTTTTGCAGTAGGTAACATTTTTTGGTATTCTTTTGCTATTTTTAAAGTTTTATTTCCACAAATAAACATCTCTCTTTAAAAAGATTTCCTAAATTATAATAAAGTTTCATCCAGAAATGGGTGAAACATAGCACAAGAAAATTTAAGGAGTGATTGTAATTTCTCTATAGCGCAAGAACGGACAGGTGTTTTTAGGTCACCTCATTTTTTCGTATGAGGGTCTGGCTGAAGAATTTGTCATCCTCAAGAGGAAACACTCTTCCTCATTTCTGAGAGAGTGTCTTTCAAGGGCCTGTAATTGCCTAAAGTTAAATATATTTGACAGGTATTCTCTTTCCCAAGAAGTTCAGCTGAAACCATTTAGGAGAGGACAAAGTTACCAAGATAAAAGCCCAACAAACTCATGGTTGAATACTAATACTTCCGTATTCTGTAGGAAACTGACACAAGAGGTGAAATTTTTCATTGAACATGAAGGCTTGGATATGGGTATACAGCCTGTTTTACTAAACTGGTTAATAAACCTGTGCATTACTTCCTTTTTCCAGATGCTCCAATGTTCGTGTCAAATCAAACTGTGTATTACTCTTGGGAAGGCAATCCCATCAATATAAGCTGTGAAGTGCTAGCAAATCCATCTGCCTCAGTTCAGTGGAAAAGAGGAAAATTAGTTTTACCTGTAAAAAATACAACTCATTTGAAGACCTACAGTACAGGAAGAAAGCTGATTCTAGAGGTAAGACTTCAAATGGAAACCAGTGTGGTGGCAGAACATAATTTTGTCCTCAGTTTGGCAGCACTGTGAGTAGTGTAGAGTGTATTTAAGGCTAAAACATACAATTTAATAAGTAACAGTCTTAGAAAAGGAATAAAATATCAAAGCAACTACATATGAACTGATCTACCTACACATTTGTTATGAGTAATTAGAAAATAAATCTTATTTGAATGGCTTATGCTCATTTTTCCAACTACACCCAACAAAAATGTAATTTGCATTTATTGGAAGTAAAAAAATCCATAAATAGATATAAAACTAAAATATCAAGCTAAGACTGAAAATTAAAATGACTGCTTCATAGCACTTGGAGTCTACAAAAAAGTTTATTGTTTTGGTGGTTTTTTTGGTTGGGTTTGTTAAATTATTGTTTAAAGGTAAAATTTAAAGATGAACAATATCACAGTTTTCCATTATCAGATTTCTTCATTTCAAGTTGAGAAGGGGGAGTCAAACATGAAAAAATGTGTATTTAGGTCTATGTTTGAAGAATATACTATACATGTTGAAGTAAGAACACATCTGCATATTGGTTAAGGAGAAAATACTTAAATTTCTGATTTTAAAAATATATATATTTAATAAGTAACTAATATTTACAAACTCTGTTCATTTTAAAGATTGCTCCCACATCTGACAGTGATTTTGGACGGTATAATTGTACAGCCACAAACAGAATAGGAACAAGATATCAAGAGTATACACTTGGTCAAGCTGGTAAGTTAAAATTTTGTTTCTTTCTCTTGAAATATTTTTTTCAACTTTAATTAACATTAAGTTCAGACACCCTATCCTCTGTTTGTTTTATTCTGTGGACTGTTTTCAGATAATTTAATTGTCTAAGAACTGAGCTGCAATATGAAGTAAAATAAACCAGTTCCCTCAGAATATGAATCTTCTTTTGATGTAATTTTAAGGCCTTCTGAAACTTGAAAAAAATTAGTCTAACCTTTTTTCCTTTGCTCTTACCGTATCGTACGTTTATAACAATGTATTTTTATTACTTCAGCAGAGAGACATATGGTTGGCAGACAGTAAAAAGTAAAAAGGAATCAGAAAATTATTTTTTTCCTTTTTCTCCCTCATATTTTCTTGATAAAACAACAATGACAAGAGACTGAAATACATCAGCAAAAATGTATATCTCCATTTTTACTTATTTAAAAGTAGAATTTGATTGGAGTGCTAGATTGAAATAACTTAGACCCTGAGATATTCTACACCTTATTGTTACAGAATGTCTGAAAATTTTTATGTCCTTCTATTGTTGTTTTGGCAAATGGAAAAATCTGACTGTATGTTTGTTCTTTGGCAGAAATAACTATTAACTGAGACTATTAAATGAGAGCTTCTTAGCAGTGTTTTCAATTATATTTTCTTGTGGAATGGACTAACTCTCTATATTTTTTTTTCTTTCTCATTAGGACGCATATTCCAAGTGATTCTCAATGTTTTAGTTGCAAGTTTTGGTCTAGGTTTTTTGGGATTTTTTTTGGTTGGTTTGACTTTTTTGGTGGCTTTTTTTTTAATTTGGTCTGGTTTCTTGGGTTTTATTTGTTTTTGTTTTGTTTGAGGTATTTTTTTGTTTTTGTTTTCTTTGGGGTTGTTTGTTTTGCTTTTTTTTTAGTTAAAAAACCACTTTAGACTCCTACCAGGAAGACATTTAGGGGAGCATTGCACATCCAGTCACAGGGAAGCTCTATGACTTGGCCTGGTGCTATTATTTGAGAAGTTTTGCTCACAGGGCAACTATTTTATTTTGGTGTCTCAGGAATTATAAAACCCCATTATTTATTAATAGTCTCCCTGGCCTTTCTACAGTTTTAAAAGTTTTTTTCATCATCTCTGTGGGATTCTAGCACACATTTCTACTATAATATGTCTTGGGTTTTGAAGAACCATGAAAAAAGCTGAGCTTTCTAAAATAGGAAAACGTGGGGTTCAAATTTCTATGACACACAATTTTACATCACTTAGAACATCCTTATGCTTCATTTTATAACTTATTTGGAGTGTTAGCTGTGGTGTGATTTTACTTTCCTTTGACAACTACATTTGGCCATTGAGAAAAAAAGCTTTTCTTGAAGCCATGAACATAAATCACAGGAAAGGAAGGAAAATCCCCATTTGCATCTCTCTGGGGGCTTACCTCTCAGGAGACAAAATGATGAGAAAATGTTGTGGTTGCCACTGTGTGCTGTTTCTTCATAAATGTGTATACACTTCGGAGAACATTTCAACAGATATTCTCCAGAATGTTTTTTTTTTCTTAGATTTGCAGAACAATGTCTCATCATAACACTTGATATTACATGATGACTATTTTGACTATGTATATATCCCCTACTTTTATAATTAATTAATTGTACTAAAGAATATTAGCATTGAAAAATTACTTGAAAAAGCACATGATATTTTGTCATTTCATTTCGTTACTTCAGAAAATCCACACATGAGCACCCCTGGAAATGCAAGGAAAATAAATAAGCTACAATACTGACTTTTGCTCTTTAATACAAATATATCAGAAATATTACCGATGCCAGTTTTTTAAACAGATTAATATTTTCCACTTCTGCCATGTTTTGCTTATATTTTTTTCAGGAAGTTCTTCAGAAAACTTGGTGAACACTTAAAAATATGTTTTGTAGTTATAAATATAAAAAGAGAAATGAGGATAAATACAGTTATAGGAAGAGATCATGTAGAGCATGAGCTATACAGAGATATTCTAGATAATGATATTAAATGCAGAAAATAGAAAAAAAAAAGAAGGCTTATTAGTACTGATAATGAACAGGGCTGGAAAAACTGGATTTGGTTTGTCACTGTACACTGCTATACACTACCTGATATACACTACTTACAGCAGTCTAATGCATAAGATTCAGTATCCTGAAAGATTGATATTTTTAACATTTGCCTCTAAATAGACTTTGTTTTTAGAATAAAACCACAAACATGTAATTCACTATTACAAGTTTTGCACTTAAACTGCCATCAGCTAGAAATGGAAAATGACCAGGGATACGAAGGATAAAACCACTATAATGGATACAGGTATAAGATGTCAAATGCAGCTTTCTCCTTGGTTTTATTACCTTGGTTGCTTCACTCTGGTTAATTAGGAAGGCCTAAGGATTGATATTTTCCATATTAAAGCCTATAAAATAATTTAATGCATTTCAATGCAGCGTTCTTTGCCTCCTGGCTTTGATTGTAAATCCAAATGCTGGGGCATAGAATACTTTTACAAAGACTCTGTCAGGGAAAAAGAAATACAATTTCTAGCTGGGAGATAGTATTAAGTAAAGTATGATGCTAAGGTAAATTTGATCACAAATAATGATAATTTTGCTAAATCGTTTTCTCTTTAAATTCTGCAGGAATATTTGTTCCTTCATGTTTCATTCAATTTTATGATTTACTGGATTTCAGCACAATCAAACTACCTTTTTTATTAATTTACTGGTACTTAGAAAGTTATCATGCTGTCAAAATTCCATTATCTTTATTCCTGTTGCCTTCCTTAAGAAATTAGACTTACTGATGATTTTAAGAAGGAAGATTTCTTTCAGAATTGATGTGCAATTTACAGCCATATTTGTATGATAGAAAAACCTTGACTGTTCACTCGTATTATACAGAGCTACTGAATCAGACTGAATTCCATTTAAACCTTTCAAAACAACTGAGAAGCTGCAGGGTATTTGAGGTTTCATTCTGGCAGGTGATGCACTGCTTAGAAACTACAGAGTTTTGTTGAAAGCTTAATCAGATGTGCCCATGACCTGGCTGTTGTGGTGATCAAGTTTTAAAAATAACATATGGGTGACCTCCCTTGTCATTACTTGAGCTTTTAAAATCTTATGTGTATAACATATGGAAAGTGAAAAGAACCACAGTCACTTGATGCCACTGCAAATTAGTTGCTTCATGTCAGCACAATAGCCACAACTTTTATTTTAGAACTTTACTTACACTCTGGTTTTAATCTAAGTGAGGATTAAATTTTGGCAAGCTAGGTCAGCCTGGCAGGTGGCTCCAGTGAGTCTCAGAGGCTGAGGTGAGCACAGATATTCCTAGATTTGTCCAAATCTAGTTTATGCATATTTTATGTGTCACTATGTCACTATGCTAGCCAGTATGAACGAGAAAAGCATTCTTCTGTTTTTGAGGTCTCAGTATAATTATTTCAAATGTTTTGTGTAAGTAAGTAGAAAGACACATGGTCATAAATAATTTAGGATTATGTTATTGGAATAGATAATTCAATATCTTAAAATGGTAAATTTTAAGGTTGTGACATCTCAGGTTTCAGTGGTTGAGATGACCCCGAGGAAACAGAAAGTCTTTTTTTCCCAGCCCCGCGACTGAAGAAGTCAAGATTCGTTGGTTCTATTTTCAAGGTTGTTTATTTTTTCTTATCTATTGCATTCTTTCTCTGAGCTGCTGAGATCTGTCCTGCAGGTCTGGTTGTGGCACCACCGCTGCCCTTGGGGTGGTGTTAACTTTATATGCTAAGAACCACATGTACTTTATCTACAGTAATTTTCCAATACCTATCACCTATGTTAGGCAGTCTGTCTCTACTCTAAACCAATCAAGAAGTGTCACCATCACAGCAGAAGATGGAGGACAAGAAGGAGAAGAAGGACAGGACACACCCAGATTCCTCCATCTTGCCTCTTGAACCCCCATTCTAAAACCTCAAAATTCTACTTTTTCACCCTGTGACAAATTAACTATCATTCTACTCAAACTCTTGTGTCTTGTACATCTTCACGCAAAGTTGGTAATTTTCTCCATGGACTAAAATTGAAGGCACAGGTGGTTTTGACTCCATGACAAGGTCTCTGAGCCACTTGCAAGGGTCTTGAATCACCCAGGGCAGCCAGACGAATGTTCTGGGTCCTGACAGTGACACAGAGTTAAATGAGAATTTTGAAGGTTTCTTTAAAATATTAATGTAGATTTTTTCACATACCTGGATGTATAGCTGGGCTGAATTTAGAGCCCCAAAAAGTCAACTATGATTCACCTCTATGGATCTCATAGCCTTACTCTTCCTAAACTTTCCTTTCCCCTTCTTCCTTGTATTCTGGGATGACATGGTGTTTAGAAGTTCTGCTGTGGGCAGAAAAGTTTTCACTAGACCAGGGTGCTCAACCTCCAGCCCAGCCTGACCTTGAGAACTTGCAGCGATAGAGGTATCCACAGATATAGGTATCCACAGCTTCTCTGAGCAAATGAGAGATGCTACGTCTGCTAGAGATGTATGATTTAACTTTTTTCCTTCCTACAGGAATATTACAGGGAATTAAAAACCAAAAAGTCAATGATTCATTAGATAGTCAGAACTCCGACACCACTTTTTTGAATTACATATTCTTTAAGCATCCTGTGCCCACAGAAAATCAGTGGATGTGGGAAGTAATGACAACAAGGGAAAGACCATAATTGAGCTTCACAGAAAATATACCCTGTAACCTCTTTTATGGAATAAAGGCATGCTCATAATATGAAAAGGCTGATTGACAACTGACAAAGATTAAAAAATCAAATTTAGACATTTATGTGTGTGTAGTTTTGATGCTGGCACTTTGCTGCTGGTTAATGGATGTTCCTTTTTTCACCAAATATTTGCATTTCCATGCAGGTAAAATAAAATCAAAGCAATAGGACTTAATTTTCCCTGGAGAATGTATAATGAAAAAGAAAATAATATTCTGCCAAAAGCCCATTTGTCTCCAAAAACATATGGGCAGACCTAAAATCTAGCTTGCTGTTCTAAAACTTGCCATTCACATAATAGCAGCATCAGCTAAAGGATTTTTATTTAAAATTTGACCAAACAGCAACATATTTTCAATTAGAATAGGTATGAAACTATCAACATAGCACACTGTTTTGCTTTGTGTGCATGTGTCTTATTTTAATTTATTATGTATGTATTCATTTGCTAGCTGCGGTCTTACTAATAAATTTTGGTTTACTAACTGAAGGCTTATTTTTCCAGAACTCTCAGAGATTCAGCAAAATAAATATATATAGGTCTATTATTGAGGGGTTTTTTTGCCATTCTAAGGATGTACAAGCTCAAGCTATTTCATAGAGATTTTTGACTCCAGAAGTCTAGTCCCCAGCCTCATCTCTTTCCTTGTCAAGGTCCTGGTGCTATTTAGATTCAGCATTTAGACAGAGTTATTTTCAGTCAACATATATGCCAGATGTACAGCAATAGGAAAAGCTGGAGAACTGCAGTAGGAACAAACTGACAGGAGACAGGAGACAAGAGCTGACTGGAAGATCAGTCCCTGAGCTCACTACCCACTCTCACAGAATCGCTTCCTTTTCTCTGTTTATACCGGTGCTGCTAAACTATGAGAGGGAGTTATTTTCTTCCATAAAACTATCAAAAATAGCTTGAAAAGAAAATCCCCAGTGATAAAAAGTAGTCATTTATTGAACAAGTTTGGTCATAATTGTAGGAGAATTTACACAACAGTGGAGGTAAATACGAACTCATAATTCTGTGTGTACTTCTCTATCAGCTGTGATACTGTTTTTGGAACCAAACCAATTATATTTAGGCATTGTATCACAAAGTCCATTTGTGCAAACCAGTGTTATGTGCTGAGTACAAAACAGATGAGGTGCAATTTTACACCTATTGTTTGGTGATACTATGTGATTTTATTTGATTCTTGTTGTGTTCCAGTGTGGGGAACTGCGAGGCGTTCTTTTAAAAATAAATGGTCTAGAATGAAATTAAGTCAACCAAGACAACATTGTACCTGAGAACCATTTGTTGGTACAAACAAACAAACAAAAAACAGTGCTGCCCTACTAAAGAGGCTAGAAAAGACAGGAGGAAGGAAAATGGAAAAGGATGAAGGTGAGGGGAGGGGGAAGAAAGACAGAGAGGGGAGTCAGAAACACAGAGCAGGCATTAGCACCAGAGGCAGGGACGTGGGGGCAAAGCAGGCAGCGCGTTGGTCAGGGACACAGGGAAGCAGGACAGACATGAGGGTGAGCAAGAGCCAGCAAGGGCAGGAGAGCCAAAAGGCAGGCTGAGGCTAGGGCAAGAAGCACAGGTCAAAAGACTGGAGCAAAAGTGAAAAAACAAGACCCAAATGGCTCCCAGACTCAAACATACCAAAAAACAAGACACAAAAAGCCCCAGTTTCCAAGCCCAAAGCTGAAAAGCCCCCAGCCAAAAACCAAGTCTCTAAAAGCCCCCAGGAATTTGTTGAGCAGTTTCTTTTATACCCCTTGAGTCCTCCTAAAGTCTCTCCTCCTGACAGGAGGCCATTGGCCCAGTCCAACCTTCCACAGCACTCCATTGCTGGAGACCTTTCGCCACCTGATTTTAGAAACCTCTCTGGGGAGAACAGTGTCTTTAGTGGTCTCCTCCTGACTGCCTGTCCCATGTGAGGTGTGAAAGGGTTACCACCAAAGTCTCCCCACAGACAAGGCTTTTCTCCATCTTCTCCTGGCTGCCTCCAGCAAGTGGCACATGTGCACCCCCTCCTCGACATGCCTCTGACAACCAGTATTGAGACAGAAATCAAAACTAAATTGTCTCCTCACAGTTCTTTAATATCATACATTAATATAGTGACATTTTGGACAGAGAAATAGGTGTTGTGGAAAGAAGATGAAGTTGACAAAATGTCTGACACTTGTTGGGACGTTTTATGTCTTTAATTTAAAGGCTGAATTTGTGATGAATTTTCTCTTTTTATTGACAGCAGTATAATGACAAAAAAAGATAGCAGCGGAATTTCCAAGGAAGTATTCTGGAATCTTTGCTATCACTAAGTGATTTTTAAATCATAGAAAGTAAATCCCCTCCTTTTTCCGCTACTTAGTTCTTCAGCTTATATCTACCAGAGTATATGAATTAGTGATCACTGCCGGTAGCTAACCTCCTCTGTGATTCATTTTGTTGGTTGGTTTTAGCATGTAAAAGAACAAGAAAAATCCACAGCTCTATCCTTCCAGGCACAGACTTCAGAGTACACAGTATTGCAAATTCTTCACTCTTGCTAGACATTGATCCAAAAGCCTTGCAATTCTAACATGAAAATCACGGCAATGCTCCAAGTAATTGCAACTGACAGGAGACAGCTCAAATACAGGAATGTTTAGCTGGATGTGGACCAGAAAGCTGTATACTTTGCATGAACAAATTCATACTCATTAGAGAACCACAGAGTTAGATTCAATTCATTATGCTGATATTGATCTTCACTGGGGAAAAAAAGTTACAGATATGCCTAGTTGGAAATAGATAGTAGGTATTTTAATATATCTTGATTATGTTTCTAGTATTTGGTTTTGGTTTTCACCAGGAAAGTATCTCATCTATATTTTCTTCAGGTGATTCACTCTCTTCCTTACAACTGATATAATTCAACTTTGAAAACTGCATAAAATTTACCTGCATGTGTGGGTGGCTGGGAATGTGAGACGCATATTTTAAATAGTATTGTGGATGTATTTTACACTTCAGTGAGTTCCAAACATATTGCATTGTGCTAGTTACACTAAATATTGTACTGGGTTTTTCAAAGGAGATTAATTTCATGCTTATTATCAACTGGAATCATATCTTCCTCTGGTAAAAATAACACTAGAACATGCAGTAGCAAACATAAGGTTATTCCTGAAGGATTTCATCTTCCCTGTGCCATACTTATAGTTAACCACATACAGGCATTAATACACAAGGAAGAGAGGTCTCCTTAACATTTGGAAAACCAAGAAGAGAGTGGATATGTAAATAACACATTTTTGTTCATAATATAGACCAAATAATTGTTTTGATGCAGACAGAAGCACCACGGAATTGGCTTATTAAAAATATCATCCAAAAACTAGCATAAAAGTAGTATGAATGAAATTAGGCATTCATTCATTCCCTGGTGTTGTTTATTTTGAACACTTTTAATGAGAGAAAAAGAATTTTCAGAAGTTTAGAAGCTATTTTTAATACTCTAAGTATCCACAGCAGCTTTTAGTTTGTAATTGAATCCAAAGAGCATTCATCTTTAGTACTGAGTATTGATATTCATCTTCTCAAGTGATGGTGTCCACCTGACTCATACAGTGCCATTCTGCTTAGGGATGGCTGTCCTGGATTGCTTGGCTGGGATTCTTACACTGTATTTTTCCCACTCTTCTCAGAACTGCCATTTGAGTTCAGGAGAGAAGGCAGCTGTACACAGAGAGGTGCTTATATACTTGTTGACTCTATGAGGGGAAAAAAAAATGTATTTCTCTCATCTCTAAGGAGAATCTGAAGGAAAGGGATTGGTCACAAGTTGGTTTTAATCCTCAAGCTCTTTTGATTTTGGGGTGAATACTGACTTAACAACCAACTCATATAATTCATTCTTCTTCTATGCGGTCACAGAAGAAAACAGTCTGTATGTTTTTTGGACATAATTTGTTTTTTCTAAAGATGGTTCTAATCCTCAAGCTCTTTTGATTTTGGGGTGAATACTGACTTAACCCACTCATATAATTCATTCTTCTTCTATGCAGTCACAGAAAAAACCAGTCTGTATGTTTTTTGGACATAATTTCTCTTTTCTAAAGACCCCCTCAACTTTTTGAGCCATTTAGAAAGAGATCAAAAAACCAGGTCTGTGTTTTCATGGATTCATAGCAGATTGGCTACATTTGGTCATGTTCTATCTGGTCACAGATCTTCAAACCCTTTCTAAGAAACATGAAAATTTCCTGCAAAATCCCATATCCTGATAATTGTTTCCTGGAATAGGAAAGGGTTTGAATCCCTGAAGCTGAGACTTTAATTCTAATAAAATCTGTAATTTAATGGATTCACATAGTTGTGTCTTTAAGTAAGAGATGTTACAACTTTCTCATCCATATAAATAAAATCTATGCTGGTTTTAACCCAGTGAACAGCAAGTATTGGAGGTTTCAGGAGACCTGGAATCAGAAATGCCAGCTGTAAGAGGTATGATATTTGTATAAAAACACTCAAGCCTGATAGCTAGCAGAGATGTTCTTCTGAAAAAAAATCCAGTTTCTGATAATGAAGAGGTTATAGAAATCAGCGCCTTTAGACCAGATTTGGCAGTGTCCTTTTCCTGAGAATTTGTGGCTGAATATGTCATTAAATCTGTTCTTTAATATTTTGTGCAATTTTTTGTCTCATTTTCATTCAAGTAGCAGTGCTGGGTGAAGCTCAGATTGATTTCCTTTTATTCACAACTGTCTGACAGCCTTTGAATACAGACAATATTTTATGTAAATGGTTCATTAACCACTAACCGAATTACAGGCTTTGGCTCAAATTCTGGCATGTCCATTATTACAAAAATATCTTTCATAACATGGAGACAAAAGCAATATGAAATCTAGAAGAAGGTATGCAAATAATTTTCAGATGGATCAGAAAGCAAATATTTAATGGTGTTTCAAAACCCTCATATTCTATCCACAGAATAAAAATTCTTCCGTATCATTGTCAGTATCACTTTTTATAATTATAATTCTTTAAAATATAGGAAAATTAAAAAAGCTAGTCTTTTCACTTCTATGTGTTTGATCACAAATGGTAAAAATAATATAATATTTCTCTTCTTAAAGATGTACTGATTCCAATGTTATTTTTTTGCTTTTGTTTCATAGGTAGCATTTCAACACCTACAATCACCTGCTTTATTTTTATAGATCTTTTCTACTTTGAAAGATATACTCTTGCTTTTGATTTCCGGGAAAATATTTCTTTCAACCTAATTTGTAAATTAGTTCTTAAGCTGAGCAGAGGATAAGAAACCTTCTATTAACATATTTTCTTAGTAACTTGAAATCCAGGCTTTGAAAAAAAGAAAAAATTATTCACGTATTCAGCTGTGTTTCAGAATTCCATAAAATGGCTAAATTATTTATAAGATTCTTTGTCATAAGCTTATTTAAAAGAATTTAGACTTTGAATGATCTAATTAGCTGTAACTGTTTGTTTTGTTAAATTTGATATAAAGTTTGTTATTCTCTTTTACATAATTATACCGTCAACAGTCTGATCCCTTACATTTTTATATGATGAAAGTAGCTATTAAGAAAGATCATTTTGTCAAAGAGAGGCAAAAATGGAAAATGTTTTTGCAGTAATTTAGCATACAAGGAAATTAATGTGGTTTTCTTACAGCTCTGTAGTAGAAAGCTTAAATTGTTTATCTAACACAAATATTATTGCATAATATTCAATATTATTTTTTTTTCCCTTGAAGACTCTAAGGAGACTTTTGTGGGTAGATTATCAGCAGCTTAGGTCTGTCTGGTTGTTGCTGATTTTTAAACTGTGTTTGTACTTTTGCAGATGTGCCATCAAATCCGTACGGAGTACGAGTTTTAGAGCTGTCACAAACCACTGCCAAGGTTTCCTTCAATAAGCCAGATTCACATGGAGGTGTTCCCATTCACCACTACCAAGTGGATGTGAAAGAGGTAGCCTCGGAAACCTGGAAAATAGTTCGCTCCCATGGAGTTCAAAGTAAGTATACATAAAATAAATTGAAGTATTTTGACTGAGAAGAATGTCCAAGGAAAATACTCTTAAGTATTTCTTAACTGTTTCTTTGTCTTAGTCCAGTAGCTGTATCTCTGTCTTAGTGTAGACCTCTCTACACCAGTTTGAAATAGTCCTGTAACTTTGTAAAAGTAGGGGTTTTTTTAAAAAAAATTTACAATTGTTATCCATTTTTCATGTCCAGCCAAAAGCCAGCTTTTGAATCTATACATTTCAAAGAGAGTAGAAATTATATAGCATTTGAGAATGTGCATTATGTATACAGCTAAATGAATAATTTTAAGTAAGCTGTTATGTCATATTTAATCCTGGGCACTAATTACTGATTTTGAGCTACTTAGTAACTTTCTACATACCTGTTAATATTCAAGATACCTGTTTCAAAAGCATATCATGTTTGTTCAATGAACATTAAATGCCCTCTAAAAGGGTATTTACTTACATGTCTCTTGGCAGAAAAGAACATAAGCCTCCCCAAACAGACAGGAGTTCTTTAGGCCCCGATGAGCTGGGGAGTTCATACAGAGTAATGTTAACTCCTGTATCCAAATAAACCTTTTGGTATTTTCAGTACTCCTTAAGGTAGCCTCAACAGTCTTCTGTTTAATACTTCAGCAGGTAAATGGTTTTCCAGCAATCAACAGAGTCACAGGAGACAAAATGTTGCAAATCTAAAGTGTGTTCTCTCTTTCCCTTTCACATACTGTAATACAAAAATTCTGCACTAAACTGAACATGTTCAACATTACAGAATTATTCCAAAGAAACATATAATGAAGATTTAGTTAACATGTTAAAAAAAAGGTTTATAACTCCTTATCTTTTTTTTTCTTAGGTCAACACATTAACTGTGTATATAAATATAATAATATAAATCATAGTAACATTCATTTTGTTCCAGTAAAGCTTGAATTTCTCTCCATACTGGAAGATCTAAAGAAGAATGTGCCTGCCGTCTATTTCCAGGGCAGGCACATTAATGGATATTGGTGTATTTCTGTTTTTTTCATGCAATGTTGAAGATCAAGTTAGAGACTTTTATTCTCACAGCTACTTCCTTCAATGAATTTGCAGTAATTGTTTTCTGATATTGAACTATATCAAATCGTAAAACCTGAAGTGACTAGTCTGCATAGTAGGGTGCAAGGTACTCAAATGAGTAAACACTCAGTGAGTACAGAGTCATTTAGTCAATCACACAGTTGATTGACTTCATTGTAAAGCCAAGAGAAACACATGTCCTCAGTGTTAAATATGCAAAAAACATATTCATCTTGCTTCTTATAAAACATTTTTCCTATTATTTCTGTTGTTGGGAAGCTTATTAAAATATTAATTGATTACAGTAAGAAAGATGTGCAATTTGACAGACTCTTGTTACTAGAGTTGACTGGGGCTGCCTTCTTCAAAAAGTCACTTTCTTTTTGAAACATTCTTTCAGCATTGGGTGTTGTTGCTCACTTTTATATTTCTGTATAACATGAATTGATCTTGGAATCATTTTGGTCCAAGACTTGTTTGAATTCTATGGTTCTAAAATTAGAGTAGAGTGACAGGTACAAATACCTGCAGTCCTTATGCAAATGTTACAACCATGAAGGAGATTGCGAGTATTTAGGATCTCTGCTGCCACCCCTACTCATATTAAACATTTATTTGGCAGAGAACTGCATTACTTCCTGCATACAGTCATATTATTCCCCACATCCTCCTTTGTATACTTTGCTCTCCTTTTTCACATGGACAGTTTCAGGGGGTATACCATCTTGCAAGCATGTGTTCTCCTCTTCATTTCATTGTCTCCTAATTGTCTGCTGAAAGATTTTGTTGAGAAAACAAAATAGGTGACACTTATGATTTTGGCCATATTAAAGACACCTCTTAATAGCATATGTTACCAAAAATTACTCCAAGTGACGACAAAAATGAGTAAATATGAATACAACCTGAAAAGCCATCTTTGTCTACAAAGAGTCATATAGTAAATACATAAATATTGATAGGCTAGTGGGCAATATTAAAAATTAATACTACATTCATAATTAATTCATGATGTTTTCTGAAATCTCTACTGATACACCCCTGTATAGAAAGATTGAGGCTACATACCTTGTATTTCTCTGAATTGCTCTCTGAACTATTTTAGAAATCAAAAACTACTTCAGATTGCCAAACATTTACTAAACAGAAGACATCTTGTTTTCATAAATATTATTAAGCTACATGATATAGCTGGATAGGGAAATCAAAAGTGACCTGGCTTCATTTATCATAAGTCCCTGCAGATAGTCTATAATAAATTGAAAACTTGATCTATTTGTGAAGTACTATAGGGCCAAACCAGAAAGCCAAAACATGTTAGCAAAGCACAAACGTAACAATCCAGAACAGAAAAAGCTTTTCCAAAATGGAAGTGTCAAAAAACAAAATTAGTGTCCTTTTTTAGAAAGGAAATTCTGCTAAATTTAAATGAAATCCTTCTGGAATATTGAGCCTTTGTATGTTTCCTGGACATTCAGAGGGTTTTAGCAATTTTTCTAAAACATCCATTTAAAATTCTCTCCATTATATTTTATCCTACTTACAATGTTAGGATAGCCTTGAGATACTCTCTCCAAAATCCCTATTTTCAATTCCTGAAATATTTTTCAAAGAAGCTTTTATTAGTGTGAAGGTGCTATTTTTTGTTTTCTTTTTTGTTTTTTTGGTTTTTTTCTTTCAGCTTTTTGAGACATTTTGGATATTTTATTAAAGGATAATAACAGATACATGGTCTTGGGACAGTTTCTGATTGGGTTTAAGTAATGAAGAATCACTTTCCTAGCATGCCTCAACATCATCTCAGCTAAGACGAGGATGTTTAGAATGCAATCAGTTTTCTGTATTACCATTTGTAGTTGGATCATCATAATTTCCACACTCAGTCAATATTCCTTAATGGAAACAGAACCACTTTTTCCATCTGTTCACATTTTAGGGACGGTTTATGGCTAAGATTCAGATATAAATGGTGTTTACACAGGGACAGATAACTGCTTGCACATCTCAAGTGGCGGTGCATACATAATGCATGGGCCATGATTTTTTCCCAGTAGTAAGTGACAAAACATTCTGAAATTTTACAAGGATGGTTATTTATCTGTCAGATTTAACTCAAGAGGGGTAAAACTGCAGACCTTTCTTGCCACAATGTACAAAATGTGCAAATTCCAAAAAACACCATAAGGGGAAAGAGACATAAAAATTTACAGGCAGGAAAATGTTGTACCTAGAATTCCAACAGAGGGATTTTCAAGACTAAACTGTCTTCTGCTCCCTCTCTGCTCTGACTTAAAGGACTAATGTATTCTTCACACCAAAACAAAGAACCATAAAGTGATAAAATTAATGAAAAATGCTTTTTTAAATTAAACAAGCCTCACAGAAATGTGGCTGCAGAAGCAAGTTTATAAATGAAGTATTAATAGGTGATTAATAGGTGTTTCAAAAAATTTTTGAGAAGAATTGCTCCTAGTGCTAGCAAGTTATTAATTTTCATTTGGTTATGATCCAATAGCTATGCATAAAACCTTTTACAACTAAGAATATAATTGTTTTATTCATATGAAAACCACAATATCAAAGTTGTTAGGTATTCTTTTGTAATCAAACATCCAGTAAATACAAATAAGTTTAATCAGGATGATTAAGCAGAATGAAGTAGATTCCATGCAAATGCAGTCTGCAATTCTCTTCATTTGCCATTTTCTTCAAAAAAATCCCTCTGAAGGTGACTTTTGTCTCAAACTTTACTACTTTGAGCTGTTTTCAGGTAAGGAGAAAATTCTAGTCTTGGAGCTGTAACCAGGAATATCTATTTCCCTGTTCTCTCCCCTTTGTCTTTTATAATGAAGAAGATTTCATTTGAAAGTCTGTGCTGATTGCAGCTATTGAAGCAGAGCACAGATAGTGAAGCAATCATCTGATACACCAATTTCAGTCTATTAAGGGATTTAAAATCATAATCAACACTCTCATAATTCAGCAAGAGATCAGGGAGCAAATGGCAGTGAGATTTTTCCTCACTTTTTAGGTGCTCCTCTGAATATGAAAATAGTTTTGTTGCAGGCTACCAGCAAATCCAACTTTACAGTGGAGTTCTCTGTGGACCGGGGTCCCAAGGGGAGGTGGATGAGCAAGGAACAGTCCCCTCAGGGCCCAGACATTTATGATTCTGTCAGAAGTGAAAAGAAAAACCACTAATCTTGAAGAAGCAGAAATGCTTATAGTAGTGGGAAGATTAATTCTCCAAGGAGAGTTTGCATCCTTTCACCCAGGGAGCTGGTAAATCCCTGAGTGTGGGAAGGTGCCCATCCACCATCAGCAAGGGGATAACCAGGGGTGAAGCGCATTTGCCAGCCTTTCTTTATTCTGTAGGCACAAAAAAAACAGTGACAAGGTGTAAGATACCTGTGCTGGGAAAAATCACCTTATGACAATGCGGCGTGCAATTTTGTTTTTGAAGAAAGGACATTAACTGATCTGTTTCTGTCTAATCAACAAAGATTTCATAAGAAAAAGCCTCCTTTATTTTTCCGTTTTGTGCAATATTGACTTTTCCAATGAAGAAACAAGATAGAGTCTCTGAAATTCAGTTCTTCACATTCAATCCCTCAGAAAGCACCACTGGTTTAACTCTAATAGAGAAGTCATCAAGGTCTTGTTTTGTCTTGATATCATTAGTAATTCCCGTTTACAGGGAGCAGATAATGCATTTGTAAAAATTAGCTTTTACACAAATCCAAACCACTGTGGAAGTGGGCTTGAAACCTGAAAAATGTACACTCTCTGAAAACATTTGAATGTCTTCAACAGGAATGCAAAACACATTATTTCCTTTGCTCTTCAATTTACAGGTAGACAGATAAAGATTTTTTTTTTCAGAGCATTATATATTTCTGAGTGAAATACCAAGAAAAAGCAGTCTCTGCATTTCTGGTACTACTCAATTTGATGGTGATAGAACAACATGAGGAATACATTAAACATATTCAGATTACTGTGGAAATTCACCTCTGGCATAGGTGGATGGCTGTCAATCTTAGAGAAGAGAGATACACTTCTGGGGATATGTGGAGCCAGTTCACACACCCACACACATCCACACACACTCCCCACCTTTGCTTCCTCTAAACTACTTGTGTTTGGAAATTCTCAGTTTCCAGATCAGAGTTTCTTTTTTTCCTATTTCTAGGTATTGTTCTTGTGAATTTTTTAGGCAAAAATTTAAATTAATTAATTTTTTAATTTTTAAAATTCAATCATTTATGTTTCCTATAAAAACTTAATAAATCTGGAAGACTTATTGAAGCAAGACTTCTCATTCATTGAGTTTAGAGACATTTGAGGATAGTTCTCGCTTTCCTGAGTTTCTAATGCTCATGTATAATGCCTAGATAATTTAGAATTTCTTTTACCAGGAACAATTATATCAGCATGAAATGACTGGATCATAAAAATCAGAAATGTCTCATCTCATTTATTTTTCTGTGAAACAAAAAAACCCAAACAGAAAAAACAGAAAAGCCCCCAAACCAAATCAACCAAACACAGACCCCCTAAAAAATGTAATCCAAGCCAACCAACACCACAAGCTCAAAGTCTCTGAACTTTAGTGGCATATATAAGTCTTGCCATTTTTTCACGAGATATTCTGTTGAGTTTCAACCCTTTTAGTGGAATTATCCCTGGAATTATAATTTAGCTCTTATAGGATACTAGTATAAAATAATTTCTACAACAGACAGATTATATAAGCTAAAGTTATACGTATATTTTCAAACTTTGGATAGAAAAAAGAAAGGTGTAGAAAATCAACATGATATACAAGATGTTTTTTGCATTTATATCTATCTTTTGTATTTCAGTGATCAAGAAAGTTTTTTTTATATTAAAGATTCTTCTTTGGATGGCAGAAAGCAGAAACTTTACAAATAATGTGCCAAGTATAATACTATTCAATAGTAAAAGTGTTACTTGTAAATATATTTCATGCAGTGATATCAAAATATACCAAAGGTAATTTATCAACATATGTTTATGTTTCTTTAGTGACTATTTTATTGAAGGAGACAATAATTTTTGAAGCCTTGTGATAGCATAATCAGACTGTGAGAAAGAAGATGTGAAATATGTTTTTTACAATTTTCCATTTTATTTTTTTTCCATTTTTTCCAAAATTTCCATTTTACAATTTTCCAAATGAAAGGATGAAAAATATTTCTAGCTAAGAAAAGTTGAAATATTTATTCTTTCTGGAAGAAAAGACAGGTGAACAAGTTGTATTATATTACTTTTCTGAAAAATAAACGCAGCATAAGGAAATGGAAATATATGGAAATCAAAACCAATAAATTTACGATTTTAGTTTCGGCTAATAAGGAGCTATCCAGTTCAAACACTAATGCAAATACTTGCTTTCAACATAACTTCAAGTTTTTCTCTCTGGGTTTTAACAATTTATGGCTCAAATCTGAAATAGCTAATTCTTTGTAATTTCACATTCAAATCTCAGCAGGTTCTGAGTACACTACATACAATGTGCTTAATGGAATTCTAGAATAATTTAGCTTCCTAAAGGTCCCAAAAGGATCCTTGTCAACATCAGTTCCAACTCCCCCAGATTGCAGCAGGGCCAAATTCCAAGTTTTGCTCAGGCTTTGCCCTGACTTCTAAATGTCTCTGTGGATGGAAATTCCATATTTAGCAGTTTGTTTGTGAAATGAATGGGTTTTTTCAAACCAGGTCCTGTCTCTACTGTTTTATTCACATACATTTAACTTGGTTTTAAAATGCATTGTAGAGAATAAGAGTTTTCTCTTACACAAGGCATGTTCTTAAATTACTCTGTTGTGTGTTCTGCCTAGTACTGCTGCTCCTTTTACTACACATGTCCTCAGAGTTAGAGGAGGTTATGTACATTCCCGTGTTGATGAGGTAATCAAAATTTGAAGTCCTCTCCCTCTGCATTTTGCTATTTAGTTTTAAATTTGCTGTACTAATGAGAAGGTAATGATGATGCAGGCAACTCGCAATAAAAGTTCTTAGTAAAAAGCCCAGTAAATTTTAAAAAAGGTAACGCCATTTTCTCTTCTACATTTATTTTCTTTATTTATTTATTTATTTATTTATATTTAACATTCTGAAATGGTGTGGTGTGTTTTGGTTTTTTTGGGAGGGGACAGGGGGTTAGGGTTTTGGGGGATTTTGTTTTTGTCTATACAGATGAGGTTTTTGGGTAAAACTACTAAACTTTATTTTCTGTCCTTAAGCAGGACATTTTGGTGAACATCATATAAACAGAGATTCTTTCAGAAGACTTCAAAATTTTATTGAATCATAGAATTATAGACTGGTTTGGGTTGGAAGGGATCTTAAAGCTCATCTCATTCCAAACCCTCTGCCACAGGCAGGGACGCCTTCCACTAGACCAGGTAGCTTAGAGCCCCATCCAACCTGGCCTTGGACACTTCCAGGGATGGGGTGCCCATAGCTTCTCTAGGAGTCTTGTGCCAGGGTCTCACTGTCCTCATAGGGAAGAATTTCTGCGTAGATTTCACCTGAAATTTCAGAAACACCATTATGGCAGAAGATATTTTTTCCTATTATACAACAAAGCAATTGCTGTCTCTTATTACTAAAATTGAGAGGAAATTTAACAGACAGATTAGAAAGAATTCACATGAATTACCTCTTAGATTGCAGGTTTTGTATTTACTGCTTCTTTTGTACTAAAGCATGAAAGTATGTTCCCCACTGATTACTGGAACAGTTTCCAGACTAACAATACTTAACCATTAAGCCAAGAAGACTTTCAAATGGATTCCTGAGAGATACAAATCGCATATAATTAAACAATTTTCCTAATGAGTTTAATGATTAAGGAGAATATATCTGTATAATTTGTAGATTAAACAGAGATAAATTGCAAATAGCTTGGTAGGCTAAGTAAGCACTCAATATTACTTTCAGAGTTGAAAATCTTCAAGGCAAAATTCATTAATTTCTACTGCAAGCTGCAATAGCAGAAGGAAAAATGCCTTCATCAGCCTGTCCCAGGGGGAAAATACATCTTGAAATATTTAATTCCTTGTCATATCTGTCAAATTTGACTCGCTATGGCATGAATAGTGATCACATTCAGTTCAACAATAACAGTTACTATTCATGAGGAGTGTTTATGCCTTCTGGAATACTATGTATGTACACCACAAATCTAGAAGTACCTGAAGACTCAGAGGTTTTTGTCTCTGTTAAATGATGGCAGAAGCGATTCAGAAAAAAAAAAAACCATGTTGTGAATTGAGCTTTGGGATATGGTTCTTCATTTGACATGACTGTTAGGCGGGCAGTTTAAGAACAGCAAACTCATGGATCAAAAACCCCTATAGAGTTAGACTCCAAAAATATATTGTTGCTTTATACCCAACTCTTTTTTATTATGTCATATTTATTATCACATTATCTAATTGACTAAAAATAGTGTTTTCATTTAAGAAATTGTCCATTTTCAGTAGGCAATAATTGCTAATATTTAAAAAAAAATTGAGGATCATTCCTCCTATCAGGTAATATACTAATGATACTAGTGATAAGCCTAAACTCTTTTTTTTTTTCTCCAAAATAAACTGAGTATTTAGATTGATTCAAAAATAGTTCTCTTAACTTAAAACCTGCTTTGAAATGACAAGAAGGCAGGAATTGCACATATATATCTATACACATACTATTAAGCTATAGTGTTGTAAGACCTGATACAAATAATATGAATAAAAAAGTGCTTATTTAAAAAAAAAATCTTAATTCTTGGCATAAAATGGCCTTATGCGCTTTGCCTATAAAATTTTCCGTGGCAAGTTGTCATAAAAAGAAAACAAAAGTGAAAAAAATGAATGCTGTTTTATAAGCACTATAGGCTATAATAAATGTGAGGACAAAGTCCACTTTTTATCCAATTTATTTATTTTGTGCATATGCCTACATGTAAGAAAGTTATTCAGCTCTTTAATTCTGTCTCTATACTAATTTTGGCCTTCATCCAAATCTTTGCTATAAGAGTCTCTTGTGGTTGAAAAGGTTGAACTGTAAATAAATGTCTTAAACTAAATTATATGGATGGATTAGAGAGACTGGAAAGTGAGAAGTGTAAAGGGAAAACGATGTTTAAACATTTCAGGTTTTTATACAGACCTGAAACATCAGGAGAATGAGATGTACTTTTCACATTTAAAGGTGAATAAAATGTCATGAGAAGTGAAGAGAATCCAGACAATTTACTGCACAGCATGAGTTCATAACTAAAAGCAACTGAGTTTTATGCAGATATAACCACTATATGAACCTACTCTTTTTTTCCTTGTAACTGCATTTGGTCAACCAGTCAAAGCTCATTGCACAATGTGATTTATGGTTTTCTCAAGACACAGACTTAAAAATCTGTAGGTAGAAATGGAAGATACTTTGATTGTATGAGTATGTAGTAAATATTTTCATAAGAAATTAAATGGAGAATCAGTCATTCCAAATGTATTTCACCTGGTGCTGTTGTGATAACTCTAGTCTATTTTCTATTTAGACCTTTCAGGCTTTTCATAACTGCAGACTCTCAAGTAAATTTATGGTGAACAGCTGATCTGATGTAAAGGTCTTGCTGACGTGGCTTGTAAAGGTAAATCTTGTTAAGCAAAGACTGATGCAGTGCAGTATTGGGTATGAATAACTGATAAATGAGACACATAGTGAAGCTGCAAATTTTGCCTTTCAAGTGTATTGTATTCATCCACATTTATTGTACATTGCTTGTCTACTTAGAGAAGGATAAGGGACATTTATGGAATATTTATGTGTATATAAACTTCTGCTGCACTTTGTAATACAAAATAGAGAAGTGCTCCAGGATGACAGAGTATTCTTTAAGTATTTTCAAGGTCATTGAAAGACAGAGTGGTTATGAATAGAGCTCTCCTTCAGCCACATACAAGAATGAGCAACAGAACAATAGCATGGCCCTATCTGTATTACATTCCACAATATCTTTAAAATAATATTTTTTATGACTTTTTTCTGTCTCCCTATTTATTTCTTCATTGGTAAGAAATAATTTATAGTATACAGGAGTAGGATGGGGATGAGGAACAAAGTTATGAAGAGAAATTACCTTTGCATGTAAGAAGCAAAAGAACAATTCTTGAAATCATTATTCAGGTCAGCCTTGAGGTCTTTCTGTTTACAGAGTAGGGAATGTTAGGAAAGACACATTCAGGATCATGAAAATGGCCTCTATGGAGATACCAGAAATCAGGAGCTGCTTTATTCTTTTTTCAAGTGGTGGTGGTTAGGTTTCTGCCAGCTCCTGAATTGGGTAACAGAGCAAGTAGACTTTCTTTTCCTCACACTTTGCATGCTCCAGACTTGAAAAGTGCCTGGCTTAGCAGAGTGAAAGATAGAAGTCCTGTGTCAGAACCTGCTTCTTAGGCAGCTCTAAGGCTGCAGCAACTTCAGTGAGAAAAATCATACATATTTTACATATTCTATTTATTACTGTTTGGAAGCAAAATTAAAGTGAAATTTAAAATGCTGGAATTTTAAATAGCAGTCTTAATTGAGAGACAAGTCTTGCTAACATATGAATTTATCTATAAAATTCTCTGCTTCTCTAAGTATAGTATTTAATATATTCATTCCCTGTGCTTTCAGGTATTCCTTTGGCTTACCATTAAGAACTTCTGAATTCTCAACATCTGTTTTGTTTCACTGTAAGAATACTGATATATCTGTAGTAATGGACAGTTTAGGTCCATCTGGTTAAGGAAAGCCACATCTAATTTGTATATAATAACACAGTACAGTTTTTTAACACGATAAGAAAACTAGTGAATTGTATTTTGTTACACAAAGATCCTAAATATGTTGTAATGCCTTATAGGAAAACTAAATGGTAGCTCTGCAGAACTTTGCTGATAATATAAAGTAGGTGCAGTTGTCAAAAGTCATTATTTTCATAGACTTTGGAGGCATTTTGGCCACAACAATCCCCTGCAGTGCTACAAGCTGAGGCAGAGTGGCTGGAAAGCTGCTGGGAGGAAAAGGACATGGGGGTGTTGGTCAGCAGTGGCTGAACATGAGCCAGCTGTGCCCAGGTGGGCAAGAAGTCCAGTGGCACCGGGCCTGGATCAGCAGTGATGTGGCAACAGGACCAGGGCAGGGATCGTGCCCTGTGGTGGGTGGACACGGGTGAGACCACAACTGGAGTCCTGTCCAGGTCTGGGCTTCCCACTGCCAGAAGGACATTGAGGGGTTGGAGTGTGTCCAGAGAAGGGCAATGGAGCTGGGGAAAGGTCAGGAGCACAAGTCCTGTGAGGAACAGCTGAGGGAGCTGGGGGTGTTTGTTCTGGAGAAAAGGAGGCTCAGGGATGAATTTATCCTTCTCTACAAGCCCCTGAAAGGAGGTTGTTGCAGGTGGGGGGCAGTCTCCTCTCCCAGGCAATTAGTGACAGGATAAGGGGACACAGTCTTAAACTGCAGCAGGGGAAGTTCAGGCTGAACATCACGAAGAATTATTTAATTCAAAGGTTTTTGAATACTAAATGCTACACTTTGGTTTTTGTTTTGTTTTGTTTTTGTTTGTTTGTGTGGATTTTCTGGGTCTTCTTTTTGTTTGTTTGTGGGTTTGGGTTTTTTTGTTGTTTTTTGATTAAAAGAGAATATATTTGTGTCAATAATGAGTGACTAGTTCAGAATAAGTTGCTAGTTTGAACCTGATTTTCACCTTGATATATTAAATCAGTCACCAGGATCTTCAGATGACAAACTGTGTGGATTTACTACACCATGAACTAGCATATACACATTCAACAGAATGTATCCCAGGTGCACCACGGGAACTTGTGTGGACCCCTTGCTTAGAAGATACAGCTTTTGTCTGCTGTGAATTCAGGTGAAGCCTACATCACCTTCTGCCCAGGATCTTTCAGTAACAAAGAATTCATGGATATAGTTTTGAATGTAGGAGACCATTTGCAACTCTAACTTTGTGTTGCAAATTTCAGATGGGATGGAAGTCACAACAGGAACTTCACTGTAGGAACAGGAAAAAAAGGGAAAAAAAAGGGCAAGAAAAACTGACATGCCAGTAATTCTTTCTGCCCTGCAAGGGAGAGTGAGAGATTCTAGCTTCTGCCATGTATGAAATAGACTGGAATGGTATTGGAAATTACCAATATTGCTGAACGGGATGTGCCTTGGCTTGCCTGGCCCCTGCTGCTGAACCAAATAGCGGCATCTCTGGTGTTTCTCCTCAGAGACACTGTTTGGCTAGATGTGAGTCGCTGCTGGACACGTGGGGACAAGCCCAGGCATGCCAGAGCTCCAGTGGCTGCAGCTGGAGCTTTCTGTCAGAAGAGGGTCACTCCTCAGGCCTCCCTGTGCTGGAGAAGCTTTTTAGGCGATGTTGAAGGAACGAATCGGTTCTGATGAAGGGTTTTAATCTGGAGGTTTTATTCTGGGCCGCATGGTCTCTGAGTCCTGAAAGAACTCCAACAGAATTCCCGGGTGCGTGCTGTGCTTGTCCTTTTACCCAGAGCAAAGGAGGAGGGAAGGGAACAGAGGGACCACCAATCCAGGTATGGGGGAGGGGGTCTCCAGGGAAAAGGGACACCCAGGGATGGAGAGCATCTTTTGACTCTGCCCAATCACCCGATGCTCCTGTGGAATTTCTGGGTTGATAGTGCCCAGCAGGAGTCAGAGTGAGGAAAGGAGAGGTGAGTGACACACCTGGGGAAAGAGCAGGGTAACTGAGGCAAGTCATGACATCACACCACAACAGGATAGGATACAGTTTGATTTATACAACTGAGGAATGAGAGAAAGTGATATAGCTGCAACAAGAGTAGAGGAAAGGAAGCTATACATTCATAACTAACTCTTGCCTCCTCCTTCAAAGTATACTTCCTTCTTCAGTAATCCAAGTTAGATTCCAAACTTTGATATAAACCAGGGACTACATAGTAACATTGCCCACAAGCTAACCACGAACATGTTTTTTTTATCTCTTGATAAATGATCTTGTTTTATTTTCTGGGTTGTCTCCCATTAACCATTCTTTTCAGCCTTGAATGGTATTCAAAAAGAGAAAAAAATAGGATGACTGTGTAAATTATCTTAATAAGGGCATTGAGATTACAACAGTTATTGCTTTATTTTGTAGTATTTTATGCTCAATCAATACAGTATTACTTACTTAGATGTCTTAATTCTGCTGTCTTTCTGTGTTCATATTGCCAATGTAAGTTCGGTGTATGCAATGGCCTTGAATTTTTTCTTGCAGGACAATTTTAAAACTAGTCTCTACAGAAAGTAAATTTGATTAATGAAAATGTTTAACTTAATCAGGTTTTATATCTAGCAGTATAATTTGTACTAGTAAAATCGCAGCAATTATAGTGACATAAATATTTAACAATGAACCCTGCTGAGAACATTAGTCATATGTTAGAAAGCATTTTGAACAATACTTTCTTTTCACATCATGAAGAGAGTTTCTGGTGGAAGTCCAAATCCCCATTGATTTCACTGCATTCATTTATTGTTTCATTAAACTTTTTAGTATAGTCCCTTTCAAGCGTGTGGCTGCTTCTCCAAGCAAAATCTTACCATTAAGAATTGTACAAAAGTTTTATAGCAGAGGACAATATCCCAAGAACCAAGAAAATATTGTCCTTTAATTTGTAGAATCAGAAAATTTGGTTGGCAGGAATATCTGGTATTTATCTGGTCTGACCTCCTACTTGAATCAAGGCTACTGCCAGTCTTAGATCAGATCAGGTGTGGTTTTGTCTAACTGAGTTGCAAGTCCCAGGGATGGAGATTATTCACCCTCTTGTCTTGGAATAACCTATTTCAGTGGTTCATGTCTCTCCCAGTGTATCAAGATTTCTAATACCTGGTCTGAATGTGCAAAAAAACCAAAATTGCAGTCACTTGTTCTAAGGACTGTGTTAAAGTTCACCAGTCTCCATGAAATCTAGAATTTGTATTGATTAAATTAATGTTTCTAAATGCTGTAGGAGGAAACTGTTAACCATCATTGAGTGTAGTTTAAATTATTGTCCCATAAGTTGCAACACTACAAAAAAAAGTGACAATGCCATGCACACACAGAGAAAAAAATATAAAATATTTCTTAAAAACATGTATTAAATAAATAAAATTATAGGGCTAATGAGTACTGGGAGGAGACTTGACATTTTAAAAGAGGTAATTCACAGAGCATTTGTTTTTGAAATATATTTGCATTGTGTGATTTTGAAGCTGAGTATGTATTTCCATTTTTACCTATTACATTTTGTAAAGAATTTTTTCATTCAGGATGCCTTTGTTTAGTTTAACAAGATCTTTTTACAGGGAATATCAGTTGTTTCAAGCACTCTCTATCTGGAACTTTATATTTAGTGGTACTTATGAAGTTTTCAATCGCCCATTCTTTCTTTCTCCTCTCCTTTTCCTCTTCCATTTCCCTTTCTCTTTTTCTTTTCCTATTCCTTGACTTCCATTTCTCTTTCCTTTATTATCAACAAGTACCTTTTATAGAAGTTGACTTCATTTTTAAAGATTTGGTATTAAGCAGATGGCTTGATCATCATAAAGGTAGTCAAAGAAATATATAAATAAAAACTTGGAGAAAGAGATATTAAAGAGTGTGTGTTTGAAATATAAATTCCATTGTAGTGTTGATGGGAAACAGAATCTGTCAAAGCTAGATCCTGGTTGCACATGATTGCTGATAGGATGCTAATCAGTAATCAGTACAAGTGGCAGCATTTTTTCATTAAATATTTGATTTTATTGTCCAGTTAGTATAACAGAAAAATTTGAAGAGGATATCAAGATGATATGGTCTATTTTATCATTTGAAGTACAAATATTTTTTGTAAATCTATAACCTAAAAATAATCCATGCATTACATTCTTTTTAATTTTTAATACTGCATAGGTGATTTATTTTATATACAATTCCTGCAGGGTATTTCTGTTCTGAATAAAGCTGTGGAAAATTTACTGATATTATGATCTATCTCAATAGATTGCTTTTGTTCCAAGAAAGTTTTCTTTTTTTCCCTATGTGCTCTGCTGTTATTCTGATTAAAATCAAGCTGAAGTAAGAGTGGTTTTTTTAAAATAATTGAACTTCTAAAACAAATGTATTCACTTTTATGCCTGAAGTTTGTTAAATGAAAAACCCCACCTTCTCGATTCATGATGATTCAATATATTATAAATTATGTTGTCAATCCGCAAATGTACTGTTTTCTAGGCACTTTAGTTAACACTCCTGCTTGCTTTATTTTTATTAATTTATAGTACTGTGCATTTTGTAACTATGATTTTCCCATGGATTACTTAATATTTTCTATTTTTTTTTTCGGTAGAAATGGGTCTCAAAGAAAATGCCTGAATAGGAATGTTACTTTTGGTTTAGTTTGTATAGTGATATCTAGAAATCCAGCCCAGTAAAATTAAAAATTAAATACATGGAAGAAAGGAGCTTAACATAGTAATTGTGTTTTAATGTGTTATATATTAATATTAATAAAAATATAAAAGCTATTTGTTGCCAAATGCATTTTTAATGTCAGCTACTGAAAAGTGTTTTGCAAAGAAATTACTCATGTTAGTGAATATTAGGTTATATTAATTATACGTGATCTACTACACTTTGTATCTTTATTCATGGATTTTTATTTGTATTCACAGTTAAATAAATGGATAATACTTTTATTCCAAAATAATGTAATAATTATACATTATAGTGCAAAGAAAAATGGAAATTCTGTGAACAGAAACATTTTATCTTATTAAATGGTGACATTTGTTTCTGGTGTTTTAGGGAATTACTTAAAGTTAGATATTGTTGCAAATTTATTCCAATGATTTCACTGACAGTATGAGATTTGCTAGCATTATCTTTATTTCATAGAATGTGCAACTTGAAATATTTTCATTATTAAAGTTCATTTATTTGTGTTAGCTGAATTCTGACAGTTATAGCCAGATGCTTGAATGAGTATTTATGAAATTAATTGTTATTTGTGCAAGGCAGAGAGATGGAAGTAAGACAGCCTGGCAGTTTCTGCATATGAATTAACATTTTGTCTATTGTGTAGCAAAATCCTTTTTTTTTTTAACTCTGTATTTCTCTCCTGTGGCAATTTCTAACTTCATTCTGTCAATATTTCCGTGTGCTAACTGTGAGTCTCAGCTAGAAAAAAGAGGTTATATACTCTTCCTCCTACTGTGCAAACTTATAGAATAAACAAAACAGTTGTTGCTCATCCCAGGAAGACAGATTTTGGGCAGAGTTCCTCATATTCTGTAACATCCAGAAGAGTTTCAGACATTTGTACAGAACCTTATTACTTTATCACCTTAAGTTTCTCTCTGCTGTCTTCCCATGACTTTTTCTCCTGCCCTTAAAAGAACATGAATCATCATCACAAAGAGAAACCTGTTTAAGCTTCATAAAAATGCTATTCATTTTTTTTTCTTCTGAAAGAGATTCAGGTATTTCCAAGGGACTCAGTTTTTCCTTGAGAGTAGTAAAATAATGAGTCATAGGTGCAGCAAAGTGCTGTTAAATCAAAACACTCCATTTATTAACATGCACAGTAGTCATGCTGCATACATCCTCTGCAGTAATATGGATTCAGATTAAAGGGAGAGAAGTAAGGGAAAAAAACCAAACCATCCTCTAATTTGTAATGCTTCTTTGACAGAAATTTCACTCTGCCACCACAATCTCACATATATAGGAGTGAAGATGTTGTTTCATCAACAATGTCTCAGCTACTTTGTTTCAAAATAAATTTACATCCTTCTTCAGTTAGATTTGACATCCTCAAGGGATTGAATTTGGAACAGGAATAACATTGCTCTATGCAGCAGATACCTCTCCATTGAGAGCCATGTAACAATGTGGTATTTCTGTTAATTAACCTCATATGAGATCTACGTTGGGATTAATGTAGAGGAACTGTACTGCTAGTTCCCCTAACCTTCTTTTCCTTGGTGAAGGTTTATGTAATATATCACAATTCTTAGAAGGTTTCTGAGGCAGATTACTTCAGTGAAAAGACAATTTAATATGCCAGAGATTTTTTCTCTCATTCTGCTGTAATAAAGTAACATAAACAACCTACGCTGGACCAGAGAAGCAGCTGGGGAATATTGTTTTGGTTTTACTGACTTGAATTTATGGTACAATTTATTTCACAACAAATCTTGTGTTCGATGTTGCTTTCCTATGGTTCATTTTGTCAGCAATCAAAATTCTAAGACAATAAAAGTAACTTTTCTAGATAAAATGCTTGCATGCTGTATTTTAGATAGCATGAGGTCCTGCATTTTTTTCTATCAAACATATTTCTGTAGGGTTTTTTCTGTACTGTGTTAATTTTTTCAATTTATTAGATTTGCTTGCAAATTACAGGAATCTGTACAATAAAAAGGGCTTTATACTTATTGTTGCTTAAACTTTAGGATTAACCTATTATCACATAATAGGTTAAACTTAATTTTTTATTCAGTAAATTTTATTCTTTTCTGTTGCTGTGTTTCTTTTTAACTTCTAGTTGACAAAATTAAAAAAACCCAACCAAACTAGCAACAATATTAGTGGCATATATCTTCAAGAAATATTAATAATTTTGTATTGAAGCCTTAAAATAGCATACTAAACCAAAACGATTATACCTGGTAACTTCTTGTGTCACATTGTCCTACAAGCCTACCTTGAGAATTAAAGCCTAACTTATAAATGGATAACACTAAGCTCTGAGCTGTTGTGAATCATGTTAATTTATTAATTAACTAACTTGAATTAGATAATTTATTTAATTTGGAGAGTTCACAAGAGACTGTACTGCTTTTCTGTCTTTGGAGTATTCCTTCCAAATCTGCTTCTCAATCTAACCAGTCACTATGTGAATTATCACAGCAAAATCAATTCACAAAACTGAATTATCCAGCTAAAGCTCACAGATACTGTGATTAGAAAGACAAAATCTATTGATATAACAGCTAGAAGAAACTGGAAAATCTCAAATGATACACTGAAAGAAGGGGATTTCGCTTTCAGTATATCTGGAACTTGATATCCATCAATAAATATGCCAATGGCATAATGTAAACATATGGTATGCAGTGGACTGGCTCTTTTCACATTTATGCACTGAATGTGAAAGAAATGAAAATATTCATTGTGCCCAGGACTATTTCCCTGTGAGAAAAATTTATTTGTATATGGAAAGAGGAATAAGCTGATTTTATACTTAAATAACAGAAACACATATTGTAAAAAATAACCACTATTTTGTGAAGTATTTTCTTTCAATCTCAACTCCTAGCAAGTAGTGAAATTTTCATTTCTCTTACATTACTTTTCAGTCCCGCACTTTTGTTACACTCTGTGAGACAATTATTTTGTAATCTTAATTACTCCAAGTATTCTTTTACAACTGGAGTATCTGTTCTCATCCAGAATGGTTCTTTGTTTTCAGAAGGCAGTAGTTATTATTTTTCCTACATATATAATATATTCACCTCACACCATCACTGATACAAATTTGGTCCAGTTTTTGAGGACATATTACACTAATAGGTATGTCTGGGTTAATTCCACAAATGCAATTGCAGAAGTCATTGTATATAGATACATAGTGCTGTGCAGGGGATTCTAAAGTATTCGCTGATTCTTTAAATATTGCATATATATGTAATTTTATTCATTTCTATAGGTCCCAGGGGTGTTTATAAAATCAGATATTTAGGTTGCATGTAGTGAACACATTTGCATTTTTTTAAATGTAGACTCCTAGTCGTGCTTTTATGTTGTTTAAATTTTAAAAACATTTACAGTAGCACTAATATTTGGTGTGCCCTAAGGTTTCTTTTCAGTGAAATTATTCATCCTTGGAAAGTAATCATGGCTGAAAGGCAAGTCAAATACTGCTACTGCTTAGTTAAATTTTAAATTTCATCTTAACAGAACTCAGTAATATATCTCATAATTCTATTCTTATTCTCATGATGATACATTATTTTTTCATTACATGATTAGAGTTCAGTATTTTTAAATCTCACAAAATGATAAAGCTAAAACATGCTGGAAGACATACATTTCTACTGCTCTATTTACAAGAAAACACTTATGTTTCAATGGCAAATTCATGCAAAAATGACCAAATAGAGTGTGAAATGTGGAAGTTACTGTTTTCCCAAATTCATTAAATCCCTTTAGCTTCACATTTAATGGGAACTCTGTTGGACTGCTGTAGAAACTAAAGAAATAGAAATTCTAATAAATCTGCACTGAAAAGAATAACAAAGAGTACGGACAGAAATAATTAAGGTTTCATTTGATATATAACCTGAAGGCCTAAAGCAACTAAAGAAATGCTTCTTTATAATGAAAAAAATTAGGCTCCCTAGGGATTGTGAAAGATACTACTGGCTCTTTTTTAAGATATTACATTTCTACAACCACTTGCCAAGTTCAGGGGAAGAATGACCTCCCTGCTCCTGCTGGCCACTCTATTCCTGACACAGGCCAGGATGCCCTTGGCCTTCTTGGCCACCAGGGCACACTAGGAGTTCATCCCACTGCTGTTGTTCCCGCTGCTGCTCAGGGAGTGGAGTCCTTCCCCTTCTCCAGCACAGGTCCTTCCCATGGGAGACAGTTCTATGAACTACACCAAACTGACTCCATCCCATGGACAGCAGTTTTCCAGTAACTTCTCCAGCGTGGGTCACTCTTCCCCAGGATCAATTCTTCAAGTACAGGCTGCTGCTTCACCCACAGGGTCACAAATCCTACCAGGAAACCTGCTTCAGCATTTGCTCCTGGAGTGGGTTTGCAGGTCCCTGCCAGGAGCCTGTTCCAGCATAAGCTTCCCATGGGGTCAAAGCCCTCTATCATCATTGAATTGCTCTGGTGTGTGCCTCTTCCATGGGCTGCAGGTGGAACTCTGCATCCCCATGGTCTCCCATGGGCTGTAGGGGCACAGCTGCATCTCCATGGGCTGCATCATGGGGATGCAGGGTAATCTCAGCTCTGGAGCAACTCCTGCCTCTCCTTCTGCACTGAACTGGGTGTCTGCAGGGCTGTTGCTCCCACATCCTCAACCTGCTCTTCTCTGGCCACAAATACATCTGCACAATAACTTTTTCCTTCTTAAATATGTTATTACAGAAGGCTACCATCACTGGTGGGCTCAGAGCTGGCCAGCAGTGGGTCCAACCTGGAGGCAGCTGGGATTAGCTCTGTCAGACATGGGAGAAGCTTCTGGCGCCTTCTGCTGAAAGCCACCCCTGTAGCAGCCTCGCTACAAAGACCTATGTGTGCAAACCCAATATGCTGTGCTCACAATCTGAATATAAGATATTGCTCCCCATCAAAGTTCTTAATTGTTGCCCAACACTGACTTCACAGTTCCTGCAGAAGCATAACTTCCTCAGTCACAGCAATGATTTTACGCAGATGAAAAAAGGGACTATTAGCACTCAACAAAAAGCTAATGTACTGTGATAAAACCAATGTACTGTCAGAATACGAGACTTGTTATTTACAAGTGAAGAAGGAAAATTACGAATTTGTCTTACTTTTCTGTTTATAAATTTATTACTTCATCAAATTTTATTCCTTTTTTTTTTTTTTACCTTTAGCTATGGTTGTTCTGAGCAATTTGGAACCAAATACAACCTATGAAATCAAAGTAGCTGCCGTAAATGGAAAAGGGCAAGGAGAGTACAGCAAAATTGAGATCTTTCAGACCTTACCTGTCCGTGAGTAATACTTGTGCTGTTAAATGAAAGTAATTACTATTATAATTATTTTTATTATTATTATTATTATTATATCTCTAGATTTGTTAAATTATGATCCACTGTAGATAATGTTTCAGGTTTACAATCCACTCCCCAGTGTATTATATCAGTTTTTACATTGTTTCTCAGGAATCATGTTTTGTTGTTCCACCCTTTAAAGAAGTTTGAGTGTACTTAAATTGGAGAATTTATCCCATTATCTTCCATTTTTGAGATTCAGAAAAGCCTTTATGATACAATGGAGCGCAAACCATGAGAGATACTAGAATAAGGAATTTTTGTCATTATTAACACTCAGGGTATTTTCCACATCTAAGTGAATTGGCCATTTCTGGAAACATTTCTTCACCAAACTATGATGCTATTATCAAGCAATAGATAAGCCTGCAATTATCAAGCCTCAAATAGAAATATTAAACTCTGTAAGAAATGATGAGAATAAATTGTTTTAACTATGGCTACATAAAAATCAGAAATTCTATTAAACCAATTTTCTATTTGTACAAACTATAGACCAAAGGTTCAGATTAAAATATTAAGGGCAAATGAATAATATTTTTCTCAAATTATCATTCAATAGAAACAACGGTAAATAAATTAAATACATAGAGGGAAGAAAAGCAAAGGAACTACCAGATGGCAGTGTACAGTAATCAAACAGATATGCTGAAATACATCAGCAGCTACTGCTAGACCAGTCTGTCATAAATCTGTTGCAACTGAACAGTTTCCTGAATAAGGCATTACTCAGTGTAGCTAATACTGGCTCAAAGGGACTGAACAATAAAAGTAATGTAACTACAAAGAACACAAAATATTTCTGTGATATTATATTCTATTATATTACATTACCTTACATTGCATGATATCATATGATATGATATGATATATTATTTATTATGTATATTGCATTATACATTTCTTCTGTCCCAAAACAGTAGCTCAGCAGCTTTCAAATTTCTTTTTCATTGAAGTATATACATATTCTAAATATATTCTAGGACAGATAAAATAATTTCCTATTACTCTTGTCACTATACTTGTTGAAAGAGTGACAAAAACTGAAAGACATTATACATATATATACATGTTATCTGATAGAAATCTAGATAAGTTTTATGTTTCATTGAAGTATATACATATTCTAAATATATTCCAGGACAGATAAAATCATTTCCTATTACTCTTATCACTATACTTGATGGAAGACAAAAAACTGAAAGACATTATACATGTTACCTGATAGAAATCTAGATAAGTTTTATCTTGTGATCTAAGTAAGTTTATCCTTACTTTAATAAGTACTAAACACAATACAATAATTTCTGAAGGAGCAGTATCTCTCTGGGTAAATGCATGTTTACAGATATTCTGAAGATGAGACACTTCAGTATATGTTCATTTAGGATCTCTTTCTAAAAAATGTAATAGGCATTGCATATAGAAAAGATAATCTGTTAATGTTTGACTAGGAAAGGGTCTGAAAGTGGCTGTTAATCTTTGATTGTATTTTTAAGACTATCTTTATCTTCTTATTATAACTAAGACATTTGGTTTTAGATTTGAAAATATTACTCATTACATTTACTCTTGATATTGACTTCTCTAAGAACTTGTTATTCTTAGATAACTTTTATTCTAATTTCACTTGCTACATTTATTGGAAAGTAAATTTACTTTAAATTTAAAAATTGTATTTCAACTTAGAAATCTCATATAAGATTAAAGGTTATGCTTAAGTTATAGATGCTTACTTGTAAGAGATCATCTTGTAAACTTCAATGTGAGCAAACTAAGACATTTGGTTTTAGATTTGAAAATATTACTCATTACATTTACTTGTTATTGACTTCTCTAAGAAGTTGTTATTCTTAGATAACTTTTACTCTAATTTCACTTGGTACATTTATTGGAGAGTAAATTACTTTAAATTTAAAAAATGTATTGCAATTAGCAGTAGGATTAAAGGTTGTGCTTAAGTTATGGATGCTTACTTGTAAGACAGTGTCTTTTAAACTTCAGTGTGAGCAGCAGGTTATCAGCCTTGCTGAATTGATGACTAAATGATTTTGGAAGGAAATTCCATTTAAAAGTGTTGGAAGTCAGAAGGCCTCAAATATTTCTTTCATACTTCACATAATTTTATTTCCTTGTATGAGTGATGACTAAATGATTTTGGAAGGAAATTCCATTTAAAAGTGTTGGAAGTCAGAAGACCTCAAAGAAATTAATATTTCTTTCATACTTCACATAATTTTTATTTCCTTGTATGGAGAATCTTCATTAGAATATATTTAAAGCACAGTATTTAACATTCTTATAAAGGCTGTTTTATAGTGCCTGGAATGGTCATATTGATTTTAAGATTTTGATTAATATGGAGAATCTTCATTAGAATATATTTAAAGCACAGTATTTAACATTCTTACAAAGGCTCTTTTGTAGTTGTCTGGAATGGTCATATTGATTTTAGGTTTTTGATTAATATTATTATTATAGACAAGTTCCTAGCTCTAATTTAAGACTTATCTCACTGCTGATTTATTATTATTATTGTGTACTGTTTGTTTCCTTATTTAGGGGAGCCAAGCCCCCCTTCAATTCATGGACAACCAGAGAGTGGCAAGAGTTTTAAACTTAGCATAACTAAACAAGATGATGGAGGTGCCCCCATACTGGAATATATTGTCAAATACAGAAGTGTAAGTATTTCAGTTAATTAAAAAAAGTGAAATTATGCTTGTTAATACCTGCTTTTAATGCAGAGAAAATTGTTGATATTATTTTAAACTTACCCAAGTGGTTTGCATTCCAGAAAATAATTAAGAAAAAAATATAGTATGTTTTCCTTTGGAACTAAGTTGCAGCTGCCAGCAGATAAAATAAAAATTGAAAAAAACCCAAAAAGCACTCAGCTATTCCTAAAGGTATACTGAAAATTCATGCTGTCAAGAAAACTGTTCTTCTTCAGTTGTATAGTATAAGTGGGGCATCTGTGTTCAGCTTTTATAAACGGTAAATTAGCAAACATTAAAATGACACACTTAAAGGTTGTTTGAACAACAAATTTTTTATCTATTATAAATGCATTTGTATTGATAGAAAGCTATATTAGAGTGCTCCATATTAATTATAAATGACATTAATTAGCTGATCACATTTCATATCTTTTATCTGCCTGAATTCCAAGTCTCATCTTACAAACGCCGTTGGCACATTGTTGGGAACTTCATGAGTTTCAGGGCACATATCTGTTCTTAAACAGCCATTGGGCAGAGCTTTTTTGCATTCTGCCTTCTAGAAAGTTCTGGTTTGGTGTTCTCTCATCAAATCTGGCAAGTTTAGAGAACAGGCTTTTCTGCAGTATATAATATATTTTTAAAAAATCTGTGGATTTTTTATTTTTATTAATAATGGAGATAAATACATTTCCTGATGTACTGTGTTTAGAAATGATTGGATTGAAGAAGTAGCTGCAGAGCTGGCAAAAGTGATTTGTTTCATTCCAGTGTAAATTTTTTAAAAATTTCCTTGTATAGTACCTTTCTTGAGTAGACCCATTTTACCAGAGTGTTACAGCATAATTTCATGTCCATGAAAAGTCTAGAAAATTGGGAATGTAATATTAGCTATGTAGGCATGTTAAATGGAAGGTAGTGAGGACTGTATTTGTTCATAGAAAGAAGCAATTTTTGAGAAAGTGACTATAGAACCTGTTGTAATGTTACCAAAAGGAAAAACAGTTCCTTAACTTGTAATAGGTTTTTGTCACATTATGTCATCATGCATTATAGATAATGCAACTTTTTTGTTATAGTCTAGGGATTATCTGAATGCTAAACCTGGTGTGTAAAATTGTTCTCCTATGCTAAATATAACCAAAGAAGATTAGTATCTCCAAATTAATTGAGAAATATTTGGTAGCACTCTGAAGAGTATTCTGGGGGAATGACCAGAAGTTATTCTGCTATCACCGATCCCTAACTATAAATTGACCTTAAATTACTTCCCATCCAGTAAATACAGTTGACATAAAAGAAAAGTAATAGCAAAGACAAGGGTAGTAAAATATGCAATACAAGATAAAAATGGAGTTTTGCAGGATTGAACTTCCGAGTTAGATTACAATGCCTTTAAGTATTTACCACTGAGTACAAAGTAAACATTTTGGATATAATACACTCATGCAGCATATGGAATTTTTTCTGTTTTTTTAATTAAAATAAGATAAATTCTTTTGGTTCTATCCCATAAAATTCTTGGATATCTAATTTTGATCTTGTGTTTTGACTAAGGTACAATATTATAGTATAAAAGATTACTTTTCCTGAGTTGTGTTGGAAAGCAAATGCGCAGTTTAAGCAGTAACTGGAAACTTAAAAGGTTACTGAAGAAGACAACTTTTCCTTGGCCCTCAAATCCTTAACTCCTTGAACTTCCAATTGAAAAAGCAATTTGACTAAATTAAAGGCCTTTCTACAACAAAAGAAGCAGAATAAATTTTTTGTGTTTTAATCAGCAAGAATGAATGCTCTTTAAAGTTCATAATTATCTGTTGACTGCTTCTCTTCCATCTTCCCCATTGGTCGTTTTTAATTAGCTTTCCTATAACTCTTGCCAGACTCATTATTAGCACCTGGACCAATGTATTTGCTTGCATGTTTGAAGAGCATATTTGATAACAACCCATACATCAATGGCTTTTCATTCAATAAGTTAATTCACCCATGTGTAAGTTTTATGAAGATTATTTTTTTTTTTTTAACTGGAGGAAGGACAGCCTTTATTAAAGCAATGTTGCAGCCTGGTTGAGGGCAATCAACAAGTTATTTTTCTGGAAATCATGTATTTCATTCTGTTGAATATTCCTTTCCTAGCATCAGTTTCTTCATATTATGGGCAGTAATTACTAACTACAATCAGACTACAGCAGCTTGACATTTCCTTCTCTATTCCAGAGTATTAGGTACTGTGCAATTTTTATGATTAGCAGCCTCAATTTTTTTCATGCTGTTGCACTAAGAAAGTTGAGACAGCCTGACAAAGCTTCACTGATGGAGTCTGAGCCTGATGGCACACATTGACTTTAAAGTTACCTTAGGAATGAATAGGCAGGGAAACAAGGGAAAATTGTTCCCTGGTAACCAGCTGGAAAGAGCAAAGATGGAAATTCTCTAGAGAACCATCCTGTCTTGTGCCCTTTAATATTTTTTCATGAGGGCCAACTCAAACCTCCCTTTGGTTCTTCTGCTTATGGTGCTTCCAAAGTTGGTTGGGATACACATGGTGACGTGCTGGTCTTTCACATCAGATGCGAAGCTTTATCCCTGTCAGTTTTGGAAATGTGTGCTCAGTTGGTAAGTGGCTGTAATCTGATGGGGCATTTACCAAGTAACGGAGTATTAAATTGAAATTAAGAGGGGAGTGTTGACAAGACGAGGAGGGCCAGTAGGAAGGAGCAGTGGGAATACAGGGAAGAGGCTGTCACAGCAGCTCAGGACAGGCAGGTGACCAGGACAGACAAACAAGAGAAAGGCAGGCTACAAAGCAGCCTTTGGAAAGTGTTGACACTGATTAAGCTTACTTCATAATGCTTAAAAAGAATGTTCTGAATAGGTGTCTTAACATTTCTATATTGCCAAGTCGCAGAATGGCAACAGTAAGCTGCATTAAAAAAAAAAAAAATTTTTGCGGGGGGCGAAAAAGGAAAAAAAAAAAAAAAAAAAAAAAAAAAAAAAAAAAAAAAAGTGTGGTGAGGGGATGAGGGTTGTTTTGTTCTTTTGGGTTTTTTTTCCCTGGCAGGGAAAATTTTAGTGAACATTTGGAATTAGAACAGAATAATAAAAATAACTCTCTTTTATGATTACAAACCTTTTGATGGAAGCAAGAAAAATTTATTAAAGTGGCTAGTTTTTACAGGCCTAAAATTTTTTCACCTTTTTTGACCTGTGACAGGGTTATTATTAATGCTCTGAATTTTGGCAGATAAGAGTTTGATAGCTTATGTGCTTTGCTCTGAAGCACATTCTCTCCTTTTTGACTGTGTTGTTTGATGTGGGACATGTTAATTTTCTTCATTTATGGTGGGTTCTACAACAAACTTTTAGATATAAAATATTTTAAAAGAGATAATTTCTCATTTTCTCCCGCTCTGAGATACCTACCAAGAAACAGGTAAATGACTGGCATCTCTGGGTTCCAGTCTACCTGCTGGATCCTCTGACTTTCTGTGTATTTTAACACCATATACATTACCAGCTGTTTTGTGCTTGGTTTAGTGTTTGCCTTAGAATTTTATTACCCATATTACCAAATCTAGAAATCCCCATCCTGATGTAATTAATTCTTGTGAAGTCACTGCTTTAAATGATCAGATTTTCTTCTGTGAGGATTTCTTTATATTTTTTCCTGCCAGCTTTCAAGACAGTATGGTGTCTCCTGTCCCTTTTTTCATCACAGGGACCACCATAATAAATCTGTTTGAGCTGAGCTGTCAGCTCAACAATTTAGAGATGATGGAGAATAAAGGAAGAGTTGAAGGGCGTTATTCACTTATTCTCACTTTTTATGAGATCCCAGAGAATGTGATTCTGGATACAATGTAAAATGACCATTAAAGAGAGAGATGGCATTTTCCAGACTAGTAAACTGCTGCCCAAACAATGAATTGGCTTCACTTCCACTGTTGTCAGGTGTGCCCTCAGTTTTCAGAAGCAGTCAAGCCATGGTAGACTGAAATTTTACACTGCATTGTTTAGTTCTTAGGGTTTTTTTTTTGTTTCAGGGGAAGTGTGTTTATTTTTGTTTTTGTTAGGGTATTTAGGTGGTTAGGTTATGGCTGTCTTAAAATAGACTCTTCTTAACTAAATTTGGCTGATAATTATACTACGAAAACAAAATGGACCCAAAGTTATATAAAGCCAATATATACACATTCAAGAAATAATGATGTGAGGATTTTGTAGTTAATTTTGTTTTATGTTAGAATAAGGCTGAAGAGTAATGGAAGTGGGCAGTGAAATCCTCAGAACTGCCAGTCATTAGCTACGTTGTCAGCAACCTTTTGTAAAGGAGTATTTCTGCATAACATGAAACAAAATAAGATGTAAATAAAGGAACAGTTTAATCTCTGAGGTTGCAGATCCCATCACAGTTTCTGTAAATGTGGATTTGTTGCTTGATATTGATAACTATTGAAGACATTTATATTAATTCACCCCCCAAACTAGACTACTGTTTGTAATTTAGAAGTTTCATTCCTTTTGTTGTAGAACACTGTGCATATGTAGAGCTTTCTATACGTTTTAAGTATTAATAACAGAGCAACCTAATAAGGTACAAAGTGATCTCTTATGGTTCTCTCTTCTGCTCCTTAAGCTGCTATTTAAAGGGTCATATATTAAAAAGGGAGATTTGTGGGAAGATTTACCTGGCAGACCCATGATTTGTGTTCTCATCCCTCTTTTCCCATTTCTGCACTTGTAGTAGATCAAACATGGACACATTACTGAGCTCTGCTTGGGGGAGGGCAAAGTACTTGAAAATGCAATACAGCTGAAATAACAGCTATAATGAAGGACACAAGTTATTTTCCTTTTTTTGTTTGGTTTTTTGGGTTTGTTTGGTTTGGTCTGTTTGTGTTTTTTTGTTTGTTTGTTTGTTTTTTGTTGTTTGTTTGTTTTTGTTTTGTTTTGGTTTTGTTTTGTTTTGTTTTGTGGCTGTTGTTGTTGGGGTTTTTTTCCTTCTTTAGGAAGCCATAAGCAGACAGTACTCTGGAAGATTTCATCTCTTTGTCTTTGTAACACACCTTCCTCTCTAGACACTTTATTCCTGTTCCTCCTAACTTGTGTTTGTCACTCTTCAAAAAGTTTTCTGTCTTTGCACTCAGGTCTTGGACTTTGTTTCATGTATCTCAATTCACCCATTTGGTTTCAGTTTCAACTAAATTATGGAATCTCTGGCATAGCACAGGCAGGTATCTTGTGACATTTCAGGTCATTCATTATTTTTCACCTGACCAAATTGTGGAACACCTGCCTTTTCACTTGTTCTTCTGTCTGCAGAAGTGCAGCTTTATCTCATTCATCACATAGATTTTTGCACTTTTTTTTCAAAATATAATCATACCTCTGTTTTCAATACTGTCATTTTCTGCAGCAACTGTATTAGCCTGAATCTTTAGTTTCCAACTGAGCATATTTTTTTGTCTTTCTATGTTTCTGAAACCCCTTGGAATTCCCTACTATATTCACATGGCATCTGTGCACAATACTGACATAATGTAGACAGCTTCTGATTCATGTTGATATTCTTTGAAGTCTAGCTGTATTTTCTCTAACTCCTTTCATACCTCACCAATTTCAACAGCTATTAAAGTACAGTGCTACATAACACTGCTATTCCTAATATCACTAAGGAGTATTTTCATATGCCTATTGCAATCAGTATTAGCTCCTTCTATTTCAGCAGTGCTATGAAAAAAATATATTTTATAAAAGGAGTTTAGTACAGTGACAGTGTGCATGGATTCACTCAGGTGATTGCAATAGAAAGTATCCATCAAGATATGGGAAAATATCCTTTACAGGAAATGCTGCTTTCACTGGAAATTCTGTTTGTATGATGAACAAACTGGTTTTACTCCAGTGTATGAAGTTATTTTCATGATTTGTAACTGACCTACCATTCTGACGTTTTTCATTAGTCTATCACTGCACCAAGTAGGAATTTTTACCTGGATGAAAATATTCCTGAAAACAGGTTTTGTTGGATTTTAATCATTCTCAGAACTGTTATGTGACAATACCAATGCTGATGCAGACAAAGCAAGAAAGTTTATGAAAAGGTGAAGTCAGCATGGAAAAATCATCAGCCTCGGAGCTGATAACAAATGAATTATTGCATCAACGCACACAAAGGAATTTCGTGTGTTCTTTATTTTCTGAAGACCTGGGACAAAAAAAAGAAGGTCATAGAGAACATGATTGGTCCCTGAACGCTCTAAATTAGTTGCTATTTTCTCTGAAACCTGTATCAGTGAAGAGCAAGATGCTTCAGCAAAGGGCCTAAATATAGGTTGCTGAGTACTGTGCAGCTAAGTTATACTTGCAGGTGTTATAAGTTTGTTTGGCTTTAAATTTTTCTGTATGGTTTATACCCACTGATGGCCAAGATCTGTCTCAAATATTTAAGCCATGCTATTGTACCTGTGTCTCGTAAGAGTATGGCTGCATGGATTGTCACTGACTGTTACTGGCCGTCCTTTGAACAAGATTACTTTTTTGTTTGACACTATATATTGCTTTATCCTTCCACCCATTAACAATTGCGTAATTTCTATTTGTATATAAAAAAATGTATTATGCACTCAAAATAGCGATTGCAAAGGTAAGAACTCCAGATTTATGAAATGCCAGAATTAAGTTTGCAATCTAAGTCCTCATTTGTACTCTTTGTGTAGATGTCTTAATTACCTGAACTATGAGAAATTACGAGAATCCTTTTTTGTCTAGAACATCATCCTGAAGATTTGCATGTATCTTCTCACAGGTGGACATAGTACTTCATATTTTGTCAATGATGTTTATATTCTTGCATGCAACCTGATTTGCAAAATGTTTCCATATTGCTACAATTAGTATATATTTTGTTAAATAACTAATGTGATATAAGCACTGATGGACTCCTGAAAAATTCAAGAATGGATTCATTGGCAAGTTTGTTTGAATGAATATTGATCAAAATGTAATTGAAATGTCTGTATAAAATAAACTTCTTACATTATTTATTTTTAGCATTTTATTATATGTGATTAGCCTGCTGTTTTATAAAATAAAACCCAGTATTTGAGCAAAGAATAAACTGAAGACAAAAAGTTTAAAAGGATTGACCACAAAATTCTCTAAATCCACATTGTGAAAACATGATAAGGAGTAGTCAAAATTACAAAAAGCCTAAGTAATCAGAACTCCAACATTAGATTAGTGTTCATAACCTCGGTAAAGGCAGCTCCATATCTTTGTGCATCATGTCCATACAGACTTTAGACAAATAATACTAAGAGTTTGGGAGAGTTGAAACAAATATTTTCATCTTTACAGAAAGATAAGGAAGACCAGTGGCTAGAGAAAAAAGTACAGGGTAGTAGAGACCACATCATCTTAGAGCATCTTCAGTGGACCATGGGTTACGAAGTACAAATTACAGCTGCCAACAGACTGGGTTATTCTGAACCAACATTGTATGAATTCAGCATGCCACCAAAGCCCAACATTATTACAGGTAAGTTAATTTCATCATGTTTTCTCTCTACTAATTATTTACAACTTATAGTACACTGTGTATATCTGAGCATAACGTAACTGATGTCTTGAACTGGAAAAATGTGAGACCCCAGATTTTGTTATCAGCAAAAAAATTGACTCGGGACCCTTAAATGGGAACCTGTCTCCCACTTTTCTCTTAGTAATAAAGTAATTTTTAAGTATAGAAGAAACATTGATTCTTCAACCCTGTTGATGGCACTCAAAGGAAATACCATATTTAAGATACACCTGCTTTTCAAGTTGCCTTGTACTGCCTGTTCTCTGGTTAAGCCAGTTATTTTCTAGAATTCTTGATTTAATTCAAATCTCTACATGTGCTATGAGCTACACATGTAGTAAAGGCATTTATTTTAGAGTCTGATGAGGTTAAGACTTCAAATAGTCTTGTTTAGATACTGTGTGAATGATTCTCCCTAACACAGTGATCAAACAGACTTCTATGAGGCTGATTTACTACATTTGAAATCTATTGAAACTTTGTTCATATTTTTAAGTCTGTAAATAGGAAGGTTTGAAATTCCTTTTAAGAAAAACTGGATTTTAGTCAAGAGTGAGTGTATGAGTTTTAATGATTCCCAATATAAGGGATTTTGATGCAACAATGAAAATTTATTTGGTTAACAATAAAGATAAAATAAGGTATTTTCTGGAGTATTATGGGTAATTTTAATTTTTATAAAGACAATGCTATGAGCAAAAGATTTTAAACTTTTAATTGAAATTATGAGCTACATCTTTAATAATTATTTCCAAATTAGATTATTATCATCATTACCAATTGAAAAATCAAGTTCTAAATCCTCTAACATAGTATTTTTGACTGCCATTTTTCAAATTGTTAGTGTATTAGAATCAATGAAGAATTTGCCAAATAAATACAATGGCAAATATATTAAAATGTAAACCATATTAATGCCTGTATTTCAATATGAACACCTGATTAGCATTGATACAGTGCCAATGAGCTGGAATGAGTCATGAAAATTTTGAAATAACTGGATAAATTTTTTCTTGTTTATTGTAAGTTTCCTTCCAATATATTTTTGGGAATTTATCTCAAGATCTCTGCAACATTTTTGAATATTCCATAGAAATTTTTATAATACTGGAAGCATCCTTACCTTTTATTTATTGTAAAGAAAACACATTTGTAATTCATTCATAGACTCAGATCCAGTTCTCGTACAAATATTTGTTTATGCACTTGAATTGAAGTCAAGTTGATTTGCATCTTGATTGAAATTCGGGGTCTCAATAGGTTCTGTGTACTTGCTTTTAAAAGGCAAGGCCTTGTGATTGCCATTATTCGGAAAGAAATTTTCCCGTGATTGAAAAAGAAAAGGGGAAAAAAATGTAGGGAAACTCATTGTTCTGAGGAAATAAAAACATCTGCATATGAATAAATATTTATTTATAAATAAAAATTCTGCATATGGGAAACAAAAATATTACTTCTTTTATGATGTATTCTAACTTTAGCCTTTTATAATTATGTAAATTATTCCATACTATTGCCACAGCTGCTGTAGCAGAGAAACTTAATTCTCCTCAGTAAATGATAACATAGGTGGTCTCTAGATATTCAAGTAAGAAGCAGCTTAGTTAATTTAATTTCAGAAGAAAGATAGAACATTTCTCTCTAAAAAGACTTTTATAGGTACTTAGGGGCTTTTTCCTTTCAGTGCTCTCCCATAACCTCTAAGTAGCTGTAAGAAGTCTGTTACACTATTTAACTTCAAGTCTTCTTTGCATGAATCATTACTGCAATTATGATTGTGGAACTAATTAGTTTCCTTGACAACTGTTTTTTCAAAGCCTGAAAAAGAGTGTGAAATTCCCATCATAAGAACATTCTGTAGGCAATATTTTAAAGTATGTCAAAAGACCTTTAGAATCAGGAACATTAGTCTTCATATTCATGAGTCAGCATGATTATCTTGTTTTGAAATGACATAATATTATAACTACAATATAATATTATATACCTATATACATAATGCTGCAAAAATATGAATGTAATCTATTAAATCATAATAAAGTTTATGTATAAAATTATTAAGTTATAGCAGAAATATTCTCTCTGGTGTCAGTTGGCACTGATGATGCACTATTTGCTTGAGGCTTTGGCATTAACAGCTATGTGTCTACAGATAAATTTTAAAAGGGACATAGACAACAAAAATGAAACTGGGTAAATTTTTGAATGAATTCTTCATTTGTCCTGTGCTGTCTCAGGAGCTACAGTAACCAACATTTTCTTTCATATTATTAATGTAATAATTAGAAAAGTGTCTAAGACTCCTGAAGGTGTTAATCTCTATTTGCCCAAATTTGTGGAATTTAGCTGAACTGAGTGTTTATGTCTCGTCCTAAATTTAAAGATAAATAAATCTGTAGACCCTATGTATGCAATCTCATGAATATTACTTATCCCAACCATCTTGTTGGTTAACTACACATAACATAATACCCTGGTGAAGTGTATGCAAGCTAATGCAATAAATCAGGGAGATTGAAGGAAGACTGAAGGGAGATGGAAGCAAGAGCATGTTGGCTGTCCTTCAGTGGGTGCTTAGGAGGGAAAGATGAGTAGTAACAAGAACTAAAACCTCGCTTCTAAATTCTGCACAAGGGCATGTTTGTGCTTTCAAAAGCCATTGGATATCAGGCAGAAGTAGTAATCCCTGGGACAGGAACTGGAAGCCAAAACTCTACTTATGTGAATATACAACTCCTGTGGGCTCTGAATCCACAGCTTCTGCTGCCTAGGGAAGTGTACAAGTACCAGCTCCTGGCTGCAAGTCAAATCCCATGATAGCACAATATGATGATCTTCCAGTAATAGTCTTAGGTCTGGGAAGGAGCTTGAGGCTGAAAATTGCTCTCTGGCATCAGGGAGGTGCATAAATGAGGCAGACATTCCTTTAAATTTTCATGTGGTTGGCCTCAGCAACCTCCAAATGTAGATCTACCTATTTCATAATGTGTGTTCCTAGGCCTGTAACACAGTATCCATTTACTGAGCCACTCACATTTGTGATTAGTTCCTTACAATTTGTAATCCTTTTAATGAAAGTGTCCTGGTTTTCTAAACAGTTCATCAGTGGAAACTTGCACTGACTTTGAGAAATGCCCAGCCAGCAAACCTTTTTAAAACATTTTGAGTTACATAAGTGTATGTATAAATTTATTCATGTGTGTGTATATGTATATGTACATATATATATATATATGTACATATATATATACACACACATCATTTTCCTTCCTACTTTTCTGAGTTATTTTTGTGGTCACAATTCTATATCTGTATTTCACATTACACTTAGGCATATGAACATGTATTTTAGACTCGTGCTTGGGGAAAGAGTGGCACTCTTAAATGTAGCGTTTTATGTGTTCCAAAATCTCACCAGGGATGTCAGTTAGCAATACTTGCAGGCAGGTACAACTCCAACCTCAGTGTGTTTGCCTCTGAGTGAAGTATTTATCACACTTTTAGTGCTGATTTGTAATGTTTTATAAAATTTGCTTCTGGCTTATCTATACTGTTAAGGTTCTAGTTCTGTGGGATTCTCAAAGGAAGTGTTTGCTTTACCTCTTCATCCATATTAGGAGAGCATGCACTAAACTCTGCAGCCATAAAAGCCCCTGGGAGCAGCTCAAGTCCATTAGCTCCCAGAGCTGACTCTACAGCCCATTGGTTTGGGCCCTTTCACTCTTTCTCTGCAGTGAGAAGACAGAAATCCTGTCTTTGTACCCCACAGCTGGTACAAAAGTGTCCAAATCCACTGTCATCCTGAAACATTACAGTTGCAGCCTAAAAACACATGTAAAGGTTAATACTAAATCTCCAAAGAAAATTGAATGGAAGGTGCTAAAAAAGATCCTTTCTGCAAGTGTTAAATATATTTTCAGTAATTACCAGCAGATTTATGAAAGTGCCATTTTCCAAAGGCTCTTATCCAATCAGTGTTGTTACTTTGAAAGGCCAGTAGATATATTAAAAATGGTTGCAAGTTGCTTTTTATCACACTTTTTTTTCTTCTTCGCTAAAAGTTAATAACTTGGTGCAATAGTGACAAAATGAAAAAAATATTTGGATATAACAAGAACCTCTTAGATCTATTTTTCTTACTTTGTGATACTGGTTGTTTGAGGCTTTTTTATTTGTTTGTTTGGTTGTTTTTTCCCAATACTGAATGAACTGTGAGTGTATTTTTTGTTTCCATGTTTTAATTCCTTGAACATCTCATTTATTTATTTCCATGCATGTGTATCACCACACTTTAAATCACATATTGGGAGGCAAAAGAGGGACAGTAATACATAGTATTTTCTCTCATCACCACCAATGCCAAAGATGAAAACCACCATGTCAAACATGATTTTTATCAGTAGTTTTTGCAAAAAGTGGTCTTGACATGAATGAAAAATAAAAGCAGCTCTTATCATTGCTTCAAGTATGTGTGCATATATTTGAATTTGCATTTATATGTATATATTTTATGATTTATTACTAGTGCTTTTGAGCTATATGGACAGTATTTTGTTAAAATAGATGCTAGGATAAGGTTTTTCAGCCAGAAACTAAAAATTACTAATTACAGCAAAACAGACACAAGTTTCCCTGATTATCGCAGTTTTATTTCTGGGCAAGTATTTGCCTTAAATTTTTCTTTCAGTCAAACAATCAGGTGACCTTTTGAGGATAGAAATAAATGCTATATGATCCCATCGGTGTAGCTGGGGTAGGTTTTTGTTCCTGTCACCTCTTGCAGTCAAAGAGCATATTCCCTTGCTGCACCCTATCTCTCACACCCCTTCAACCCATGTGCTACGTGGGTGCCCTGGCACAGTTTCCCAAGCTCTGAAGGGCATTTTCCCCTTCTCCCCTGACCATGCATCCACTAAGAGAAGCCAAAAATCCACCTTCCTCACTCATATTCTGTTCTCCACCACAAAACTATGTAACTTTTGTTGACTGACTGTTCCTATGGGTAAACTTCCAAACTGAACAGCTCTTGTGTCCTTTGAAACACTTTTCCTAGATTTTAAATAATTTTCTATCTTTTTGAAATCAGATTTTATGTGATTACAACCAAGCCTCAAGGTCAGTGTGTCCCATGAGAGCAGACTTTCATGGCCAAGGCCTCTGCTGTCATTTCCATTAACCTTTCTTGCCTCGAGAACACATTGGTGTCTCTTGTTAAACTTGTCAGAGAATGGGGACTTCAAAATTAAAACATTCCTGTAATTTCCTTATAAAATCTTATCTGAAAATAGAGGTAAAATAGAAGTAAAAAAATTCTCTGTAGTGCAGTAGGCAAAATATTGTATCAAACCCTCACATGCTTCTAACAATTGGAATGATTTGGAAAAGACTAGTTGAAAATTTCTGACCCTTGATCCTTAAACCATCTGTACAGCTGCCATAAATTTAAACCACAAAAGACAAAGAAAAAACACAGAAGTTTGAAAGATTTTCACAGGTAAAATTTCCATTTGACAGATCTGAAATGTTAAGTCCATAATTAGTGTCTCTTTTGTATGACTTTGTGCATTACAGGATTTCTCAGTCTGTCTCTACAGATCTGACTAGTTAGGGTTTTAGCTGAATCTAAAATGGAGAACAAAATGAAGGAGTCAAAAAGGAAAGCCTGTGGCATGTTAGTCTCCTTGGAGCTCTGATCAAATTCCCAAGGCAAGAAAGAGCTGCAGCATTATCCTTGTGAAGTTACCTGGCTCATTTTCTCATAGGCTGGAGGATATTGTAATTCCAAAATAAGAATTCGAAAATGAAGGCTTTTGTCTGACTTTTGTTCAGGTCGTAATCCTGAGCTAAAAGTGTAAAGTAAATTCTTCAGCCAACATTGATGTGATGGAAGAATAATTTTATTATTTTCTGAAAAGAATAGGGAGGTGAAATGTATCTTTGAGGTCTCCTGCTTTGAGAAAAGAAGTTGGTAGGACTCACACCAATCAGATTAATTAGTATCTAAAATTTCAGAAAGATAACAGCCCCCACAAAACCTATTTGGTTTTGTTTTGCAAACCACTAGGAGAATTTGCTGAATAAGAGCCATTTCTCCTCAAATCCTGGAGATGATCATTGTTGAAAGTGATAGGGCATGTTCTTGCTCTAGGCTAAAACCAGCTGTTTGCTCCATTCCCTGCAAAAACTGAAGTTATTACATGAAAAGGGATAGAACTCCCTCACTAAAATTGATAGAACTTATTTGATATGAATCAGAGAGAGAGACAAAAAGGCTTGCACCATCAAAAATGTTTAAAAAAAAAAAATAAAATCTAATTCTTTTGGTACAGCTCTCACAGACATTAACTACCACTGAATAGCAGTAGAGCAGCAATCAAAGAGCTATTCTGTATTCTCAGAATTTCTGCTTCAAAAGGAATTTATTTTTTTATTTTAGGAATTTATTTTTTCATTTTATCTTATGAATTTTAGTTTGCTTATCTTTTTGAATGCTGTGAAGGAAAAGAAAATCACTATAGATGTTGAATGTTGAAGTTCAGGGCCACACTTTACATGTGTGGTACTCTAATCCTTTTTATTTGTTGCAGGTAATTGCTAGCATTATGATGCTTTCCAATTAAAATATCCCTGAGTGCCAATTAAAAGATGAAATGCTTAGACATACTCTCTAAAAATATTGAAAAGCTGAATTATTGAAGTAAATGTGGAAGTTTAATGTGCTCAAGTTTCTACTTGATAGTTATCTACATCTGGTAGTTATCATGTATGTATTTGTGCAAGAACAGGGGCATTTGTATGATAAGAAGATAATGCATTTGTTAAATATTATGCATACAAGACTATATTTAGCTTTATAGTTTGCTTCTATTTGCTTTATATTTGCTTCCATTAAATTTTTTAAACAGTTTTAAGTAAAGATTTAACCAAGACTATTGCTTATACTGCATAAGGTTTTATACATTTTCATTTCTTTTGAAGTCTTTTTCAAAACATTATTTTAACACTGGTATTAATCACTACCAACATAATTATTGTGTCACTGTATCTGGAAAAAAAAATCTAGTCAAATCACTATATATTGCATAAATTTGACTGTATTATTTGCCAAAGAGTGAACCTTTAATATGAATATTTGTAGAAAAAATATATTTTAACATTGTAATTGTAACCAGACATACTGTGAGGATGTGAATGTCAAAGAAACTACTGTGTTCCCATTCCAGTGTCAAAGTCAATATCTAATTACTGAGCTGCATGTGTTAATTGCAAGGGTCATTCATATTTTAATTGGACCTGTCTCCATATTATTGAAGCCAGTTTTCATGGTGGCCCATTGTGAGCTCCTACCATAATTCAGTAACAAGATAAAGTCATTAGGAAGGAGAAACAGATAAACAAGTTCGTCGCTTCTGGTGTATGACTGGGACCTTTTTGTGTAATTATTGACACAGTTCTAGTTTCTCCTTTCAGCCTACAGGCTGGTGTTTCTCCTTGCTTTCAATACTCCTTGCTTTAAATAGTCAGTATTCACTATTTCTGATAGTTACAGGACGGTATTTCTGATAGTTACATGGCAGTTTTGTGAATTCCAAGTACCTCCAACATAAAAGTCAAAATTGTATTTAGGTTGAGCTTGGCTAAATGGTCCCAGTGAGAAGCAAGAAACATGCTTCAGGATAAGCACTTAAATAAATTGTTTTAAAATTAGACCAAGCAGTTTGCTACTTTGACTGTTGAGGAGGACCACATTGCTGCTATGGAGGTATACCTGTTCCACAGTTTTAGTACTAGATTCTATAGATTTGGCCAGGGTATTTCAATGGTTGCCACTCCATCTATGCTTTACTCATAATTTGATGTTTCTGTTAGAGTAATGGAAGTGACTGTCTTTGGCACAATGTAAATATTTTTTTTTTTTTTTCTTTCCCACTTTTGTTTCCTTTTGCTACTTTCTTTTTCATGCTGTCTCAACTTTTCTACTTTTTTTTTCTAAAATTTACCTCTTTTTCACACTCTTGATTTTCTATAACTATTCTTATCCACACAGACCGATGCTGTGAAGCTACTAGACGTGAAAATGGAGGCCAGTCCCTGCAGCTGAATGCTGCTGTTTTCTCTCTCACTGTAGTCCTAAGGTTCTGGTGCATGATTTTATACTGTTGATGATAAGGCAAGCAATATGCATTCTTCCTGTCTCTCTAAATTTTTTATTTGTGGGAAGATAAACACAGACCTTATAAAATTTGTACTTTTCTATAGCTCTTCCAAAGTTTCCATTCCTAATCAAGATTCTAAATATTGTAATTACTTCAGTCTGTTCATGCAAAATTCTTCATGGGGCTTTTTGGATACCTGGTGAGTTTTGTGACAAATTCAACAGATGATGCTTGACAGTCCAGTCGGATAGAACGTGGAGAATCTGACTTACTGAATTTAATCAATGTGGTTTGATTCTATTTTCTCAACTAGAATTTGATTATAAGAAATTAATGCAAGACCTTATCATTGTCAGTCACATGGTTTTCCAGGTACACCACCAATTCAGGAGAGTATTTTCATTTTGTACTAATCCTTTGCAAAGAGTTGTCCTTTCTCTGGTTCCTGACACAAGGTACTTAAAACTTTATGCTTAATAAAAATGGTTTAAGTCCAGGCTGAATTGAGCTTTGAGAAACCTGGTCTAGTGGTAGGTGTCCCTGTCCACAGCAGAGGGTTGGATGATCTTTAAGGTCCTCAAAACCCAGGCCATTCTGTGGTTCTGTGAATACAGACATGTTTTGTGCTTTCTAATGGACTTTAACAAGCATGTCTTCCCTAAACAATTATTTATGAATTGTTTTAGTTCTTAGTGTTTCATTTCAAATACTTTTTCTGTGCCTCTCCACTGACATGCATCAGCACATAAAATAGGTCCCTGCCCACCAAAGTCGCTTCTTGTGCCTGAAAAGGTGCCACATTTCATTTCATGGCATCTGTAGGACTTAGAAGCCCCAGGGATTCAATTTTGACCTGTAGTAAAAATGGAAAAAACATATTTTCCTGTTTTATATATTAAAAGCATGGTTTATGAGCTCTGCAGCAGTGTGTGTAAGACCTCAGGAAAAAAGATTTAATAAGAGTCCATATATATATTTTATTGCATAAATTTGATTTTAAAATTTATGTAGTTGTCTAGGTTTATGGTTCATTCCTCTGTGGCATACAGAATAACCCAAGAAAGCAATGCACTTTAAAATGAAGGCAAAATTAAATATTTATTTTAAGAGAATTCCCTTCAAATTGTTACTTAATATAGCAAACATGATAAATTATATGTTCATTTTTTTCCTCTTTATAGTTCATACATTTTGGAATCTAAAGTTATCCTTCAAATTGGAAATCATCTGGTCAAAATTAAGTATCTATATACCTTCACTCAGTTAAAGGCTTTTCTTATTTCTAAGAAATATTGATAATTATGTTTGTTGCCAGATTTGAAATATTTTTGGAAGTCTTTCCTTTAGGACATCAAAATAAAACCTCTCCTCATCTCAACCAGCTAACAATTATTTTTAAAAATTGGGACTATGTCACAAGTAAGATGTCTTCAGTGTGTAAGTCTATGGAATAATTTATTGACAGAAATACTTTTTTAAATAGTTCACATATTTAGTGTAATGAAGTAGCTGGAATTGAAAAGATTGCTATCGAAACATTAGTTTCATTGTAATCTGCAGATAAGCTCTCATTCTAAAGTCAAGCCACTGTTCCATCCATGGCCCTTGCCAATATGTTCTGTTACTAAAAATGTCATGACATTACTTTGAAATTAATTACATTGATGAGTGCCTGACGTAGTGTGGTAAAGAAAGACGTTTTCTCTTCTAATTTTGTAGGAGCTGAAACTTTGGGTTCCTATTTATTTATGGGTGAAACCCCATTTTTCTATGCACAATATGTTAATATATATATTGACTTTTTAATTTAGTTGTATAGGTCTTCTTCCAATATATACAATTTATTTTTTTAAATGATTAAGTGCTTATTGAAACAAGAGATGTAACTAATGAAGGAGAGATAATATTTGTAACAAAACTTTTCATTTTAACTATGTTACAGTGGATTTGGATTACTAGCTACACATAAGTTACCAAAAACTTTCAGATCTGAGAACATATTTTCAATTGAGTATGACTCAGACAAATAATGTTGCTAATGCTAAATTTATTTTTAGTGAAAGAATCACCTTGGGCAGGAACTTTTGCAAGAGGTTTTCTTTTTTTTTCTCTTACCATTTCGAAAATCCAGATAGTGAAAATGTTTGTTGTTGTCACTTATTGCCACTATTGCCTTCTGTGGTAACAAAACTGCAAGGATAGCTCCACGTACCATCCAAGAACTGATGATTGGCTAACATTTAGTAAGTAGATGCTGTAGTAGATGCTAAAGGGGAAAGAAACCCACAGTACAAACATACTGCAAACACCTGCTGGGAGATGTTTCTCAGTCTGCAGGAGCTCAGTGGTGCACCAGCACTGGGACTCCCTTTGGGCCAGGGGAGCAGTAAATTCTTTCTAGGGGCTCCTCTTTGCAGACACATTCCTTTTGCATCCTGATCCCACTGTAAGACAAGCACTACATGCACATGAAAGAACACAATCTTCTCTTGTGGACATGTAGTTACTGTTCTGAACATAAAGAAAATAAAATTGCAGATCCAATCAAAACTAATGAGCACCTACCACTGGATTAAAGAGTCTTGAGTAACACTTATATTGTCTCATAAACTGAAAAATAAAATAGGTTCTTATAAGGTTGCACAGACAGTTTGATCCCAGTATTTCCTTATTTTGTAAGATTTTCCTAATTTTCTGAAACTTGAAACCTTGATGCTATTCTACTAAATGTTGTCTAATATATTTTCACCTTCCACATACTTGTCACAGTTATTAATTGTTTTTAATAAAGCAAGACTGGACATTATTACAGGTATGCAGAAGAGCAGAAAAAATAAAATTCCCATACCATTTTTCTACTCTGGCAAGACATGTGAAGAGCTCTTTACAGGCTATAAATTTGTTATCTTAGCAAGTCATTCTAACATTGCAGATAAGTATATAAGAAGGCAAGATAGGAATTAGGGCGCAGAGACTGATCGACTGTGAGTTAGCGCTCACATTAGAGCTCTAACTCTAATGTGAGCTCTCCAAATACACTGTGAAGGAGATAATGAAAAGCCTTGAGAAATTTTAGAGGCTAAATATACATTATGAATGGCAAGTTGTCTTTTATCCTCAGTGTCACAATGCCAGTGGGACAAAGAGACAAATTTGGATCACTTATCTTTTTTTCTAACTGATATTAGCTTCGGCTGGGAACTTGATAAATTTGCTCTGTTAAGTAAGAGAAATTTTAGTTCTGCTCCAACTTAAATTATTCTGTGCTTTGTATTTTGTGGTTATCAAGTATTTTGAATGTGAACCTTTTTTTTTGGCCTTCCTTTTCCCATCCAATTCCAAAGAGAATCACTTAAACCAATATTGTGGGGATTATGTGACTGCAGAGCCAGGCAGTTCTGGGCAGTGACCCAGAACCTCTGTAATGAGAAAGAAAAAGTGGAAGAGAATAATGTCCTTGGGTTGTCATATATCTCCTCAGATGAATGACTAATACAGCTTTGTTTGTAGTTCTCTTTATGAGTGTTTCATAATTGTATCTTTAAAAACAATGAGACCGAGATTATTTCACAGTATTTTGTGCAGTCTGTGTGAATATTCAGAAGATTTTGAAATCTTGGCTTCTTACTGACAAGAATGGGGAAAAAATTAACAGAGACATTTTCAAATTAAATTATAATTCATAGGTATAGGCTGAACAGCTTAAAATTGTAATTTAAACTCTATTAAAATGATAAATATGCCTTTACAAATTGAATTCAATTTATTTCTGACATTAGTATTTAAATGTTAGATAAGTAAATTTGTTCCTTTAAATGTTGCAATTCTAAAAGGGATTTTAGGTCTTATGACTGACAGTGTAAAATGTTACAATTTTTTAACATTGTCACATATTTTGAAATGCTAATATTAAACTGTCTGTAACACTGAAGTCCTAAAATATGCTATGCTGATCTTGTGCCTTAAATCCAAATTGGTGGCACAGAAACTTAAAAGGGGTAATGATTATTCTGTGATATAGCAGTATATCTCTAAGGAACAGTATTTTTAAAATGTCCTGATTTACAGCCTTTAGAGTCTAAGGCTGGCTTCTTTGCTAATCAGATTTTATTTGTTGTCTTTCTTCTTTCCAGAGTTTGGACAAGTTCCTAACATTTACAAATTGTTCAGAAATCAAAGTATTTACATAGTGCAACTTCAAATGCAATCCTTTTTTTGCTACTGTAGGGTTATTAAAATATAAATTGCTGTCTCTCTAAATAGGAAAAATATTGCCCAGAAATAGACACATCTATTGCATACACTGGGTATAAAATATAACTTCTGAATGGTTTTTTGAGGTGTACAAAACATGCTATTACCAAATAACAAAATAACATTCCATTAAATTTTTTGTGAAAGTGTAAGGCCAAGCACTGATGCAAAAAAAATTATATGCATGTGAAGAATATTTATTTAAAAGATAAACAGCTATGGTGATTTAATTATACACATAACCTTCTGACCAATTCTCAGTAAGTTTTCAGGGTTTTGCCATGTACTCCCTCTCTCTATCATGGAAACCTGCACAGGCACCACTCAAATGTGTATGCAAATGTAAAGTTAACTAATTAAGCCTGAAAAAACAGTTGCTGGTTTTTTCTTTTGGGTTTTTTAAATTAAGACATAATGGAGATTTTTATACAATTTGTGATTGTGCTAATAGCTGCCAATTCTCTATCTGTTGCCCAGTATGTTGATGACTCCTGATTGTTCATTTTTTCAGGAATTTTGGGAGCAAAGGAAAAAAAAAAAAAAGTGTTACTTTCAGGATGGAAGTTGAATATTATATAGAGAAATGTAGCTTCTGATGTCTATAATGCCAGCACTGAAATCTTTGCTATATTTAGGGCTCATTTACGCTTATCACATTTACTTTATCCATTCATTTTCTCCAGGCACATAAGGAATATTCAGTTTTCCATTGCTGTATATTTATCAGACATAATGTGTAAGTGATGGAAAATCACCTTTTCCCTTTAATGTCAATGACATCTTACTATAAAGCTGATGGCATCCAATACCAAGTGTAGAGATGAACCAACTTTGCCTGTTTAGAAACAGTTGTGTATGTAAGCTGTATGCTTGAGTGCTGTGCTAAGTTTAGATATTTTACAGCAAGAGAAGAAACTGAGGTAGGAATATGCATTTTTGTTCATTTTTTATAGGGTCTGAAGTCCCAAGAAGTGTGGTAGCAATGCTTGCCACCATACTACCGTTATGTTGTACAATATTCTTATTAACAGTTCTGTATATTTATTTTACATGTTTAACATTTTTGTAGAGATAATTTCCAGTGCATATTTTATTTACATAAAATTTTAATTTTAGTGCATGTATTAAATGCCCATAATAGAAGCAAAGTAAATTTTCTCAGTGTATGTATCCTACAGAATGGCAGACCAAAATACATACAATGTACTAAAAACTAATTCTGTGAAAAATATTGAATACACTGCAACATCTGTAAGTTTCTGTTTTTAAAAAGAGTGTGAAAGGCAAGGAAAAAATCTGGATTTAAAGTAGCTAATTTTAATTTGTGTAACATTGTTTATTTTTATCTTGTTCATAATTCACTACCATTTTGCACCACTGATTTTTTCATGCATGCAGCACTTGTTGTCATCTCTGCTTTTTTCCTGAAGAACGTGTTCATGGTGTAAATGTGATGTCCCTCAGCACCTTTCCAAACACAATGTCAAGAAATATATGTAACTTAGTGTGTCTTTCATCTGTTGTTCGTAGTTCATTTTAGTTCATGCAACTTCTGTCTTCATTTTTTGTAATAAAGAAAACTGACTTAAAGCATTACTATCTGTATTTTCTTTATTGCTGATAAATTCTCCTTTTTTCTTGTACTATCTGCATGATATATTTTGTATCTGCAGAGATAATTTTTAGCATTGTATCTGCATTTTATCTGCAGTGTTTTATCCAATATTGAGTATTTTAAAAACCCAAACTAACAAAATACCAAAAAAAACCCCCAAAAAACCCCAAAACCAAACAAACCAACAAACAAAAAAACCTACCCCACCACAAACATCAAAGTCACTAAAATTACAATTCATTAATTTTAAGTCTTGCTCATATTAGGTGGCTGTCATGCTACTGCATTAGTGAACCAAGTATGTGCATAGTCTGTATAAATATGCAGCCTGAGCTTGATCCATTTTGATTTATTCTGCCTGATTGAAGTTGTATCCCCAAAGGAAGTTTTAATACAGGGAAAAGCTGCCCTACCAAGGAGGACTCTGCTGGAGTTGCAGTTGTAGCAGTCAATCATTTTAAAGTAAAAACATGCACCATATACTGGCAGCACTTATAATATTAAACTGCTCTTTTTGTAGCTAATGCTATAAAATAATTATATATTTAACATAATATTCCAGTTATTACTTCTTAAAGCTGTTGTGCTTGAATTTATATAGGACTTAAAGAAAATGCTGTCAAACTTGAAACATTTTCTCAACTTAAACAAAATCCTGAGATAGTTTGACTCTTTTTCAGATCTCGGGGCTGCAATACTCTACTTAGGGTTGTCATCCACTATAAAGATGCAAAAATTTCTCATGTCTCTGTGGTATATGCACAGCATGGTTTTGAATTCTCCTAAATGAAGCAATTAAAATAATTTATCCTTTTATGTAATAGCAGTTCTGAAACCACACATAAGTGTATGTTCTCAATACTCACATCAATCTTAATTAATCTGCAGACATCCTTAGAAACTCCTCCAAGAGACATGTTCAGTAAATCTACTGTCAGTTTGAGTGGAGGAAACTGGGACACAGAAACTTATTTTCCTAAGTCTACTGAAAACCAAAACCTGGGAGCAGTGCTGATGCCATGAACCCACAGTGCAGCCTTTCCCTCCTAAGGCACAGGAGCACTGGGGTTTCTCTGCCTGCATTTTTCTGTGGCTTCCCATGAAAGAAGACAGTGCTAAAAAAATAACCTTTACTCTGATGACTGAGCAAATACAAGGAAAAAGCTGCTGTAGCTGTAACTGGCTAACTTTTTAGGCATATTAGAAATGTTCCTCAAGTCTGCTTATGGATAGCTTGATTATGAAAAGGATCTCTTTTTTAAAAACTTTGCTAAAAATAGTAAATGACAATGCCAGAAAACATTTTCACAACACAGTATGATTTTTGTAGTAAATAAAGGGGGTTTTGCTATACTTTCCTTTGTTATCCCTTAATGACCACAGACAAAACACTGTTGCCAGAAATACTCAAGCTATTATTTACATTGCATTTCTTTCACTTAGCTATTGCATTTATGTCTATTAAGACACCTTCCTATGAAAAATGTTGGTAAGGGCCATTAGAGGAAATGTGGACTCAAGTCCTACTCAGTGTCCTGAGAGAGTCATAATACATTTTCCTGTAAAATTTAAAAGCAAAAATCCATTTCAGAAAACTTGTTGGCAAGAGGATCTCAGCCATAATGAAGAAAAACTCCTTCACTTAGATAAGCATCAGAAAAGTGCAACCTTTTAGACACACTTATTTCAGTAGCTCACATCTTTGTAACTGATAGTCCCGGTGGTACCACAGGCTCCCCTGACTCACTCCAGCTCAGGCTTCATCTGAGATGGGGAGACAATGAAGATCTGTCACTGATGAGTAGAAGAAAGTTAGAGGAAGCCAGTAGCACTGTCGCCTTATTTTTCAAAGTTGTGTCAAGTGTATCTGTCAGAACACATTACTCGGTTGAGCAGCTCAGAGCACACATCCATGTGTTTGTCCACTGCCCTTCAGCAGTATCTGTCCTAGCAGAGATCTGGCGAAAAAAACACTGAGGAAGAAAAAGCATTACAATTAATGTTGATTATAGCCTTGTTAGCATTTTTTTGTATTAAGGAATGGGATAGAAAAGAATGCACCTTACTGTCATCAAAAAGTCCCCCAGTAAATGTTGCATAGAATCCTAATGATTTCTTGCAAGCTGATATTGCAAATAGTGTGATTTGTTTATTTCATTTGAAGCAAGACATTATGCTTCTGGGTACTTACCTGGCTCAAAAGAAAAGTTTTATTCATATAAATTGCTGAAAACAGGTTGCAGCTCTGGATGTGGCCGTCAAAATATTGGAGATTCTTTGGGTAGCAGGCAAGGATCACTGGTTCTTTACTTCTTGTGGTCATGGGCTGCCACTCTTTTACTGTTAACTGCTAGAAAATTTTAGAGAGCTGTTTAATTTTTTGGTACTGCATTATGATTTTTTTGGTGCTCATCAATGGATAAAAAACTTTGAGATCTATATTTTCTGTCTTTTTAGAGGTTTTGAGTAAGTATACGCATTTTGTAAGACTCGGAGTCTTGGAAAAGTTCCAGATCGGATATAAAATCAAAGACAATATTCAGAGGCAGTGCAGAAATAACCAGTCATGGTTGGGAACATTTTTAAGACTCAATACAAAAGTGTAGCTCACCTTGATAAACAAGAATGTTTTTTTCCTGCCATGACCTAGGGCAGTATTTCAATTTCACCCTCTAGTTAGTTCATAATTTTCAAATTTTTACTTTAGCTTGAGAGCAGTTTACTTTATCTTCTGACTATCTTGAAAGAAATGAAAACCATGTATCATAACTCTGCACCATGTATTTGTAGCAGCCAGGTGTTGCCCTGTAAGCCAGGAAAGTATTTTACAACATTGCTTTTTCTTCCTTAAAAACTCAAATTACTGTAAAAGGGAGGTTTGGGTAATCATCTATTTTTCATCTTAACTTCAATCCATGCCTTCTAAGGAGGAGGGAAGGGAATAAAGAAGTTGCTAACGTGCTTTTTTCTCCCCAGCAAAATTTAATATCACTAAAGGTGTGAAAAGTACATATGGACATCACCTTATCCTACCCCCAAGATCACACAGTGCTTGTTATAAAGCTTCCAATTACAATTTTATTGTAGCAGTAGTTGAATATAAACAATGTGATTCTGTAAGAGCACAGAGAAATTCTGTCACCTCAAAGGACATAGGTTCATTTGACATTGCTCTGAATATATTTATGTTTCATGTTTTGTTCCTGTGCAGAATCAAAAGCTTTATTTTGCCATATGTAAAGCACACCTGTACACTGGCACAGGTTGCCCAGGGAAGCTCTGGATGCCCCAGCCCTGGAAGTGTTCAAGGCCAGGTTGGATGGGGCTCTGTAGAGGGAGGTGTTCAAGGCAGGGGAGTTGTAATGAGATGAGCTTTACTGTCCCTTCCACCCTAAACCATTCTCTGATTCTGTAAACACATACAGATGGAGATTCTCGCTTTTGACCTGCTTCCCTTAGAATATCTGGTGTGGAACCCTTACAGGAATTCAGTCCAAACTTATGTTTGAGAGTCTAGAAAATGTAACTTTTCTCTTAGTTCTTTTCACTGGAAAATTGCATTTTACTTGCTGCCAAAGCTCTTCATTCCTCTTTCTCATCAAATAATGATTCCTGAAAAAAATGTTCAATTATCTGATTAGAAATCATTAAAAACATAACTTATTCAATAAGAACTTGAATACTGCCAAAACTTTTGATTACATTTGTAGAAACTTGCTTTTGGCTTTTTTTTTTTCTTAGTTTATTTTTTACATTTATGGAAGTTTTTGAATTATATTTCTGTAAGTATTCACTGATGATCATTTATTTGAAGAAGTGGGTGAAAAAAGTGTCTTAAAAGTTGTCAGTTTCCTTCATCATCATGTCAAGGTAATATATTACTTGTGCCCCATTCTGTATTTAAAAAATATCCTTTTCAATTTAGCATATTTTTAACAAATTACAATTGAAACTCATTTGAACTATGGAACTTATACTTCTCTGTTCTTTTCTTTTTAACAAGAAGCGTTTTAAAAGGCCTTCTTAGATGACTAAGTCAGGTATAAAATAAACATTTTCAAAAAGTTTCTAAGAACTGATTCTTTCACATTGACATTGAATTTTTATGATTCAAATTGTTTTTGTTCAACTAGGAAAATGAAAAGGTATATAATGCATAAATACTTTGTTATTTTAGAGCACAAAGTAGAACTACTATTTTGAGTTTGTTTGGTACTTACCGGGCATCTGCAAAAACCCCAAATATTTAAAATAGCTTCTGTAATATAACTATATTATAACTATAACTATAATATAATAATAATAACAATATAATAATTTAATTTAAGGAAACACTTTTTGATAACAATGTTGCTTGTCAAAGTTGGTGGGAACACTGTTTGTAGTATGACATTAATATTTCATTCTGTCGCAGAATTAAAACTTCTGTTGATGTCATGACATATATAGAAAAAAAATCACATTGGTTTTAAATTACATGTATATTAGGATATGATTTTTGAAACCATTGAGGAGAGGCCTTAATCTGCTTTAATAGTTATTTGGATTAGTTTTTCAGCTGACTTTGGTGGGAGTACATAGGCAAGTACAAAGTCAAAGCAATTCAAGAAACAAAATTAAGCCACAGATAAACTTCTAAAAAAATAGTTTTGTATGTTTTCATTAAGATTAAAGATAAACCATAACACAGATAGATTTAAAGAACAAGGCTGCCCAGTTTCTATCTGTTTTCAGAAGTACATAAGATGCTCAGACAGGCTGATCACAGCGATGCTCCTCACCTCACCTCTGGATTTGGCCACATTACTCTCACCGTTTGGGGTGCAGTAGATAAAGGAGAGAAATGTTGGAAAACTGTTGACAATTTTAAGAAATCAGACTTATGAAACAGAAACCTACAGGAACAAAAGGGTTTCAAGCAGGAAAAAAATTACTTAGGACTTGTAGTGGAGAGCAAGGATGGGGAATGCTGAATGTAAAGGTAGCCATGAAAGGATGGAAAATATGCAGCAGTCAAATACTTGTGTCTCAGATGTCTCACCCATATGAGGAAAATTGAAAATTTAAAGACAGAGCATCCCACGCAAGGATGGCAAAACAAAGGAGCAATATTGCAACTGTAAACATTTCCTTCACTCGTCAATGAAGATACTGTGTAGTCATTTCTGCCACTGGATCACTTAGAATGAGAACTTTGCCATTTCACAATGTCCCAGGACACTGAAATTGCTGTTCACGGCAGTGGAAAATTTATCTCTTCATAGTAAAAACTTTTTAACACTTTATCAAGAAAAAAACTGCAAAAACAAAACCAGTAAAAAAACTCCTGAATTTCTTTCAAAATTCAAATTAAATCACCCAAAATTTTCTCCTTCACATTCTAGTTGATGGTTGAGAATGTACAGAGATTCACTGTATGAGGTCTTTAAGGCTGACTATAGAATTTACTGGTATTATAACAATTGAAATATATGAGCTTTTTTAATAAGCTGGATTTAAATATCTACCTGTATCTTTCGGATAATTCATACTGGCAAAAAAATTACTGAAGGTTTACAAAGAATTCACCAAATATGTGGGTGGATATAGGAATAAAATAAGTTTTGAAAGACGTATCAGAAAGTATAATATTTAAATAAGAATGCTATTGTTTAAAAAAGAAAAAAATATTTCAAAACATCAACTTCTGACATTGCTGATGGAGCAATGCATAAGTGATAAATCATTTCATTTATGCACCATTATTTTTATAATTTATGTAGTGGTTTTTAAGTCCTTCTGAACAAAGGAAATAATACGTCTGTTTTTCTGCTTACCCATCCTTGGAAATATATACATTGAATTCTAGCTTGTTGTATAATAACATTGTGAAGATCATTTCTATAATAAAACAACCCCTACAATAGACAACGAAGTCAATTGCTCAAGACGTAAAATGCTTCCCTTCTTTTGAAAAAAGTTTTTACTTTTCCATTTTAGAGTTCTAAACAAAGACTAGACAAAGAATATATATTTATTGATTTAGGATAACTTTCAAATTACATTTGAAATGGTAAAGGCATTATCATTAAAATTATTTAAGCAGAAATATAAAAATCTGTGCTTAATCTGAAAACAATCTATAGTGTATAGGAGAGTTGGAAGAGAAAGAAGAGGATGATATTAGTGACCCAATTAAAATATTTATATTATATTCCATTATGCAATTGTTTAGTGTCTGTTACAACAGCAGTCAAGTAATCTCCAGCCAGAATAATCTTGCTCTTATTTTGGCAACAGGCAGAGCAGCAGATGGAAATGTCCCAGTGAGTGGTGCTGGCTCAGGCATCACTCCAGGACATGGGAGTGCCAGGAAGAAATGCTGGCGTGCAGCCCCCATGGGCAAACTCACCCAGCTCCACTCCCCTGGGGTTTACTCAGCACAGTCTCACACCAGGAAATTGCCACTGGCCAATAGCTGAGCTAGTTTGGCATCTTCTTGAATTAGCTGAGTGCATGAGCCCTTTTTTCCCGTAGACAATGATCAGATACAAATCCTCTCCTCTATAAGCATTATCTGAATTCACAGACTCCTGAGAATCACACTGTCCAAAGGTGTTTGCACCACTGCTGTCATGGGAATATCAGCTGAGGCAAAACATTAAAATATTTTTCCTGAGATTTGTAATGAAGTAAAATTAGCTAAATATCAGCTCTCAAAATTCAAACACAGAAAGCAAGACCAGGTGTGGACTGTGTTTATTTTGAAGTGTTGAAATGATTGCATTTTCAAGGTACAAGACTAAACAAGATGAGGTCCTAACCCTATAATCATTTGATGATACACATATTTTATCGCATATTAAATTATTTAAGACTAAGTGCATGCAACTGTTTGCAGATTAAATAACTTGAATTAAGTTATTTTTCATTCTAATCCAGAAAATTACACTAATAAATACTGGTTTGTAAAAAATAAACTAAAAAAAGTCTCTTCAACCTTTCAGTAATTCTGCTTAGCACCACTGCTAATTAGTTGTATTTGTAATGCAGAAAAGATAACTTATATCAATGTCAATATTGAACATTGAAAATATTTTCCTTAGGCTGCTTATTGATACTCTTAGTCATGAAATGTTAAGATGTGATATTATTTGCTATTAATTAATGCCATTTATGTTTTTTGAACTTATTGGAATTTTGGCAATTGGAAAATATTATGCAGAAGAAATGATTTGTGATTTCAGTCAGGTACTGTATATGCGTAATCATCAGGACTGTTTATTTCCAATAATTTCTGAATGGTTCGTTCCTAAACATTCTTTGCTCTCCTGACAAACAGCTTAGAAAATTATAGTTTAGTATTAGTGTTATTAATACATCTCAATTTTCTTTCCTTGAAGACACTCTTTTTAATGGTCTTGGACTTGGTGCTGTCATTGGCCTGGGAGTGGCAGCCCTTTTGTTAATCCTGGTTGTGACTGATGTTAGCTGCTTCTTTGTACGGCAATGTGGATTGCTCATGTGCATCACCAGGAGAATCTGTGGGAAGAAGAGTGGTTCAAGTGGAAAAAGTAAAGAACTGGAAGAAGGAAAAGCTGCTTACTTGTGAGTATTAATCACATGGGTTGGAAACATCCTTGAAAGAAAAAGTTGGCTGTCCAACTTACATTAACTTTACGGCCGTTCTGTGGTGTCACAAAGGGAATTAATAAAATGCTTCTACTACTTGGAAAAGTGTTTCTCTGAAGTGTGTAGAGTTTTTTATTGCCTTTAAAAGAAAAGTTGAGACATGAAAAAGAAATATACTGTAGCTCAGTTTAGGATGACCTCTTTGTCCAGCTTGACACAAAGGAAATCAATTGTAATTCAGTACTAGTTGGAGACACAGATTTGGTTCGTGAGAAGCAGGTAATGGATCATTGTAACTCCATTTCTGCAAATCCCTCTTTGAGCTGCTAACACCCAGAAATTCAGCCTATGGCTATGACAGTGCCAGTAAATCCATGAATGAAGGACATGGTATTACAGAAAATCCCTGAGAGAGTTTTTCTTCTTAGATATAGCACTTGATGGAAAACCTTGATTCTTGTCTGTGGATTTTAGGAATGAAAGATCTTGTAGATTTTTTTTTAATAGGAGTTCTGAGTTGGATGTTGGTGAAATGGTGGTGAGTGATTGTTCTTTATAGCAACAGTCATTGAGTGTTAAACATGAGTGGGAAATAATCAATACTGATTCTCACAAATACTCTTTTGTAGTGGCTACTCCATCACACAAATGTGAATGAACTGATCATTGGTGAAAATATGGTGAAAATATGGTTTCTTAAATTATTATAGTGGATAGTGAGATCTCTGGCAAAACAGTTGAAGTTTACTGATTACATAAAATAATCATGCTTTAGAGACATGACATTTACTGAGTTTTCAGTAGAAAGAAGATTACATATGGTCCTTCATTTTCAACATTTCCCTGTTTACTAGAAAAAAAACATAATTTTCTCATCCTGCTCATCTGGTAGGCAACTTACACATGCACTGTAATATTTGTGAGAGTGCTGTCTGTGTGTGGTTTATATAACATTTGCTGGTCCAACTGCTATATGCCTCTTGCAATTGTCAGGCTTTATAGTTCATTATCCTTCAGCTTCCTAGGCACCATACATTTTCAGATGGATGTAGAGCACACTAGATCTTGCAGCCCTCATTATTCATAGCTGAGCAGGGTTCTCCATGCCACTTGTGAAGGTGTAAGTGTCTTTTTGGGATTTAATTCTGGCCATTTTGTTTCAGGCTGTGTCTTTCTTAGGTAACTTGGCCTTGTTTTCTTACATATCTTGGTTGGAAGGTGTAAGTGTCTTTTTGGGATTTAATTCTGGCCATTTTGTTTCAGGCTGTGTCTTTCTTAGGTAACTTGGCTACATATCTTGGTTGGGTTCTTCTTAAATAAGGTTCCATTTCAGAAACAGCTCCACAGAACAAATCCAGTTGTGAGAGGATACAAAAGCATTTATAATACTTCTAAGTAGAAGTAATAACACAAACTGGCTATTTCCTCATTCTCCACATCTGACAGTGAGAGAAAGACTAGCAGGGTTTTTTCCATCCTGTGAAGCCAGTCTGTCCAGATCAATAGAATCAAGATGTGAAGCTTCTGGCACTGAAAACAACTGTCCTTTCCTATTGAGCACAGCACTTCAGTTTATGCTTAAGTTTCCCATTCAGGGAGTGGCCAACTATAAACTGGCGTACAGACACTCCTAAATGAGAGGACCTTAGGGAGATAAAGTTGGAAATGTCACTTGACAGCAGTTTATACCTTGTTATCAACATCTTATTACCAAATGCCATTCCATGCTGTCCCAAAAAAAGCACTGAGCTCGTCTCCTGATATTAATTCTTGTGTTGCACTTCTTTTGCAAAAACAACTATGTTATTTAATCATATTTCTTTCCTTGTCAGAATGGTCTTCAGTCAGTCAGACCTTAAAATATTTGGGACAGTTCTTATTTTAGCCTATTCTCTGCATTAATAAACTGTCAGACTAAACTCCCGGGACAGACTTGAAGAGTCAACATTTAAATTTATATAAGGGTAACTGATATTGCCTAAAATTCACTGACATTTCTCTGTTTTAAAATGCTAGTTTGCATTCTGGATTTTTCGGTAGTTTATGATATGGTTCTTGGTTACATTTTGATTGTAGGAGACATATATATGTATATATACGTTAGATATGTTCTGTATGTAATGGATGATGATGATATAATCCATGTAACACACACAGACATCCATGACATAATGGATTTCCTACAAATCATTTTCCCTTCTTTAAAATTTGAAATGCTACAGTTTCTACCTTCTGTAAATATACATGACTGCAGGTCACAAGGAATATCTTTTTTAGTCCTTTTGTCATGCAATACTGTTTGTAAGACTGTAGATGTATCAACAAAGCAAGAAGAACTCACCAATCCACCACCGGTCCAACTTAGATCCCTAATCTTTTATGGTATGAAGTCGCCACGAAAGTTAAGTGCATTATCTACCAAAATGAACTTTGTAACCATTTGTGTATCTTAAGTGCCACTTGCAGAGATAAATAAACACATGCAATTTTGGGGTTTTTAAACAGACAAAAATCTTTTAGATTTCTACCTCTTAATTCTTCTTCACACTATTTCTCTATCTGGGCTACATTCTTATTAACCTACAAAGATTTTCCTTAAGGATACCTGTCAGAGTACAGTAGAGTTTTCCTGATACTTCCTGTTGCAAAAGCCTGTTTTATACATTATCTTGAAGAAACAATATGAAAATGTGGGACATGAATTAGAGAAGAATTTAGCCAGGTCTTTGGTGTGGCCTGTAGCAAAATAACAGCTCCCTACAACATCCCAGTCTGGAAAAAGTCTAAATAAAAAAAATCTAGAGAATAAATAAATCTAATTAAAGTAATAAAAGTAATTGTAACTCAGTTACCCTCTGTTTGTAGACTGCAGCTGATGCTGTTCCAGGATATAGGAAGAAAATATTTTCATCAAAAGAGGGTTTTTTGGTAAATACACACACACACACACACACACACACACACACACATATATGTATATGTATATATATATATATATATATATATATATATATATATATATACACATACAGGGTGTCATCTGATCTGCCTTTTGAGAGCAAAATTGCATAAAAGTTTATTATTATTTTAAATAAGTATTGTTAATTATTATGTATTGTTAATACTTTGTGGCAGTAAACAGATATTTCCAGATCACATCCATATTTCTGAGAGCAGTCCTGAAGGGAAGGACTTGGGGAGTCTAGTTCATGAAAAGATGGACATGAGCCAACAATGTGTGCTCACATGCCAGAAAGCCAAAGGTGTCCCAGGCTGCATCAAAAGCAGCATGACCAGAAATTCAGGAGAGGTGATTCTGCCCCTCTGCTCTGGTGAGACCTCACCTGGAGTGCTGCATCCAGCTCAGTAGTCCTTGGTAAAGGAAAGACATGGATTTGTTGGATCAAGTCCAGAGGATGACACAAAGATGATCAGAGGGATGGAGCACTCTCTGTGAGGTCAGGCTGAGATAAAGACTTTTCTGCATCCTTTTGAAACGGAATTTATGAAAAAAGATGGGGACAGACAAGGCAAGGGATGATGGTTTTGAAGTGAAAGCGGGTAGATTTAGATTGGACATGAGGAAAATCTGTTTTACAGTGAGGATGGTGAAACATTTGAACAGGTTGCCCAGAGAGGTTGTAGACATTCCATTGCTGGAAACAGTCAAAGTCAGACTGAATGAAGCTCTGAGGAACCTGATTTGGTTAAAGATGTACCTGCTAGTTGCAGGGGCATTGGACTAGATGACTGATGAATGTCCCTTCCAACCCAAACTATTCTATGACTCTTTGGTTACCAACAAAATCATAATGACAGCACTCACTGCTCCATCTCCTTATAATTAATTGTTTAACTAGCACAATATTTGTACATTGCTTACTTGTGAGAGGCTAGCGGTTGTTCCTCAAATGGGGGAAATATGATGTAGAAACAGTTTTTTCTACCAGCAAAAGCAGAAGGGCTTCAATTTTTAGCACACAAGGGCTCTTTGCATCGATGGCAGCTGGGGTTGTCACAATCCCAGGAGATTAAAGCACACTTTTGTGGTGTATGCACTCACATAATGGCTCTTTAACGCTGCCAGAAAAGTTCGAGTATAACTAGGCATCAAGTCCAATCATTATTATACTAGGTAAGGGAAGTTTACATCTATTCCCATGAAGAAGCTGTCACCTTATTATTAGTCATAAACAAAATGCTCTTTTGAGATGCTAATTTATCATGTTTACAAAGTTAGGGAAGTAACCATGGATACAGGATGCTTTGAAGACTTCAAGGAATTGCGAACACACTGTTAAATGTGTCTTGGTGGTGTTAGTCACTGATAATTAGTTCTGCCTTTGCCAAATTTTGAGAGAAGGGATCTTAGTAATTCTTTATGTGCAAAGTACATAGTTAATGTGATGATAAGAGACTAAAACTCTTTTAATAATTTTTAGGAAAGATGGATCAAAAGAGCCAATAGTGGAAATGAGAACAGAGGATGAAAGAATTACCAGCCATGAAGATGGGAGTCCAGTAAATGAGCCAAATGAGACAACTCCCCTCACAGAACCAGAGTAAGTAGCCTGATATTCCCTGGAGTTTCACACAAGCTGATTTTGGCTGTGTGGACAGACCAGACTTCCCACACTCTGAGGGGAGGTACACAGCATCACCAGACTGTGGTCTGCTGTGCCAAGGCAGTGTGTGAGCGTAGGGTTTGTTTGATTGGTTTGGTTTTTACAGTAATCAATCTAAATCATGGTACTTCACTGACACTGGCTAAGCACAGCAGTGCAAAGACTTTTTAGTTTGTTTGCACCTTGTCTTTACCACCTAGCCAGAAATTATTAATTATCCTGTGGGAACAATTCCCTAGCTCTCACAAATGACTTTAAATTAAATCTCACATGCATCTTCACACACATCCTGAAGATGGGGCACAAGGATACTGTGCTCCAGAAACCCAGCTCCTCACTGGAGTGGCCCCCTCCTGCTTTCATACATGTAACTGAGAACTTAATTGGGTATTTAAGTCCACACAGTATAATTGGATTACTCATGCTGAAGGGCAACCTCTGCTCCGTTTCCTCATCCCCCCTTCCTGTCCCTGCAACCCTGAAACCACAGAAGTTTGCAGTCATGCTCACAGGCTCTGGCTGCCTTCTGAATAATGGCACCATCCTTGTGCCCAGGGATGAAATTACTGAAGAAACGTCTTAGTTTTCTTTGCTTTGAGCCCAACGATTTCCATGTGTTGGGAAAATCTCCTATCTCATGACATCTTCAAGGCAACAAATTTATGAAGATGATTATGTAGTAAATACAGAAATTCACCTGTTGATAATTTGATGAAATCATCATTTCTTAAAAGGAGAGGGTGTTCTTACAAAACAGCCTTTTTATTTTCTGCAAATATGAAGAAATTTCATTTTTTGTCATTATGTAAAACTGTAAGAGCCAGGACCTTTAATTAAAAAAAAAAAGGTTTGCTACCAGCTGTCATTGATATTTTAAGTAAATAGGGAGTTAAGTAGCTGCACGTTAAGCTGTGTAGTTCTTTGAAGAAGCTGTGCACAAAGAGTTTGAATTTGTTAATTAAATAATTATGCGATATGTTGAATGACTACTGATATGTTTGCTTTTCATATTAGAATTTATAATCAGGGGCACAGTGGAAAGCCCACAGTTATCTAAAGAGTCAGGGGAATGTAGTTGTAAACATTGTACAAGTCCAGCAAGCCTTGGATATGTTAGTGGGTAAAGCACCAGGCCCATGCTTGTTCATGATTCAAGACTATTTTTAGCACTAGAGCTTGAAAATTAGATGCATCTTGCAGGAAACATGATACCATGAAAGATCTAGTACACTTCTTTCTACTCGTCACAATCATTAGATCAGCTGACAGTAGTGAAATATGAGAAAGTTAAAATCAAAAATATTTTATTATCTTAGGGGAGGGGGAAAGAATCAGTCCCCACTCTCATGACAGGAAATAAAACAAAAAAATGACCAACAAAACCCCCTGAAAAAATAACTCCCAGGAACTGGTAAGTATTTGATGGGCATTATGTTCTTGGAGAAACAGGACTGCTAAGAGATATTAATAATGATGACAGCTTCCTTCTTGGTAATTTCTTCCCTCATAACCAATGGCAAAAGGTGTCAGCAGTCCAAAGCACAGCTGTACAGATGTCAGCTAAAGATTTGGGACAGTGTTGCTTGGGAAACTAAAGGTGAAAAGAGATGGTGCAATGGGGACACCTGAAGGGCTGTTGATACCAGGGGAATATGGAAAGACCTTTGACTCAGCCACAGGTCACACCCAATGAAACAGAGAAGCAATATAAAGTAGGAGTGAGATGCACAAAGGGAAGATGCAGTAGAGGAGAAGTCAGTCTCTCAGTGTGAATAACACAAAAATACATTGTCAACAACAGTCAGAAAGACACATGCTGGGCAGGGTGAGGATGACCAGAAGGGATCTTGGAGGGCAGAGCTTAGCTTGCAGGAAAGAAAATTTCAAGGACATTTCTGGGAGGCAGTGAAACAAAGTGGGGCTCATTATGACTAATTCTGGCTGTCTTAAAGGTATAGAACATAAGCCTTGAGGTTAAATTGGATAAAATATTTTTAACAATTATTGAATTATGTTGTATAATAGAAAATTACACTCAGAACTTCAAATGCAATTTAAGAAGTTGAGTTGTGGGAACTAGTTAGTAAAGAGATTACTTCTTCTTACAACAATATTCTTTATTATATTGCTTGGTATATTATATGGCAAACTATTTTGAACCTTATCTCAGATGATCCTTGTCAAAACCATACTTGGAATCCACGTATGACGGATTAGCTCAAAGCACTTTACAAGTTTTAATCATGCTGGCAGGAAATCAGTTTAAGCTGTGCATTGGATATCGCACTTTTGTAATATTAATAAAATACCACCTACAATGTGGTACAATAATTATATTCCTAGACTGAAATTAATATGTTTCTAATATTGGTTGATTTTTTTTCTTAGTATTAATGAAGTTGGTTGAATTCCAGTATCAAAATTGAGTCATTTTTCTATAAAGTAAGAAAGGAAATATTTAAGCTAAAGTTTTGTGTGGGTATCAGCAGATTGTTGATGTTAGGCCACATGCAGTGCTAGAGAAGTCAATATTATTAATAATTGATAGCAGCCAACATCTGATTAAAGTAAGAGAACTTTTTGTAGCATTTTTTGTTGGATTTTTTTTAATCTTTTTATTAAAATGAATGAACATTTGAAAGGATTAGTCTGTTCAGCTGAAAAATATAAAATTCTTTCTAATAGATATACGTAAAGAAAAATTTGATGTAGAAGAATTGGTATAATTAGAACACTTACACTTGAATTAGTTAATTGAAAGAGGAAAATTATTTAATATATTAATAGAGATTGAATATGTATTTAAATCAAATGGAAACAAAAATTCCAAAATAGCAAAAATGTTGTCATAAGGAAAAAGAAAAATGTCTAATGTTAACTTGCATTCACAACTCACACCCTATTAAAACAACCTTCAAATCCACAAGTTTAAAATACAACAAGGTTTAAGAATGGTGCATGGACTTTGTGATGAGGAAGTTTTGATGCATAAAACTTTTTTACTTGTGTATAGTTTTTGTTGAGTTTTTGTTCTCTGCTTGCATGTAAAAGCAAGGCTAATTTTATCTCACTGTTTGCATGAGCATGGATTTCAATAATGTCCAATATCCTTCAACAGCGTTTTAGCAAATCTTCCTATTTCAAGTATTTTGTAACATAGTCTTAATCCACTTAAACCAATTTCTTTAAATTTCCACACAATACATTTTGTCAATTCCCTAGTTTTGACTTTGACTAAGTATTTCCTTGTTTCTGGCATCATCATTTGAGAAATCACTTGGTTTTTTTAAAAACTACATTAAATTAGGTTCTGGGAGTTTTTTAGTACTTGTTTTAATGTTTTGCCTAATCAGATCTTTGACACACATGCCTGCCTACCAAAAATGCATCTCATGAGCTGCCCTTCCTCTGCCCCAGTGTTTTACCTTCTGTTAAAAATAGATTGATGTTGATTGTGTTGTTTCCATTTTTTCAGGCATCTTGCTGTGTGCTGAAATCTGTTTCTTTTGGGTTTGCCATGAGAAACAGACAATTAGTAGATACCTCCCTCTGTGCTCAGATCCAGATATCTGATGATATATCCCATGTATTTCACTGTAGAAGAGCAAGTTAATCTTTGATTTCTCTCAGATACATGTTGTGCTCATTGTTTAACTTCTGGAAAAACAGAATCTTTCTTAGTTCATTTCAGACAACTTAAAATTCATAAGACTGGGAATTCAGGTATTGTTTTGCTTTATTTTCTGTTATTAAACACTGCCTTGTAATAAGACATTCCTACAAGATTCCTCAGACAGGTTTTGAACAGTGTATTGCTCTTTGGGACATCAAATCAAGCAAAGCAGAAATTTACTGAAACATTTAACAGCTATTATGAATAAAAAAGGCATATGCATACTATTCCCTAGTAAAAAAAAAACAGAAAGCAAAGCCAAACTGGAGTCAAGATTAAGAGCTATTATGCCCAGGAGACATTATTACAGGAACATCTCAGTAAACCATACATCTTTTTGACAGCCATATTTTTCGACAGCTAATTACTGGCAAAACGGAATCAATGATTTTCAAGACCTTTTTCAGTGAGATCACATTCAAGAGGGTGGGGACTCTTTTGCCAAATCCTCAGAGTTTTCACTAAGTCTTAAAAGAGCTGTGGGTTATTAATGACGCTACATTGTGTGATCCATGAAAATTAAACTGTAGAACTTTCTAATGATACCTTCTATTACCTCCTGCACCATAAGAAATTCTTTACCTATGTCTTGGCATAATCTCCAATAATAGCTGTGTTCTTTGGTATACAGTTGAATTTACATTTAGGAAAAGCATTAAAAAGAATTTAATCAAGGTTTAAAAGTCAAGCAAAAAAGCTTGACTGTAAGTGTTTCACAGTATCCTAGGCAACACATACCTCTTTACTGTCTTGAGTCAAGTAATTTGGCTTTTCTGTCTTATTGAAGAACTGCATTTTGAGCAGCACTGATGTTCTTATCATGTGTTTTTTGTGGCTTTATAGAAAAGGAAAGAGTTAATATGAATTGCTTTAAAAGCAGAAAACCTCAGTGCTCATAATAAAACAACAATTGATTACTTAAAAAAAAACAAATTGTTCCACATTGTGACCTATATGAACCATATACATGTTATAGACTTAAATTACAGATTGTTTTATTTTTGTGTTACCATGATTCCTCTTTTTTTTTTTTTTTTCTGATAGGAAGCTGCCACTAAAGGAGGAAAATGGCAAAGAAGCTTTAAATCCAGAAACCATAGAAATCAAAGTTGCTAATGACATCATCCAGTCAAAAGAAGATGATAGCAAAGCATAATAAGATAAACTACAGGTGTCTGGATAATGCATTTGGATTGAAGTAATCCTGTGACCAAAACTTTACAGCTGACCTTAATTTCTTGGGAAACTTAAGCTTGGAATAGTTAGTACATGTGTACATACGATGAAACAGTTCCTGTCTACAGTTCTTTTCTATATTTTTTTGTTGTTGTTAATGGTTTTAGTATGTATTTTTGCTGACACCAAGTCCCATGCTATAAATTTGAAAAATCTGCAGAATAAGAACTATAATTTATTATACAAAAAAGTGTGTCTATTTAGCAGAAAAAGTCTAAAGCACCCCTAACCACAAACAACATATCAGGCCTCTCCAGATCTTACAGTGCAAGCTACATACATAAAGTGCCATATGATAATGTATTTATTTCCATTATAATAAAACTAAATTTTAGGTTGTCTTAAAAAAAAAAAACAAAAATCCAACTCCAGTCTCAGTATAATGTTTAAGACCTTAGCTCTGCCTGACATTCAATAGTCATTCCAGCTGCCATTATCACTTGAGGCAATCAAAAAAACCCAAAACTGTTCACCACAGAGCCAGGTCCCACTGCAGTTTCCCCTGTTCTTCAATATTTATTTATTTTTTAAACTAGTACTCACAATATACAAACTCAAATAAAATTGGCTAAATATTTCAGAACAGTCTATTGGCCTCATCCTAACTACAAGAGTGTGACTCTGAAAGGCTCCAGGATTTTCAATGCTTCAGGTTTTCTGTATGAAAGTTTTAAAAGTTACATGTAAACTAAAATGCAGCCAAGGTGTAAAAAGCAAACTGGTTTTTAATCATAATCATCACTTTGGTATTTGTCCCAACATATTTATACATACAGGGTATTCATTTTTGTCTTAGTTCAAACCATTCAGCTGAGGGACAAAACTGTAGTTTAGTGAAGTAAATACATTTTCTCCCCAAATCAGTATAAAAAATATGAAACTTGGCCTTTTTGAATCAGGACTTTTCCCTTTATGATTTCATACCCTTTGTCTTAAGTACAATGTGAGAACAGATGGAAAGACGACTTTGTCTAAGCAGTTTGGAACAATTTTAAATTATTAACTAATGCAATCTTATATTCATCCAAATACATTTTTTTCATGTTAAGCTTTCTTTAAGATATTCCTTTTGATTATTCTGATCAATGTTCCCAACCAGGAAATTTGACTGATTTATTTGATCTTAAATTAATTCATACGAATTAATCATTGATTTAGTGGTGTCACTAACTGGAGCAATATAGTTTGTTTCCATTCCAGCATAGTGTATCCACACCTATAAAACTCTTCAAAGCCTTGCTTTGAAAGAAGTAGATAAACTATATCGAAAACTAGTCTGGAAAATTCTACTTGTCAGGAGTAACCGATAGAGTCAGTTGTGAATTTTCCCCATCTAAGTCATGCATGAGGTTTAAAGTATTACTCATCAAATTGTGTTTTCTCCATGGTATATCTGAATTTTCATCATATTTGAAGTCTTTGTACTTTTTTACTTTTGTGTAGTAAAACTGAAAGTGAAATGTAAAAGGATCTCCTTAAATTTGAGGAAAATATCATAATATCCTTCTTGTTAACCCAAGTTTAAGTGCATTTGAAGGAGCTGAGGAGAATATATTTGTATTTAATTCTTAGATCTTTCTTATTTTTCAAAACTGAGTTATTTAATGAGTTTTTTGTAACTTTTACTCACTTTGAGAAATACCTAAAATGAACCAAGGAGTTGAGGACAGAGGCATACTGCTGGTGTGGCTAGGATAGGAGGCCAAGTTCCCACAAAATCAGTACCAAAGTGAAAAAAATGGGTAAGAGGGGATAACAATATGGGATGAAAGTCATGGAAGATAACAACTGAAAACTGCTGAAAAGAAGTATCTCTAAATGCTGAGGCACTAATTCTGGGTGAAGGAACAACAGACTTTATGAACTCTCAATATTGCTCCCACATACTCGGCAGGCAGTACTACCAAATAGCTGCTTGAAATTATCAGATTTCTGATAATTTCTAACCAGATTAGAAATTATTAGAAATGATATCTAAACTGATAATTAGGAGAACAGTTGTCTCCTTTATCTGTATGGATTTATAGTCTTTCCAGAAGGTATGTATTTGCAGCTGGGCTTTCTTCTTCTATCAAAATGCAATGAAGGAACCTGGACAACTCCAGCAGCTGAGAATTATGTGGTTGGTGTGGCTTGAAAAATCCTCTCACACAATATTTTTACAAGATGAGGATGAAGATGGTAGACATAGTTTCCTCTTCCACCTGCTGTGACAAATTTGGATGGTTCCATTCAATCTTCTCTACACAAACAGTGTTTTTTCTGAAGCTAACCTGATCATTTCCACAAGAAGGTTGCCTATACAATGTAGCAGAACTAACAGTGTCTAGGCTCAACTGCAGATGCATTTCAAATTTTAGTACTTATTAGTTGAATTTGCACAAAGAAAATTCAAAAAAACGTGGCCTAACAGTTCTATTTTACTGGTTTATTTCGGGTTTTTTTTAGTTTTTGTTTTTGGTTTTTTTTTTTCCCTGGTATGGCCTCTAATTACAGTGAGAAGGGATTAGAAGATTTAAGAGGTCTTGTCAGCACATTTATTACTAATACACCTGGGCTACTCTTTACAAGCAAAATATATTGCAGTATTATTTCAATATTGGAAGCAAAAGCATTTCCCACTATACTGCATTACAAATCAAAAGCTGTTTCCAGGAGTATTTAATTTCTTCTTGCTGTTATGCCTCTTGGCAGTTGATCTGTGTGAGGGCTGAGAATAAAACAGCTCGAATTTCTGATGGACTGTCCAAGCACACCTTTTTGGTCTGTGGATTAATAGGTTATCTCTTGTGTTTTAACTCTGTGCTGTGCAGGAGAAAACCAAACTCTCACTATGAAAGAATGCTGAAAACACTGATATTTCAAAATAGTTCCAAATATTTCCAAATGAGGAAATAATTTGCGCATAGTAATTTGTAAGATATATGTAGAACTGGAATAACAACATTTGTTTATTTTCTTTTCCTATTCTAGATTAAAAAAAAAAACAAAAACAAAACAAAACAAACAAAAACAGGTATCTGTATAAATGTCACTTTTACTGTCTAAAAGTAATTTTAAGTGTTAGTATGAAATGTCAGAAGAGTTGACAAAATATAACTATTTGTAAAAGTAATCTGAATTGTTACACTAACATACTCCAGGGACCAAGGTGGGAGGGAGCCATTGAAATTAGTACTGAACAAAATGTGGCAGTGACAATCTCTTTAAAAAAATGGAGTAAAATTAAGTAAAACTACTTAAAGCTCCTTGTTATTTTTTGTTTTTTTAGTGGACTTGAGTTCTGATTTACCACAATAATAACAAATTTTATAATTAATATTTTACAATTTAGTAATCAAACGTACCCTGGAGAGGTTTTTCCTGGTTTTGTTTGTTTATTTGCTTTTTTTGATTTATAAGGTTTTTTTGTGGTTGCAGAAATATTTGCTATTCTGGTGATGCTAATGCCTAATGTGACAAAGATTAATTTATTCAGGCCTCAGTCTTGCAAGAAATTTTGTGTAGTTGAACCCACCTCTTGTATGGCACCACCCTGACATTAGTGGGGTGGATGAGAGTGGGAAGATGGATATACTTTCATGAGAGACCTTGCAGGACTGGGCCTACTTTCTATCTCTTCATAGATATCTACAACGTAGTTACACCGTGGCCATCATGTACAAAGGCTGTTTGACATCAGTCCCTGGTGCAGTGAATCCCAGCTGCTGTCTTCAGCCTCTGCATCAATGTTCATCCAAAAAAAAGTGGCTTTCTTTTCATGATGGTAATTAGTTTGATTATTTATTTAAGTGCCAATCATCAAACTGTAGTATAATCATCATGCCATTTTTTCTGTTTCCTAGACCAGATAATGGAAATGTATTTGTGCCTTTTGATAGCATGCCACTCTGCTTTATTAAAGAGAAATCTTCAATAATTTGTCTACAAAGCCTGTTTAAAAATAATTGAAAGCTTTACTGTCACATAATTTTCTGCTCAAATATTCTCAAATATTCATCTAAATCAAACTGAAGGTATTATTTTAAAGTAACATAAATATTTGAAACACAAAATTTGTAAAACTCTTTTGAGATCACGATTCCAATGAGGGTCATGGTGAGTGTCTTACTGCTGAAAAGTTTCAAATAGATGGAGAATGTAGTGGATTTGAAGGGGTGTTTTGACCAATTTCTCAAGTTCAAGAGTCAGATAGAAAGTCTCCTTAGTTCTATTTAAGTGCTTAGACCTAAAACATTAAAATTTTTCCTCAAATCAGAAAGATGATATGGAGCATCTTCCCAGCATTTTACCTCTGGAGATAAACTGGAGAGAATGTTCATTTTGCACTCATTTGCTTCCTCACCATTGCTATGTAAGATGTTGTAGGAAGTAACATCTTTGTAGAATAATTGTGTCTGTTGGATATTCACTCCTGATTAAAGGACCTCCAAAAAGACCACATATTGAGAAAGCTCAAGACCTCTTTGATCTATGGAGGGGTGCTAAGACCGCTACACAGAGTCACAGTGGAATCCAGGTCTCAATCCAGGCCTCTGGGATTTAAGACACAAACTGATTCCAGCAGGAGCTGGATTTTATTCATCCATCTCAGTGAGGCTCTGCATGTCCTCCACTGATCGAGTTATTTTTGTGAATCAGATTAACAGGTGTAAATGGAACACAAATGTCCTGCCAGATTCCTACTGACATTTTGGATAGAAGAGGTTTCTCTATCAGGAGTTTTCACTGAATAGTGATAGAATATCCAATGACAGTTCAATCTCATACGTTACTATATGTCCAGAAATAAAACATCTCTTTAAATAACTCACTATGGTTGCAATACTTTTTTAGGTGAAGACGAAAACATTCTAAGTAAATAATGATCTTTCTTAAATCTCCTTGTTTAGTTTCAGATAATCTTTCTGATAGATGAACAGCTACCATGGTTAAATAAACCTTTTTAAAAAATCTTCACCCCTTTTCCAGATTTATTCGAGTTTCTGAAGTACCCTGTCCACTTGACAGCAGTTTTGTATTTTTAAGTGATCTTCAGTATTTCCACTGCTCATATGTGTTCTTATATCAATTTACTTGGACCTGAGCCAAAATAAGCCTTACAAATTTGGCTTTGGATCAGGTTCTGAGAATTCTCAGTTTACCAGTCTATCTTTTCTCTTAAGAGGCATTGAGATCCTCGTAATGTTTGACTTTCAAACTTGAATATTGGCCATTTTTTAGCCCAGAGAAATGAAATAAATATTTATTGCCAAATTTGTATTGGCAGCTTTTAAGTCACAGGTGAGATCGGGAGCGGGCGAGGTGACCAGATGCAGCACCGACAGAGCTCAGGAAAGCGACTGCCAGGGAGAACAGGTGCCAAAGGGTGAGCCAGGAGAGGGCTGGGAGCATCTCTCCTCAGCATTGACAGGGGAAAAGGGGAGCAATTGAAGCAAAGGAGGCTGCTGAAGGGCACTGCCAAAAGGCAGGGTGATGAGAGCTCTGAAAATCAGTGAAGAGGAGGAATTAACCCTGCCGCATCCTTTAACTCCCCCATGTAATTAGGCTAGGGTTTTTCAGATGTAAAATGCAGGGTTGGAGGAAGGCAAGACAAACCCTCAGAGTCTCTACAAATCAATGACAAATACATAGCAGAGTCAGATTCCCCCAGAAAATAATTTTAGTTCTCATGGTGTAGAATTCTCACTAAGAGTTTTGAACTACTTAGACAAGGTTTTAAAAGGAGGAAAAAAAAGGCTTTCCTGCTACAATGAGCAGTCGGTACATATTTGTATGCTGTGTACAGTATGAGCATACCATATATTGTTTTTGTTATTCCACACGTTGTCAACGGCCCACTTGCGATATCTGCCACCTGAATTATATATTGATAAGTTAGCTACCACTGGAGCTAGTTTGTTTATTGTTTCAGAATCTTATGTCCCTATGAAATGCTGTGTGTATATATATATATCTCTATACTGTAAAAAGAAGTAATATCGCAGATGCTGGTTTTGTATTTATGAAAGACATTGAAAGTATGGCTTAAAGTATATCAATTATTTGTCACTCTTCACCATTTGTATATTAATAGTAAAGATACTTTTACTTTAATGAAGTGTTGCAGTTACATTTATTTTTGCTAAGTGTCTTTCTGTCAAGATGTCTGATTCATTACAAGTCTCATTTCCAAAAAGAAACCTACCCCTTATTTTACCCCTGTTATAGAATTACTGAATAATGCTCACACAGACCTGCAATTTATTATTCTCTTTCCTGTCAAAATATATCTATTGTTAGCATTCTGAGTCTCCAGCTGAGCTTGAGGCCCATTATGATCATCCCTAATAGAGAATGTGCTGATGGATAATATTATTTTTTTTCCAAACAATGCAAGCGTGACATTTTATAGGTATTTCATTTATGCCAGAGAAAAAGATTTTATCGACAGAAGTCACCTTATTTTGCCAAACCTAGAACCTTCCAAAAATCTTGTAACTGTGTTAGCACCACCAGGAGATGATGAAAAAAGGCCAGGCATGGTCTGTAATGAAATGGGCTTTTACTGCAGTCCTGGGTTTTATTCCACTAAAGATGGAAAATGGGCAAAGCACAGCACAGAGAATATAGCTCAGTCACTTCCCTGAAATGGCAGAGGGGTGACTGTGACATCCATATTACCACCAATAAAATTAAGTAACCCAAGAGAAACTTGTTAGATTGTGTATTCATGCCTAAGAATCAGTTTTCTGAGTGGAACCTAAGCTCTAAAAAACCACACCAGCCTAAGAATGGAAGAGCAGTATATAGGAGAAATATATTTTTTGACCCAACAGAGTCTTCACGGCTTCATTTTCTTCCTTCCACAGATCCTTAAACTCTGTCACTGCAGATGTCTTAGGCATGTGCCTCCCTAACTGTCAGTGGCAGCATTAACAATTAGCAAAAATATCTTTCTACTGAAAACCTGAACATGAGGGAACTGCTTCAGTGTCTTCTCAACATCAGGTTGTCACTGAAAGCTTTTAATATAATCATATTTATTGATCATAAAAACCCAGATATCCTGAAATTATGCATGAATTTAGTTCAGATCTCTTAAGAGCTAATCAGTTCAGTGCACTAGCCACAAAAGAGGTTGCCCCTTTAATTTTGAGATGAGTATTAATACAATTATTTCAAATTGCTGCTAACAAAAAGGTAACGTAAGACATGTTCAGAAACAGATTCAACGTTTTAAAATTTAACCAAAATATATCACAGTCTCACATGTTTCAGACATGCTACTTAAAACACAAGATAAAAAATTATAATCAGGTATATTGATAAAGACAATTTGTTTATCTGTGTCATTCCTAAATTAGATACAGCTGGTATTGCACCAAGAAAACCCAAACAAATGAAAAAAAAGTGCTGCACTTCAATTCTTGGCAAAATTAGATACAGCTGGTATTGCACCAAGAAAACCCAAACAAATGAAAAAAAAAAGTGCTGCACTCCAATTCTTGGCGAAAGATGACTAACTCTCTCATTGGAGCCCTAGCAGATCCTGAAAAACAAGCTGTATTTGTAAGCTCATTCCTATGTGGAAAATGCTTATTTTTGGGGATATGGTTAAAATTTCTTTGTTGGTTTATTCAGCACTTTCTAGAAAATCCCAAATCTCTAAACTGAGCATAGTATCAGACTTTAATTTCTGTAAAAATCCTTTATGCAGCAAAAAGATAAAACTGTCTTTGATTAAACAAAGCACTGAAGCCCATTCACACTCAGTGCCAGTATAAAGCAATGTCAGTGGTGTTGCTGAGGAAGAAGAATGAATCACATCTGGCAGGAGGATGATCAGGTCTACAAATTTGTAGAATTCTCTCAGGCAATCTGATGATAAAGAGAACAAAATTTTTGGAATTAAAAAAGAAAATCTTATTCTACTAAGCAAATGCCATCTTTTAGGACTAAACTGGGAAGTGAGAAATGATATCTTATTATTTTAAAATTTAAAAAGTATTTTCATTGTCACAGACCACAACATGATCAATGAATTTTATTTTGACATTTTTATCATAGATCATGGAAATAATAGTTCATCATTAACTTGTATCTGAAGGCTAAATAATCTTTAATCACAAGAAATAGAAAGTTGCTATGTACTGCTATACATTCTCCAAAACCATCAGAAATAAACATCAGAATTTTTTTAAGAATTGTTTTCAAACTGATTTATGAGTTACAGATATCTTTAAGAAAAAAGAATTTAGAGAAAGTAATGGCACTTGAACATAGTATACTGAAAATTTAATTGACAAGGCACTTGCACTGAAATTCAAAGTTCTCTGTGATAAGTAGCACAGATTAAATGTGGTGAAGTATTTTAGAGTTTTCCTATGCAAAACTTTTATTTGTAAACAAGTTTTGTAATGAGACCATTCCCTAATGGGATGTACATGTAAATTGTTACACTGAAGTCATGGTTCTGCCATTCTTGGAATTCATGGCATGCCCATCTGCAGCATTTTCTTCTATCCTCCTTTCTGTAAAGTATATATTCAGTAGAAAGTGGAAAAGTGTAATCTTTTGAAAAATTACAGGCATTTACTCTGGAAAATAGGAATTTTTTTTTTTATTTTTTTTTATTTTTTTTGCATAAAGGAAAACAGACAAAAATCTGGTGACATAACACTCAGATATTATTATCTCTGCCATGCACATGGCCACTTGTTTTCTTCAAGTCAACATAAACTCCCAAAGCTGAAACATCCTATTCCTGGCTGAAGGATCCATGGTCTTGTCTTATGCTATAGCATCCATATTTTTTGTATTTTCATGCAGCAAACATGCTGCAAATTTGACCAAAGAAAGTGTTTGATTGTTTTCTGGGAGTTTGATTCCATCATCGGACTAGGAATTCTGAAGATATCACTCTCTACTTGCTGGATGTGGAAATCAGAAGGAAGCAGTAATGTAGAGGCATAAAAGCCACTCCATCAATTACTGATGAATTTGCTGTTAACTCTGTTAACTAAAAACATCCATAAACCCATGAGGCAGTTAGAAGCTAGTATTAGATTTCTCTTATGTTTTTGAAATATCAGTGTTGAGGTGCCATGATGTCTGGGAGCTCCTCGGCACTGGGGTGTTGGGGGACCCATGAGGGATCTGGGAGGATTTGGCAGCCAGGGTCTCTCCCACCATCCTTATCACAGGAACAAGACAGCCAGGACAAAGGGGAGGAGTAGGTGAGGCAGCCTTAGCCCCAGTGATCCCAAGCCTAAAATCAAGCCAGGATCCCCCTGGTGTGTGAGTGAAGCTGAGCTAGGGACAGGGCTTGATGGCCCTGGGAGGTTGATATGAGTTTTGGGTTGTAGATGAGGTGGGGGGAGCTCCAGGCTCAGTTGGGGTTCCCAGAATCTGGAAGGTTAGAGAAAAATTTCACAAAGAATTTAATCTATTCTCAGAATGGGTTAAATGTTGAGGAGGAAACAAACAAAAATAAACAGGAGTTTGGAAATAGGTATTGGGAAAGTGCCCATTGCCAACATGTTACAGCAATAAGATATTGAGTATTCAGGTGTTTCAGGTTAAGCAAAATTCTCAGCTGTGGAAAATATAGTGCTACAAGTAGACTGATCATACTCTTTGCAGATTGGTTTTATTTTGTATGAGATTCTTGGGAGATAAAGTCCTTGTAGTTTGTAACTTGTCTTAGGTGGGAGAGCAATGAGAAAGGCTGTAGCACTGGATTAGGGGTCAGAAGGTCTGATTTCCATTTTGGGTGACAGTGGCTTGGATTGGGCAAATCAATTCACAGGAAAGTGTAGTTTCTTTTCCTCTCCTTGGCTATTTTTTGCTAAAGATTTGTGGACCCATTTATCCTACTGATTTTTGTGAGACCACTCTCAATAAATATAAGAACAAGCATAAACAGTTTGCCAGATTTACACCTTAGGTTAAAAGAGGGTTTTGCTGTGTTTTGTGAGAAATCCTTCTCCTGCTGCTTCATGGAGTGTGAGTGTGTTTGTGTTTGAACATATTGGAGCATTCAGCTCTTGCAATGTGTGTGTTACTGAGCACACATTTAACAGCTGACTTGGTACCACTATCTGAGCATGAGAGTAATAACAAAATCCTGAGAAGAGAATATATCCTCTGTAAGATTTTTAAGTGGCAAGCTGGACAAATTAGAAATATTATCAATAATGATGATGTTGTTAACTTCACCCTGATGAGTTATGCATTCTTTGTCAAATTATGAGAAACTGAATGCCTGTGCTTAGCTTCCCAAACCTCTGCTGTATCAACATGTTATGCTGCCTGTTGAGACATACTCCTCTGAAGTGTTGGCAGTTACTTCTATGTGAAAGGGCAGCCATGAATTAAATTATTGTTCAGAGAATAGAGAAAATATCTTCCTATACCACATCAACAAATTTTCCCTGGAAATGCTTGAGTAGCTTAACAGACAACAAAATAAACATTATCTTACTCTAGGTAACCTATTTTAAAATTTGCTATCTGTAATAGCAGAATTAATGTATTCAAGGATTTTTTTTCTTTAGTATGCCTTTTGAGGGCACCTTTCAAGGGGTTAAACAAATGCAAGTGTGGTGTGACTGTTTGGCAGCTGGCTGGTAGATGTAACTTGGCTCTTTCCAAGAGGTAAGTATGTATGTTCAGGCACTGTTACATCTTCAGCATTCTGACCTGTGTAACATCATCTATTCCTATAATGCTGAGCACAAAACCCAAACTTTTCTTTTCTGCTAACAATACATTGCCTTCCTCTCGGGCTCTATTTCACTATTCCTTCTGAAAACTGCAAAGCACTTAGGTGTGCTCCTAAGCACTTCTGAGGTGGAATTTTTGCTTAGTCCGGATAAATAATATTCCCTGCATCTTTTGTTTTTATGGATTCTTTTTAGAGTAGCCTTAAGGATGGATTAAGCTCAATTTACGTAATTGAATGTTTATTCTACTATGTAATTTTTTTCTTTGTCAAGCTTGAATAAAAAAAAATACAAACATGAGAAGTATACTGTGTTTTGCTTGTTCCCTTCTCTGTGCACAGACCTTTCCTTTGGACCATTTATGGATCTATTTACTGATGAGCCTATGGCATGACCTCCTGTTCTTCCTGTACTTGTAGTCATGACTCCATTGCTTCAACTTCAAAAATTTGTCAGGCAGACAAGTTGTGTTAGAATTGTTGTGGTTTAATTCACTCATTTAGCTGAGCAATCAGGCAGATGACAACATTCTGGATAATGAAGTATATCCATCTTTAGAAGGTTTTGGATTTTTCTTAACAACAATTCCCCAGTCCAGAAGTGGCCTGTTGGGCAGATCATCTGGGAATGGACTGGGTGGACTGGCAGACTTTGTAGAGTTTTACTCAATTTAAATGTTTGAACAAACTTACCTGTTGGAATAGGTTAATTTATTTTTAAATTGATTTCCATTTATTTGGGTCTTACTCAACGTGTTTGCAGAATGACCATACAATACATGTGTCTCAGAAAACTCTTTACTACAATAAAAAAACCACAGGATGCTATTATGAATGGCTAATTTGAGAACCTTTGAATATTTGTACACTTCTTTTTGTTAAATCTCACTCATATCCTTTCCAATTAATTGAGACCGGGCTGGATTTTCTAGAAGCAAAATAGACTGCCTTCCTGTAGCCAAAAATATTTGTATTTTTATCCATTGTATTTAGTAATACAAAACACTCTAAAAATTAGTTCCAAATCATGTTAAAATTGATTTCTGTCCTGTGTTTTAATTATAGCCAAATTGATCACTGTTTATTTGTCTTTTACAAAGTCTGTTAACACAAGGTTGTCAATCTCATGTAGAGTGCCATAATGTGTAACCACAAACATGTTCAAATCCAGAAATTTTCCATCTCAGCTGCAGTCTTTTCTCTTTACTCCCTTTGAGTCACTGCACACAAACTGCCATCGCACAGTGCTGCATTTAGTTCTGCAGGGAGTAATACTTGACTTTAAAAGAAATTCCAGCTTGTAAAGATACACCATACATCTCGATTTCATCAGTTATTTTTGTTAGGCTCAAAATACAATAGCAGTATAATTTAAGGTTTTATTAGATCTGAGTGGGATGGATGGAGATGACTTACAGCCTCTACGCACAGCTTCTCTTCCTGATTTTTATGGTCCACCACATGTTACTCTGCCATGGCATGAAGAGGTAGCATTTTCCCAAAGCGGAGGTTTACAGCTATTTAGATACAGGCAGATAGATATGGATGGTTTGCTTTGCTTTTTTTCTTAGAAGTTTAATATCTTCAGTGAGATAAATATCTACCTGCATCCGAATTAAGATTGATTCATCATTTGCTACAAAATATATCGGAAATAAACATCATAATTGCTTCCTTTTCATCACAATATTGTATCAGCTTAACTTCTCTTGCCAAAAAACCTCCTCAGACCATCCAGAACTGCCAAAACATCGGAGATAATACACTTCAAATTACTGTATTATAAAGCTGAACCATCTGTGCTGAGGTTTTCAGTGTTTCATGGGGATGAAAATAGGAATAGGAAAAATCCCATATAGGTTGTTATAAGACCTAACATGATATACATAAATTGAGTTAAGTCAGTCCCTGGTATGGTTAAATAGCCATCACAGATTTGCCACCTACAATTAAACCCAAAATTAGAAAGACTATGTCAGATATGCTGTGGAATCCACAGAGAGCAAAGGGAGGCAAATTGACTTCACTGGAAATTTTATCAAAGCTTTGCTTTTGTGGTGGACCCCAGCTCAGTCTCCATTTAAATACCCTAGAAGCAGGCTTTTAGTTATGCTCTACTATACAGAAATAGAATGTATAATGGACAATCTTCACTATTAATACTGATTCACCATGCAGGTTTTCTCTTATATTTTCCATCTAACTTCAGTAGACTTGTGTTTGTGCAGGTATAACCCATTCAGTGCAGTCTATCTGAGCTTCCTCTCACACTTGCAGCGCAAAGTTGGTGCAGAAAATGAAGTGCTGATACCCCACAGCTGGTGTTCTGTATTCATCCATGGCTTATAAATAGTCCTGTCTTTCCGTGCAGCTCGTGCCTAAGACTTCTCTGTACACATATTTTGAGCTAGGTCTGCTGTATTTGCTAAGCTAAAATTAATTTACTGATATGCAAGAGTTAACATAGCAGCTAATTTAAAACCATGTACTTTGGGGGTTTTTTAACATTCTCTAGAAGGATTATTTACCTTTTGTTAAAGATAATTAACATCCTCCACTTGTGCAGAAGCATGGGGAGAGGGGGAGGGAGAGGAGGCTGAATAGAGGAAGAAGAAAAGTTTTTACTGCCTAGTTAGTTATTATCCTAATTACATTCCTGATGGCTTAAATAGCAATTCATTGTATACAAAATGCTAGCCAGAGATACAAAAGAATTTATATTCCGTGCATATTCTGTTTATATAAGAAAATGAAGAAGAAAAATCATGGAGCAGGAAGGCAGAAGGAAAATCTGGATAGTGAGCTGCTTCCCATAAGGAGAAAGTTCACTTTAGGGTTTGTTTTAGTTCTCTCTTCTCCTAGTTAGAAAAGAACCTCTTCTTCTGTGATCCAAATCAGTGCTTGTTTACTTGGTGTGTGATTTAATATGCTAATAAAGAGAGAATGGTAAGATGCCATAGCCATTAGATTGATCTTTTTATGGCAAAGGGCACTCTAGATATAGTTGATAGCAGGATTGTCCATATCCAGCTCTTTTTGAGCTACAAGTTAATCAACAGAAATTCCTTCTCTTCTCACTTGTTTCTTTGACACAGCTGCTGCAGGAACTCTAGAGGGTACCAGGGTAAGTTCTTTGGCTTTGCTCCCATTGCAGAGAAGGTGTTTGTTAATGGCTCCACACATCCTCCTGGTAGCAAAGATCCAGCCTCTGAAACGACTGCTCAGAAAATGCTGAAACTGAAACAATTGTTTCCCCATGTGTTGGGCATTTTGGATGATTGTTCCTCTTCACTTTGGGCACATTTAAGGCTGCAGCTCTGCAAAACCAGTATTCCAGATTCTTGTTCTCAGCCTGTCTGGAGGCAAGGCTTTCCTCCATCCTAATTTTTGATGTCAGCCCTTGAAAAGACACTTACATGGGCAGGATAGAGAGGTCTGGTTTGTGCCCTAAGCAGATCAAGCTGCTGGGGTGTGCTGACGAAGTCCTACCAAAGCCAAACTAGATCCGGACAACTTCCTGGAAAGAGTTACATTTTGCAAGTCATAATAGAGGCCTTCTGTTCCTTGCACCTCAAATTCCATACCTAACTTCGTCCTCCTGTTTTTTGATTGTGGAAAATGTAATTGTGGTTTTTCATGCCATTATGTAAAAACTAAGTATAATGGTAATGAAGCAAAAAACTTCTTAAACTGACCTTGTATTCAAAAAGGACAATAATTATATATTTAATAAGGATTAAAAGATAAAAGATACAGGTGGGAAAACATCACTAAGTCACATTTTGACTCTTTCATTTTAAAGTACAAAGAGGAAACAACACATCTCTGGATAAGGATGAGAAACTTACAGTTTTGTTTTATTACATGTTTTAAAGGCAGTAATTTTAATATAATTTTTTTCCTCACTTTGCCAGATACAACACAGTTGTTTGTTTTCTTAATGTTTTTTTCCTGGTTTGTCATATCATATTTAACAGGACTGCAACTTTGGACTGCCAGCTTTTCTGATGTCTATGCACAGAACTTAAAAGAATTGTACATGCATTTTTTTTGAGCTTCTGGGATATAGTTCAAGAAAATAAACTTAGATGTACAAAATTACAAGTTGTTATTACAGAGAAAGACTACAGCACATACAGGAGAAGGAGAAGGAGTACCAAGAATTTACTGTTAACTATGCACAGAACTTAAAAGTATTGTACATGCATTTTTTTTGAGCTTCTGGGATATAGTTCAAGAAAATAAACTTAGATGTACAAAATTACAAGTTGTTATTACAGAGAAAAACTACAGCACATACAGGAAAAGGAGTACAAAGAATTTACTGTTAGCCTAACAGAAAATGATAAAGCCTAATCACAATGTGGCAGTTGTTGCTAGTTCAGCCGTCAGAACACAGTCCCAATTACTACAGAAAATCCTCATTAATAATAATGCCATTAAAATTGTTAAATATGATAACTTATTTTTGTATTATGCTTGCCCCTCCAATACCGCCCTGGATATGATAGTCAAGTGTTTGAGCTGAAGAATGTTCCATCTGATTTTAAGAGGAGCTGTTTATTCCTGCTGTTCTTAAATTTAATTGACTGACCCTTTTCTCCTATTTCATAAAATATTTTTGTAACAGGTACACCCACAGACTGCTGCCAATTTAGGAAGCTTTCAGAACAAAATATTGACCCTAAATATAATGTTATTTTGAAATCAATGATCTTGCTAAGATACCAGGGCTCTATTGTCATCTGCATATGAAATACAGAATCTCTTACTCTTCTGATGTCTTATACATGCAATTTTAAAAATATTTTTAATTGGATCCTCTTGTGCTATTGTGGACTAAGATACAGTTAATTCACTTTAATGCAACTTGAATTCTGAAAAATCAAACTATTTTCTCTTTAGGTAGAGGGATCCATAAAGAGTCATCAATGTCTTAATACATATGGAGATGCATGGGAGTTTGTAACAAAATGGTTTTGATCTAACAGACAGAAATGAATCATCCAAGAATATAAAATAAAACATGTATTGCTATTAATTCATAATACATATTGACAGGATTGTATCCTCAATTATTTTTCTAGGTTTCATAATTGTGCTGTGAAATTTTTCAAAAAATAATTTTGAAGCTGTCTTATGTTTAATTTTTTACACATATAACTCAATATCTTCTTTGCTTTGAAGTATTTTGTTGATTTCTGTCTTGCCTGGTATTATTTGATGCTTGTGTGTAATCGCTCCAGCAGGCAATCTATGCTATCTCTATAACCTGCTTTTGGGTCTGCCAAAAAAATTTTTTTACCTCAGTTGAGTAGTAGTTAATCAGGAAGAAAGACTTGAGAAGCTCTGATTGCATAAATAAACACAAGCATGTCCTCTCTGTGCACTATTTATTGTATTCTTCTGTTTGCTCTCACTTACAACTTCTGATTGGTAGTCACATCACAGAAGTCACACAGCAACACTTTGGCACAGTCTAAGTGTTTACTAGCTACTAATGAACTTCTATACATTTTAGTCTGCAGTATGAGGAAGAGTCAATGAAAATGCATGTTCATACAGCAGTTTAATGGCAAAGTTTTCCACTCTAGGTTTGGTTTAAGATCATTCCAGGTATTTAATGTATAGTCTGAAATTCAATGCAAATGCTGTCTGCAGTCTAGATTTTCTAGTCCGTTTTCCTAATGGTATATTCAAATGTCATTGAAGTAAAAGAATGAAGAAAGGACTTTTTTGTGACTTGATTTACAATTATTTTTTAACAGGCTAATTTAGTCTTTTAGAAAGAAAAACACTAGAATGAAAAGTATGTTAGAAGGAAAATACACAGATATTTAAGTAAGTAACTTTAGGCCAAGTGTCTCCAGCTATGTGTCTTAAAGTCCCCCATCAGTTTGCACCTAGAAAGTCACCATAAACATACAAATATCAGTCCTCTCCTCTTAGAACTTGGTGGCTAATTTCTAATTAATTATTTATTTGATGAATGTTTAACCTTTTTCCTTTTGACCTTATCAAGGCTACAATATATTCATTGTTCAAAAATATTAGGTTAATGGGTTTTGCTAATATATCTTGCTCTGTAGTAAAGTGAGTTTCAGCAAATTACATGTATTAGATAAGCTGGGCTGGAGAGTACAAACAGAGCATAAGATTAAAGACAACTTGTAATAAAAAAATATTTTATTTTTTAACCACTAGAGATTTTGGAAAGCATACTAAAAATTATATATAAAATAAGAAGCAGAAAAAATTACTTTGAGTGGCCTTTTTTAGCTGAGTTTGGTTTGTTTCCTTTATCCAAGATAAGAGCAGGTTGCTTTGCTTGTTTGTTTTTTTCTTTCTGTAATTAGAAATAACATCTTTTTAGAAAGAAAAATAACACAGATTATTTAACATATCTCTTTATTAATTATTTTTGTATTTAAAACAATAATTTTTGTATTTACAAATTTTTGTAAATTTGTACTTAGAAATTTTTGTATTTAAAACCATCTTTGTTTGTTGTTTCATTTATTATTACGTTACAAAATAGCTACAAATACTAGTTATAATATGGTGGGATTTTTTTTTTTTTTACATTCCAAAATACTTGTTTCAAAGAAACAGCTGCTATTAACTCCATCAAATGCCCCAGGAGGTCCCAATTTCCTGAATCCAGTAACATGTTTTCATCCATAAGGCACAGAGATACAGTACTTTTTTCCTGTCAAATGTGGATGCTATTGTTCTTTAATGGAATAGTGACAGCCTTGGCTCATCACTTTTAACATAATGCAAAACTCACTTTTTTTCTTTCTCAGATATTTGCAGTTTTTTTCCTGTATTTGAAGTTGTCAATATACACAGTAGAATTTCCAGTCGCAAAATCAACAGCATATTGGTGTGATCCCCCATTCCCCTCTCAGAGTCATGCACCTGGCATTTTTTAGAAACATTGTATATTTTCATAGTTTGACTAAAAAATTAAATAAAAGAAATAGTGAAAAATATATCACACATATACAGTTGTTTAGACCAAAGAAGTATGGACAGGAATATCACTGCAGTAATAAAATTCTCTGTCTTTAAGGTCTAAACATTTTGTATGGCCATAGTGACCAGAATAACTTTTAGAAATTACTTTTAATTATGCTAGTTTAATAGAGTCTGTATCTTTATAAATAGTTTTGACTTTAACATAATATTTAATTCATATACTAAGAGATTATTTACTCAGTTTATACACAAGTTTCCTGTGATAGTCTATGCTAAAGATTTTATTTTCAGCTCTTGCCTTATCTCATTCTTTCCTCTATCTGTAGTTTATTTCAACTAACCTGTTTCTTTCTAATGTTAAATCTAATCTAAATCATATTATATCCAGTTCTCCCTCATGAATAACAACACCTAAGTTCTAGCTGGAGCCTCTTTTTTTTGGTGTAATTAAAAGTAATAAAATTCTGAAATTTCTATTACTTGTTTCTTTCTCATGTCTTCAGACTAAAATGACATTGTTGTTTTGTCCCTGACATTCAGTATCTCTTTTCTATTCTTTTAATCTGCCTTTTTAATCTGTGTTTCATAGTGGAGTAGCAGATAGACCTTTCCAAGTCCTGTTTATGTGGCACAACACATACTTATGTTAGCTTTGAATGAAACATTTCTTGGAAGCCCTCAATTTACTTTGCCCACAGGCAGAAATGATAGAGGTGATGAAACTGTGATACTTTCAGTGTTTAGATTTCAAAACACCCAATTTGAAATCTGCCTGGAATCTGTCTTACAGCAGGCAGAGATGGGGCTTTGAAAAACTGTTTTTCTTCCCATGTCAATTTGCAGTTCTACACAAGCTGAAGTGATTTATTTGACACAGCGACCTTCAGTTACTTGTAAGATTTTATTGACAACTTCAGCTCTTTGCCAAATCTCTCTTTATTTTTACACAACTTCTGGCTGTCCTTGTTAGGATACATTAGTGTCAAACTGAGGAATGCTGATTAGGGAAGATGAGTCGTGTACTGCGGACAGGCTCACTATCACAGTCCCATTTCAATGAGGGCATAATGAATTTTGGCTCTGTGGAGAAGATACAAATTTGGATGTTTTCTTCTCCCTTTCTTTCCTCTTCTCCCAGCCTCTTCTTGGATATGCAATAGTCTGTTCAACTAAAAGTAGAAGTGAAAATTAAATGTCTGGCAAGGCTGAAAGTAAGACTGCACAACAAGGCTTGGACTCAAAGCAGGACATCTGAGAGAAATAGCTTTCTTCTGGAAGTGTGCAGTGACTGAACCTCAGACCTCTGTGAATCATTCTTAAAGGAAATTGACTAAAAGCTTGTACCTGAATATGAGGTATATCATTTCAATAAAATTATAGGATGTCAATGTAAAATGCTCAAAGTACAAGAAACTTTCACATAGTTTAAAAAAAAACCCTAGAGATGACATAAACATGAAAAATATTCTATACCTTTACTGTTTAAAATTCAGAAATTTAATGGAGATATTTTAACATTTTTCAGAAAATTAAATGAAAATAAGGTAAAATTGCACTAGGTGAAGGGAAAAGTGAGGAGTAGTTACTTCTAAATTATTCTGGGCCATTCAAATCTCAATGCTGAACTTCTCAGAATAATTCAGGCACAGCTTTTTAGAATCATCTTGGTTGTACATAGGGTGATTTATTGTAATGCTGCATCTGCAGATAAAATGAAACCCTGAAGAAAACTACTTCAGGGATTATGGCTTTAGTCCTGCTACTCTCTATATTTGATTTTGATGAAGAGGACTAGCAAATGTGTGTATTCCCAAAGAATAAGAATAAATTGTTTTAGATATTGCTTACACATGCCTCAAAAAATTATTTAAAAAAATCTGCTTATAAAGAGCCCATTTTTCACATGAAGAAATTCTGAGATTTTTTTTTTTTAGTTTGTCTCCATCCATTCATGGGTTTGCTACTTGTGAAATGTATTGGTTAAGTACCAAAATATAAAAACATCTGCACATACTCAAAAATATGCACTATACCTCCTTCTTTGTTGACTTAATATTAAAACTCTAAATTGACCACTCTCTACAGGTTGAGGCATAAGTTACAAACTGACTATGAATTATAGCTGTCAGTATTCACTGGCATGCATAAACAAAAACAAATTTGGGCTTTTCCCGGCATTCTTTTTCAGTAAAAAACTGACATGTAAATCAATTCAGAATTCTTCCCTTACCTCTTGTGTTTAAGGTGGTAGTTTCAAATTTGCTGCTTTAATTCAAGTCTTTGAAGGAGTCAAAATCCAAAAACTTTGTCATTCTCATTTTCCTGTGCTCTATTAGTTCATGAAGGCTTGGGAAGCTGTATTACTCAGCCCCATTTTGGTCTGTATTGCTCACACATGTCTCAAAAGAATGATTTAAAAAAAAAGTCTGCTTATTAAGAGCTCAGTTTTCACAAGACAAAATTCTGCATTTACTTGGTATGTCTCCATCCATTCATTCTTATTGTTTGGAATTCAAGTAAAAAAATCTCTGAGCTGGATACTTTTTAAATTTTAATTTCCACATGGTTTTACAAGGAAAATAATCTCTTTTCCTTAAGGAAAAAAGAAATCTCCTTTTTTCCTTAAGAAAGTAGTTGATAAAAGTCTAGATACTAGTGATGTTATGGCATCCCAGCAGGAATTTTATTGGAAAGTGTGGTAATTCCATGGTGCAAGGTAATAGGTACTATTGCTGTCATGTTGTATTCTGATAAATATATATACTTGTGTTGTTACAGTAAAAACACATCTTCAGACCTGCCATTAAGGAGAGAGTTTATCTTTGTTGTTTCTCTTTTGATTATTTTCTTCTCAAAAATCTAATTTGTGTAAATTTCTTATTAGGTAACTTTGAAAAGTAGTCCCCATTTTCAAATTAAATCTTCAGTCATATTTATTATAGGATCCAAATGGATAAAATCCCCAAACTTTTCTACTGCAGACCATGTGTTACTGAACAGTTTTAATAAAGTTAGGTGAAATGTGTATAAAGGAGGTTTCACTGAACACAGATGTACTTCTTAACTAAGGTGCCCCAGAGACTGCTCCAGCCTTGTATCTTGTTTACTTTGAAAGTAGCTGCTTTGTATTCGTTGATCTCAGAGTGGCAGTATCTCTAAAAAAGTAAATGAACTCTCAGGTTATCTGATTCCAGATAATTATCTAATTACCTTGAGTAACTCTTACCATGTTAGGCTTGTTAGACTGCTAGGGCTTGTTTATTGGAGCAAGTCCTTCTGGCCTCACGTCCAGTTTGGGAGGTTGTCTCCATTTAGGAAACTACTCAAGTCACTATTCAGAAAGGCATGTAAAACATGACCAAGAATATTCCTGTACCGTTTCCCTAGGTTGGAATGATTCTATTTTATCTCATAAACAGATAATTAATAAATTTTATATACAAACTTATTGGACCTGGAGTTTGTATGCAGTGATGTCAGTGAGATGTTTTGGTGTGATGTCCAGTAGCAATTGAGTATTCATGCTAGCAAACAAAGCAGAAGGGAGAAAGAATGCCCAGAAGCCTGTTGATCAGTCCTTTTCCCCACATACTGACACTAAATGAAAATGTTTTGAGTAAGAAAAAGATTAAAAACTTTTATCGTGAGGGCTCTGACATATACTGGTTGAGTGGTAATTTTTCTCCCCCTATAAATACTTTAATTAAAATGAGGTATTTATATAGTTATGCAGTTCTTCAAAGTTTTGATAACTTTGAGCTGACTTTCATCTCTGTTCAAGTAAGTTCATCATGGTAATAACATTTTATAGCCTTTCCAAGTTTTCATTTTCACCTATTTTATGAACACCTGCATAACGGCATAAAGGGCTCATATTCTTTGCAAAAATGCTAGTCAAATAACTCTTCTATTATTAATAAAAAATGTATGATTTTTTCCCTTTTAACTGAAGCTTTTGTATATATGTATAATGGAATTCCTGGTGAGACTATCAAGAAAAAAAGAAGAGCTTGTAAATCCTTCTCCTAACTTGTTAATGTGGTATTTCAAAGAATATGAAATCCATGCATCAAAGCATGTAGTATGTGAGTTTAAGCATGTGCTTATGTTCCTTTATATTCTGAACAGTACTAAAAAAATTAAAAATATATTTAAGAGTTTAAATAAGTGTTAAATCACTGTTCCCATTGGGATTACTGTTTTGACAGGCAGGCTGTAATGATTAAACACCTTGCTGAATTATAGTCTTAAGCATCTGCCTAATTTAAGCAGTAAATCCTATTGAGGCAAATGAGTCTTATCCTGATTAAGACTCTTACTGAACTGGGTGAAAGTGAGAGGCAGATAATCCTGAGTAACTTTAAAAGTCTGGCAAGGAGGCACTGAAATGTGTTCAGAAAGTGAAATATGAATTATAACTCCCCAGCTAACCATGTCTAGCACAAATTCCAAATGGTGCCAATCTCTTTATTTAGCAGATGAATCATGCTGGAGAACAGCTGGAGAATAAATCTATTAATGTAGGTAGCTACATGTACCTGGAAAGAGCAAAATCATGTTAACATGTAAGTGCTGTCAGGGCAGGAATTGGGCTGTGCTGGGTCCCAGGGGTAACAGGGCTGCCCTTGCCCTGAGGGGGATGAGCTGGGTTGCCATTGCCCAGACTGTCTTAGTCCAGCTCTGGGAATGCCCCTGGGGAAGGGGCTGACAGCCCCAGGGACGTTGGGTGGCTTGGGGGGGAGCTTTCACCTCTTCCCTGGGAGAAGGGAGCAGGCCATAGTATGGAAATATTTGCAAAGAATTCTGAACTGGCTCTGACAAGGAAAGTACACCACCACCAGCATTCCATCTGCCCCAGAGAAAGAGCTGAAGACATTGGTGTGTCCATGACATTCCCCAGCTTTCTGCTTGGGAAAAGCCATCAAACCCAGGCAGGCTTTGGGAACACGGGTGAACCAGAGAAAGGAAGGACTAGGAATGTCATTTTTATACAGTCATACATAAGCATATGTGTAACATTTTTAACCACTCTGAATTTTCTGTATTTGATTATTTGGCCCAACTGAATGTCAAAACATTCACTAGGCTGATAAATTCTTGGCTTCACACTTGTAGGGTGCTTACTTTTACCCATATTGAGATTTTGAATATGACAGTCCCTCCCAGCAGATGTTGGTAATGCACATTTAATTTATCCCAATCATGTCTGAAAAGTACCTCAATCCTGATTCACAGGGAAAGTGGGGAGAAACCCTCCAAATTAAGTTTAAAGAAATTAAAACTGAGAAGGTTGTGTCATTGCTTGATCTCTTATATTTTAGTTTTTAATGTTTCTTTTTTATTTGCTAAACAAGACTACATTTCAGCTGAAGTATGTCAGGTGTCCAACTACCATCTGCATTTTCCATAGATGTTTTGATGTTTATTTGGAGTTCCTAGAAAACTTGAGATGCACGTGTAAAACACATATTATTTTGGCAGCAATTGCTCTCGTTTATTTGGAGTTCCTAGAAAACTTGAGATGCATTTGTAAAACACATTATTTTGGCAGCTATTGCTCTTGTGGTCTGTTCTCAGAATGACATTAACTGTTATAATCTGGAAATTTTGGTTTTGTTTGCTTAGTGTAGTTTTAGAGGGGTTGGTTTTCAGTTTGTCTTCGTGTAGGATTTGTTTTTGGTTTGGGTTTTTTTTTTACTTTTTAAAAAAATAATAAAACCAGAGTTATTTTTGAGACTGGATATGTGGGGGGTTTTTTGTATTTGTAAAGTATCTGTGGATGTTGTTCAGAGACCAGTCTCGCTGAAATAATCTGATTTTGAAGTTCTCAATACTTTTATAACTTTTCCTTCACCCCAGCACATGAAAGAGTTTTTTCTGGTTGTGGGGCTTATTTTATCCTAGATGTTTAAATTATCTAGTCAATACTCCAGCCCCAGAAGCAACTGGGGTATTTGGACCTTTCTGTATTAAAAGGTAGAAACAGCTGTGGTATTTTTTTTTTTCTTGGCTGTCTGTGTATCTTCGCTTTTGTAATCTGGAGCACATGGAAATTCCTAAAAACAATTTGAAAGCATCTCTTAGGAATTCTTTCATTCTGTCAAGAGAAGTAAAGGTCTCATCATTTGAACTCATTTGCTTAGAGAGAGATCACCTTCTATCTAATTTTCCTGCCTCAGTGTGTGATGTTTAATTGAACATCTGGAGGAACAGCATGTCCTTTCCCCCAGGTTCAGGTTGAGAACTCTTATCTTGCTCCCGACAGAAAACTTGAGTTTCAAGTGTTTATATGTGTGCTCAAATTCTCTACCATCCCCCTGACAACTGATTGTTCCTGTGTTTTAATTAATACCATGCTTCTCATCAGGCAAATTTAAAAGAGTAGACCTGTTGCTATCTAAAGTTCTGTATGAGTATTAAGAGACAGAAGGAAGAAAACATTCAAACAGACAAAATAAACAGGAAAAAATCTTTCCACCTTTTGAAACAAAGTGATGGAAGTACACCCTGGTAAAAGCTTATTTGTGGGTGCTATTGATAAGGCTCTTGAGAATAAAATAAATACCATTCAAACAATTCAGGCTTGCAAGTTTCTTTTATAAATTTATTTTGGAATTTTTTAATAGATGAGCACTTTAAAAAAAAATAAAATTATTTTATGTATGACACTACTCTGAAGACCTGGTTTAGATTTTTTTTCATTTTTGGAATGACAGAATGCATCTGAAAAGGGGTGAAAAGATTGGTTCCATACTGGAGAATGTGGGGTTCTTTTCTGTCATGATCACATAGTAAAAAAAGTGCATAGATAACTGAATTTAGGTAAAATAAGACCAAAAGTACCATTAACTTCTCAGGTCAGAGAAAAATATACCAACTTAAGTTTGCCTTTTTGAAAAAATTAAATTGAGACATATTGACATGCGTTTTTCCCACCATGTAACCTGTTTTCTGGAAAAAAGAAACCAGAACTTCCTGAACTTAGCTGTTATTGGAGCCTTGCATTCTGTTGTCTCACTGTCCTTGTTTTCTTCTTCCATGAAATCAAGTTCCATTTCCTAATTATGACAGAAAGAGAACAGCTGAGCTATTACAGGCTTTTGCTCTTGTTGGATTTAGCAAACAGAGTACTCAATGATTGCAGCAGATGTCTCTGATTTTAGCCTTTTACCTCTTTCCATGGAGCAAATATTAGGGATGATCATAACCTGGAGACAAGCCCACCAATACCAGGAATGATGCATTAGGATGGCCAGAAGCCCTAGGAATTCATCCATTAATCCCAACAGCTTAATTTTCTGATCAGCCATGCTCACTGCATATTCAATTTTTTTTTTTTTTGTTTTATAGCATATTCTGAAATTTTCTGTCCTGGCCTGCTCCTCTTCCCTCTCCAGAATTTCTCCATTTTTGTTTGAAGACATCATTCTCTCAGTCCAAAGGGACTCTCCTCTACCTTTGTGATCTTTTTTGGGGCACAGACAATTAGATTGAAAACACACAGTTTGTGAATGACATGAAGTTTCGTGATGGTTACCCTGGAGGGAAGGGATTCCATGCAGTAGGATTTTAACAGGCTTGAGAAATGGTCCCATGTGAGCCTCAGGAGATCCAGCAAGGTCAAGTGCAATGTCCTGCACACGAGCTGGGGCAATCCCCAATTTACAGACTAGGGGATGGATGGATGGATGGATGGATGGATGGATGGATGGATGGATGGATGGATGGATGGATGGATGGATGGATGGATGGATGGATGGATAACAGCTTTGTGGAGAAGGATTTGGATACCCTAGTGGAGCTAGCAGTTGGTTAATTAGCCCCACAGGTGTGTGCAGCAGGCAGGGGTGGGGATGTGTTTTGTGTTTGTTGGAATGATTTCAGCTGCCATGGAATACAAAGTGATCTGCAGCAGAGACACTAGAGCCTTTCTCCTCCTAGTAGAACTGCCAAGAGAAGTGACAATACCTATGTCTTAGTGTGCACTGACTAAAAATGAATACACAAAGTAAGCATTATAAGCTCTGGAAAGGCAACTCCTGTGCATCAAGTAGCATAAAGAGTCAGCTGCAGGGTTTTGGCATTGTTGAGAGCTCACACTGATTGCAGGCAGTTCACTGCCAACCTTCTGCTGTGATAGATCAAATATGAGACCCAGTTACAAAAAGAGCTAAATACTGTTTTGCACTAAGCCTCCATTTGTTTATTAATGACAATTGACTGGATGAGACATACAATTTTGTTCCACGTTATTGTTTCTAAGAGTATGACAGCCACTCCCCAGTTTGGTGTGGCTCAAAAGGAATTATATATTTACCACAGAAAGCTCATGTGCAACATGCTTTTATATTAACAACATTTCATAAAGGAATGTATGGTCATTTGAAGATTTTTTCCAATTTGGAACTTTCTGGCTTCTCTTTATGATCTGAGCAGCACTTGGGGTGTTATTGTTTGTTTTTCTTTTCCTGATCATAAGGATTTTGAATCGTCAGATTCCCCAGTTAGTATTTACTAGTTGTCTTGAAGGATTTTGAGATACAGGATTTCTGTCAGATTCATAAATTTCTGTGCCTTCTTAGGTGTAGGTGTTGGTCAGAATCTGAGTGTATCAATCCTTTAAAGCAGAAGGGTAATGAAATCATACTTTCCTTTTTTCTTCCTGAATATTGATATGTGGTTTTGTCCTTTTCCATTTTTTGTGCTCCTTGTTGACTTAGTATTTCTGCAGACACCTAGGTATAGAAATAATATTTTCACAGTCTTAGTCTTTCTTAGTCTTGACCATTTCTATTGGACTTCTTAAAAAAGGCTTCTTTTTAATTCCAGCATCATGACTTCCAGTTAGTTAGGGGTACAATGATTAATACATTTAAAATGAATCAATTTCATTAATACATGGCATGTAATGAAAAGGACTTCTTGTGCTGTATGTATAACAAAATATTGATGTTGGGAATATGATTCTATGGAAATGAATCATTTAGGGTACATTGTAAAGGATAAAGATGTTTCTAGACCCTTCAAATGTCATCTTGAAGGCCAAAAAAAAGTTGAAAGATGATGAAAATGTACCATGTCTAAGAGTAAATTAATTAGGTCTTCCTTTGACTCAGGTATGTTTGAAAAGGACAAAATAGAACCATATAAAATACTAATGGTTGATATAAAAGTGTCTGATAGTAAAACTCTACTTGCTAGTAACAATTTTTTTGTCTGAAATGATAGTTTAACTTTTTTTTTTTTTTTTCAGGAAAATGAATGCTCTCTCATAAATTTTAGAGGTTGGTAGGTTTTTTTAACTTTTAAAGCCAAAATAGAAGTTTTTGTAATTCTTCTCTTTTGTGAGGAAAAATTGCAGTCTTTCAGATACCTTCACAACTGTGTGTTGCAATAGGTGATGCCGGCCCATCATATACTAATACAGGGAAAACACAATAGTGATGCTTCTCTCATTTTGTCAGACCTTTGGCTGCAAATAGAACTGTATTATAGAGAAAATAATATTTGTTGACAAGGACTTTTATAGGGAAGAGGAGCAGATTATAAAAAAGATGAAAATCGAAGAATAGACCTGTCTAATACTTTGTGTGTGTTTGTGTTCTCTGTCTGAAAGAATAAAAAACACAGTGAGAAAAGCTGGAGAGGAGGGAAGAGGTTGACATATGAAAAGGAAAGAAAGCATTAAGTTTCATGGCTCCCTCACTGTCTGTTAGAAATACTTCAAGAAAAGTGTGACTATCTCTAAAGGGAATTTTTGCTACCATTGGCAGTGAATTTTTTGCAAAGAAGCTTCTTATTTTCCCTGTGGAACCATATCTGAATTTAATCACTCTGGTAAGCAATTGGTTTCTTTTATGTGCTTTAATTCAGTATGCTTTATGGATCCAGACCTTTCTTCCTCATGTGAGTTTTGGCTGGATGAGGCAGGAGGAATTAGGCCCTAAAATACCATGATACCCAGTTTAAGGGGATTCTAAATCATGCAATAAAAGCATTTAGAGCCTCATGGTCTCCATGGCATGCATATGTAATTCCCATAGATATTAATAGAAATTCTTGCCGGTACTTTCAAGGTCAGGTTTGTATTAAACGCTGAATCATAACCCTCAGAGTGTCTTTGAACTTCAGTGGTATCTCTATGACTTAAGTCAGACAGCTGCTGGTATCTTTTTACCTGTGAAGGACAGAAGGTATAAATTACAAGGTTTGAATTTGTGTGTGTGCAGATTTTGCCCTTAGGCAGCAACCCTAAGCAGTAGTCACTGCTATCTATAGGAAAGTGAGAGGCACTTATAACCATTCCCAGGGATATCCCTCTTTTATCAAATTCTTGGAGCTTCTAAACAGCCTGTCTTTATGTAAAGTACGCTGCTTTTGTAGACCTTTCTGATACAGGTGAATCTGCTTAATTTCTGGGACTGAATTCAGTGCTCAGCTAGATGAACAGTAAAAATTTGATGGTTAAAAGTGTTATGCTTGTGAAAATGACAAAAAATCCAGGAGCTGCTGCAGTGAAAGCTTTTATCTGTGACTTTTATCGTGCGTGTTTTAAGGGAGAAACATGCAGAATTGTCAAGACCACTGCTCTCAACCAAAATCGTAAAGCATTTTCCCAGTTTTCTAGGATAACAAAGCAATGTGGGATATCTGCAGTTGTTTACATTTATTCTGAACTTATTTATGCCACCTAAATACATTTCCAAAATGTATTGCTTACTGAAGACTGACATTACCTAGTATAGTCATACAGCTGAAAACAGCTTTTATTAGATAAAAAAACCACTATTGTGCATTGTATTATTTGCCTAGAGCTCCTGGGATTAGTACCACATTTCATAATGCAATGTAGAGAATACACTTATGCAGTCAAAGCACTTTGGTTAGCAGCACAGAATTAAAAGCATTTTTAATGGTGACAATGCTTTTACTTGACACTGAAATTTCTGGAAAAAGTCATGAGTGTCCCCATTCCCTCAACCTTCCAGTAAAAATAAATTTTAACAAATGAAAACTGCATTTCATTGTTTATTTCCATATTTTTTCTTGCACTTCAGCAGTTTGAGTAAAGAAGAAATAATCTTATTTTGGCAATAAAATGAGTGCCTCCCAATAGCCAGTTTGGAAAACTAGACATAAGACTCAGGTTAGTTTTGTATATAATTCATCATAGCACAGGGGCTGGAAGGCAAACCCATAGCATTAAAAACAATTTTTCAGTATCTATTATATTTTGAAAGAAATTAAGATTCTTGAAATGTCATTAAAAATGAGCAACGATGTGCAATTATGAAAAGACAGTTGAAAAAATAATGAAATACATAAACCACATTTCCATTACCCACTACACTCCAGAATCTTCACAGTAATTGTCAAAAGGATCCTAAAGAAAAGTTCAAGCATGGGATAGGATGAAGGAAAAGTGTTTGACTTCTCAGGAAGTACAAAATTGTATGTGCTGCTGCTGAAGAGCTAGATGCTGAAGACTGTACAGAAAGCATCACCACTGATGTTATGGAGAAGTTTGTCTGTGCAAGATCAGGAGAAATCTGCATCTTGATTTTTAGATCCTGTCTGCTGGAGTTTAGCTACTGCCAACAATGGCAGCATAAAAGTGGCACACAAAAGTGTACCTTGAGAAATAACTGTATTTCAGTCTAGTTATTGGAAGTTTACAGTATTTCACACTTAGTTCAGATCTATAACCAGGTACTGGAGCAGTAAATGTTTGGCTTGCACTTCCCTGCTACCCACAGGAGAGCCTGAATTGTTCAGATTTTGTAATGAGCAGGGAAGATTACTTCTGTTAACAGTTTGGAATGGTGGTAAGCAAGTCTAGCCCTTGCATTCCTTTGCAGAATAGTTAAGCATGTTTGGAAATATCCTATCTTGCTGATTTACATTCAGTGTAGGTGACACAGATAAAATTAGTATTGGTTAAAGGCTTGAAACATTGCAGATTCTGTGTGGATGTGTAGCATGTGCTTTTACACATTTAAGCATTTACTGTCTATGTCAGAGTCAGCTGCTTGCATAGCTTTTGTGCTGGGTACATATTTTAAAGCCTGAATTGTATACAGTAAACCCTGGAATAATTTTTTTTTTTTATTGTTCTACCTCTATACAACGGCTGTTGAGTCCTGAGCCACCCAAACATTCTTCTGAGGAGGATAAATACAGAGGGGGCAGGATAAATTAAATGAGACAGTGCTTAAAATATCAGCTGAAGAAAGCATTGTGTAAAGCCTTTGGTTTGTAATGTTATTGTAACAGCCTAGGGAAAGTGTTTATGTACCAGATCTTTCCTGGTGTTAGAGATTCTGTGTATGGGTGTCAGACTGCAAACTGCATTTTGATTCTGCAGTTTGTTTTCTGCCACGTCTGTCTTCTGTTTTCATACTGTGCTAAACTCAGAGGAGGTGTCAGAACAAAATCTTGTACATGGCATAGAGATAACTATAGGGGATAGCCTAATTTTAACTGTCTATTAAAAAGAAGTATCCTTTGGAGAAAAGTATGTGTATTGCCCTTTCTAGTTCCTGCATAAGTCACATTTCAGGCCCAAACTTGAAAATCAAGCAGTCAAGAATCTGTGATCTCTCTTGTCTACAGAATTTCCTGAATTTTGACAGGTCAGCTGGAAGGACTCACAGCCATTTTTTAAAAGGAAAATAAGATGTGGTTAGGTGTATATATATTCTATCTTTATGGTACTTTGCATAATGTAGGTAACTTACACTGGACGTTACTGACATATTTCAGCTGGTGCTAGTGGTCAGAATATATTGCTTAATAACTGGACAGGTGCTGCTGAGCAATGGGAAATAGAATCTTGTGACACTTTTGATTTTGACAATGTAGTTATGTACTAATCTTGGTACCCTTTTAATTCTCTTCATTGTGGTGCCTACAAAAAATACTTACACTCTCTAATTAGAAGAAAGGTCCAGTGCTTTTTAGAGTGACCTCTGCCTGAGGTCCAGGGCTCTGACTTCCATGACTTGCACTGGACGATCAGAATTGGTATGTAAACTGAGGCAGGGAAATACATTTGTATTTTTGCAGGTCTTTTGACATGAAATTGTTTTACGATTTGCTGCCAATTTCTGTGCTTATTTGCATATCTTTATTTTATTGATGCAAATTTGCATATTTATTATTTATTGATGCCTATCTCTAAAATGTTTTGAAGAGACATCTTTGGACAGTTATGTGCCCAAGGAGTGAAGGTGGTGTGGTTGTGGAGATATTGTGAATCTTTTACAGGTGAGCATCTGTGTCTAGGAAGGCACCTGGGAATCAAAGAGAGCAGAGAGATTACAGCCTGCTGAGATCTGGAATCCTCAGAACAAGAGAGACAGGGAGCTCCTGAAGCAGCTCCAGTGGAGGTTGTAGAGATGATGAAGGAATGGAGCTTCTCAAGAGGAAAGGCTGAGGGATCTGGGGTTGTTCAGCCTTGAGAAGAGAACTGAGACCAAATGACCCTCTGTGGTCCCTTCCAACCCTTTGATTCTGTGAGATTGATGGAGACTAACCACACAAAAAATTTCTGATCAAAATGTAGTAATCTTGTAAATGCTCATCGCAGATACATTTGCAAACGTCCTTGCATTATTTGGGGAGGAGTAAAATTATTGTGCTCTGAGAGATTTTGATGCTTGTTCTTTTTAAGTGTCAGTCTTAAAATGCTTACTCCCTCAATGTTCAGCAAAGTAAATCAAATGTTAAAGTGAAATTGTAGAAGGAATTTTTGGAAGAAATAACTGAATAGCCTGGTTTTGGGTTATAGAAATCTTGAGGGACCATCAGATGTACTAAATTATCCAGTCCTTTGATATACAGAGAAGAAAACAAAAATATTCTGTTTATTTCAGTCTCCTGTCATTGTTCCCTTTCGTGGTACTGATTAGATCAGAGTATCTGTGCCTGTTATGTAAGAGAGGTGGGGGACGCCTGTCAAGGGACGCACTGTTGAGCAACAGAAGCAGTCTGAGTAATGAGTGATTGAAATGCACCCTCCTGACTCTTGTAGAATCACCTTTGATTGGAGGCCAAACATAACCTTTAAAAGAAAATATTGGAGCCATTTTTATAAAATAACATAGCTTATGTCATCTGCCTTGCCTGTAACTGTTGTTGCCATGTTTTTTTTAAGATATGCTCATTGTGATGTAATTATGATCTCTCAGTATTGCTTTTCAATTTAATCCCTGTCATCTTTTATGCTATGTGCTGATCCTCCACAAGCAGGCTGTGTTTGAGCTTCCTGGCTCTTCTAATGAGGAAACTTAGGCAGATTAGCACCACATGGATCAATAACAAGGCTTGGAAGGATCCAGCCAGACTTTGTTTTTCCTGACTGCTGGTCACATGCCTGCCCTCTCACCTTCCTAAGGAGGATGTTTCTTCCATCCTGCTTCCCATTTGAAAAAGGGAAGCTTTTTCTTTTAGGTGACTGTAGAGCAGGCACCTAATTTCTTGTGTTATTAATGTATGTTGAAGTGTTCAAAGGGGAGCTGCTGTGGCAGTGAAAACATTTTCCTCTATCTTTCATCTGAGTAGGACATGCAACTTTACCGCTGACCGGTTTTAACACAAAAGGCAACTTTTGTAAATTTTGAAATGGGGAAACAATCTCACAGTGTTTATACCTCAGGTTGTGGCTGTCCTTTTAAGGCAGCCTTGCAAATGTACTCATGTGTAAGAAGCTTCAGGGTCTGTTTTGAATATGTTCAAGAACTAAGAGTCTTTTATGGTTTGAAGTTCTGTCTCAGAGGCTCTTTCTGCATTAAGGGATCCTTGGGAATGAGGGTATAATTTTATAGGGCAGTATCCCAGAATCCATCCTAAATACCCTCATTGATTTGTGAAAGTATAAATACCAAATGCCCATCCTTCCTAGAAGCCTTAGATCCATGGTTGGATCAGAAGCACTGTCCAGTGAGTTACCCATGTGAGTGCTCATGTTATCTGGGGAAATGGGGGAAAGCTGAGGAGGCTGTTTCAAACACACTGATAAATTCTGGTATTTGAAAGACCAGGAAGGAAAGGCTGGGAATTCTCATTTTCCAGAACATAATATCTTTGTTCTGACTATACGGGAGAAGTGATCAGTGGATAGGAATTCTGTTTGGGCAGGAATTCTGCTTGGCAATTCAGATTAGTGAAAACACACGTTATCAAAACTGAGCCTTAATTTTCTGAGATAATGTGTAAAGACATGGTATCATTTACAATTTGGTTTCATATTAGACCAATATATTACTTCATTCTTCCTCTACTAGATTTTTTATTGATCTTGAGTATTTCTCTAAAGAGGTATCAACCTACCTAAGTTTTCATAGCAGATTTGGTTTTTAATGTATTCTCAGTCTTTGATCAACAGTGGTATTCAGCAGTCATGCAAGAAGCATGTGTTTTCTTTGAATGAATTCCAACAACCTTTGTAAAGGACTGCATTTCAAATATCAGTTGCTGTGCTTGACAGCAGTGTGTCTTGGAGACATACCTAAACCTAAATAGTCTCATGTTTCAGACTGAAACAAACTACATATTTCAAAATTTTCAGAGTCCTGTGACAAGAAAGTGGCTTTTAGTTACACAAGTATATTTACTGAGGAGGCAAGAATTGTTTTAGAGGGAGAAGGTTATTTTTTACTAATTTGAGAGAAGCAGTTTTCACTTCCCCTGTATTTGATATAACAGCTGAAGAATGACAGCATATGTTTTATGTATATAAAATGCAGGTATATGCCTGTACACTCATCCATGTGTTTTGAAAGACTGACTAAAACTTAGTAAGGATAAGTACAAAAAAAATGAGGGTAGCAAGGTGGTTTTTTATTTATATTGCAGAAAAATTGTCGTCTGCAGGTTGTGAGTTTGCTTAGAATATACATTTCTGACCTGCCTTCCTGAGAGAAGAAAAGAGCATGGTACATTTTAGTTATATGATGAATTTTCAAGTGTATGTTTCCAGATGGACTAATCTGTAGGCTCTGCAGAATCAGTGAAGAGAAAATTTCAACTGAGGTGACTCATTCTGGGTTTAGATAGTTCTTTAAACATAGGTAAGTTATGTTAGATGAATTCTGTCCGAATAGTAGAAGTGAAAAAAAAAAGATATATAGGTATTATTTTTTGTTTGGCCCTTTATAAAGACTACTTTTACTCTTACACCTTTAGTATGTCACTGGAGTTGGAAATTTCCAGGAACACAGAAATAGTCTCTTTGTGCTTGAAATTTAAAAAACCAAATCTCATGAGGTAGGCCAGGGCAAGATTTTTAAATAAACGTTTCATAAAATCCCAGAATGGGTCAGTTTGGGACGGACCACGGAGAGTCACTGGTCCCACCTCCCTGCTCAAGTAGGATCATCCCAGAGCACATGGCACAAGACTGCATCCAGATGGTTCTGAAATATCTCCAGTGTGGGAGGCTCCACACCCTCTCTGTGTGATCTCTTCCAGTGCCTGGTCACCACTCAGGGAAGAAGCTCTTCCTCATGTTCAGGTGGAACTTCCTGTGCATGTGTTTCTTTGCATGTCCTTTGCTTCTTGTCCCATTGCTGGGCACCACTGAGCAGAGCCTGGTCCCTGCTCTGACCCCTCCCTGCAGGCACTGACAGACACTGATGAGGTCCCCTCTCAACTGTCTCTTCTCGAGGCTGAACAGCTCCAGCTCCATCAGCCTTTCCTCATGAGAGACAAAATCCATTCCTTTATCATCTCTGCAACCTCCACTGGACACTGGAGCTCCACACCAGGAGACCTATGTCTCTCTTGTGCTGCATAGACCAGAATGGACAATGGACTCCAGACGTGGTCACCAGGGTGTTGAGTAAATTTCAGACTTATTGTGTTTATGCTTCTTAAGACATGCAATAAAAATTTCTATGTGTTACACTGGCACAGACACTGGCACAGACACAGAGACCTCTTTCTATAGAAATACATTTATTTTTGCATTGAATGATAGTTTCTCATTTTTCTTTCAAGACTTGTTCTTTACCTGTTTGTTTTTTTTCTGCATGCATTTGGAAAATTTTTTGCTGCAGCGATTTAGTAAAGTAGCTGAGATTGTCCTATCTCATGTATGCAATGTCACAGTCGTACAGCTGGCTATGACTTTTATAGTCCTGAGTAGAAGTGACTGCCTCTTTAACTCTGGAATGCCTATAATGCTACAAAATGGAGCAATTAGTTCCATTCAGGCCCCTCTTGCATTGAAGAATGGCTACTATTCAACCTTTCCTACCAAAAGAGGACAGATCTTTTGCAGCCTTATACCAAAAGTGCTTTATTTTGGGATTTTCCTCTGTTGGTTTGAAATGTGGAGAGAAACAGAATTTGAAGGAAACAAGCCCAGTGCATACCGTGTCCAGGTTTTTTGGGGCTGTCCCATTGACTCCTGCACAGCATAGGTTTCTCTCACATATAGTGAAAGAAGGGCTGCTTTGAATTGTGTTAGCATCACAGTCTCTTGAAATTTTCTGACAGAGAAAACCTGCTTTATAGACACAGTTCAGGTATCTGGAACTCCTGAAGGTCTAGTCCTGCCTTTAAATATTTGAAATTTAAAAAAAAATATTTTGTCACAAGTAATGTTGATGAAATCATCAATGACCTGTCAATCGAGGGCATGATATGAGGAGTGACCTATTTTCTGTGTTCTCAAAGGGTGTTAGTTTCCACTCTATATCTGAATGTAATTGTGGGGTTTTTTTGTATGAATGTATATGTTTAGAAGAGAATTGATGAATATCAAATTGTTTCAAGTATTATTTTATGACAGAAGCTTTTTTTTACTGATGAGCAGTTTCTTGGTTATTTAAATTCTGAATCTTTTGCATAGATTTCACATTTCACTGTTTTAATGTATTACTTCTTTGTTGGTGTATATAGAATTTTTGATTAATTGCAAATATACCGATTTTTGGCTAGTTTTTGAAGAACAGAGAGGTCTCTGTTTGAAAATTCTGAAAAAAGGCGCCCTTTTATTGTAGTATTCTTAGGGGGATACTTCCTGGATAATTTTCAGAAAGATAAATTTCACTGATTTACCTCCACCTATATGCTATTTTTAGATTCAGTTTCCTGGTAATATCAAGGGCTCTGTTTCTTCCAGATAAGCTGGCTTCACCATTTGGGAGAGCTAGACATTAGGTCCACCTATTCCATGACATTTATCTTCTGTCGTTCATCTTCTGCCATTCATCTTCATCACTGGTACAGTGGCCTTTATGCTAAACTATAAATTGATAAACAATTTGGAAACTTGCACTTCCTGAACCTTTTCATAAGCAGCACACCATAAATTAAAAGACAAGCAGTTCCACCTGAACATGAGGAAAAACTGCTTTACACTGACAGAGCACTGGAACAAGTGCATGGATGGGTGTGGAGTCTCTCCATCTGAAGTCATTCCAAACCTTCCAAACCCACCTGGGTGTGTTCCTGTGTCACCTGCTCCAGATGACCCTGCTTTGGGCAGGGGTTGGGCTGGATGATCTCCAAAACTCCATTGCAACCCTAAATATTTTTTGTGGTTCTGTTTTCAAATTTTAATGCAAAGGTGTTGTCCTGATACAGGGCAAATTTGGGAGACAAACTCGAAAGGGGTTCCTCGAGAAAGCAGATTCAAGCGCCCCTGCCCCAGCTGGTTTGGGAAAATATTTCCTTGGGGAAAAGTGGAAAAAAACCCTGTTTATTTAACTGGCAAAGCATTCTCCAGCACAAAAAAAATTTAAAAAGAACAATATTAAATAGAAACTTCTTGCCTCCCTGAAGAGATGACAGACTCAGGAAGTCCCTCTGTGGGCTGTAGCCCAGCTCACCCAGTCTCTGATCAGTCCCTCCGGCGCTGGAAATGCCGCGGCCCAGGCCCGGCCCGGTGGCCACAGGTGGAGCTGCTGCTGCTCTGCTGGGCTTTCAGTGCAGAGCAGGTTTGAACAGCTCCAAGAAAAAGAAAAAAACACAGTCCAGGGAACTCTGCCTCAGTTAGCTAGAAACTAGTTAAAGCAAAGGAGAGCTCTGTCCCACAGTCTGTCCATACTGCAGTATAGATTTCTGAATTTCTGAAAACAAATTACACTCTTTCTCTTCCTCTTCTTCTTCGACTGCTTGTCAGAACCACTCTTAAAGGTGCAGGACTTAACATCCAGCATAAACAGAACAGACAACTGGGGACACAAACATAATAAAGGCACCCCAGGAGAGGTGTCCGTAACACATCTCTGGAGACATCAGTGCAAATTACTTAAAGCTGACAAGCTAGACACTGCACATCAGCAGCAGCCATGAAGATGTATGTTATCTTTGGTCAATCAAAAGGAGACACAGTAATGGTGGAAAAATTGAAAAATCATGTAAAAGTGCCAAAAATAAGTAACCTGAATGAGCAGGATAAAAATCAGTAGGAATTCATATGGGTAGATCATATGAATGAACCCATCTACAGATGTGGTGGGGATGCTATATGTAAATGTGCACTAGCAAAAAAATCTTCAGTCGAAGGATGCAGCTTCATGCTGAGCACCTGTTCAAGGGCAGATTCCTTAGCTCTGGTATTGGCATGCACGGGGAGCACCCACACAACTGGTGTTACCCAAGTTCTTCCCTGTTGGCTGAAAAATAGGACTGTTCTTGGAGTACATTTGGTTTCTTTAATGAATCAAATTATAAAATGCAGGAAAATGTTGGTTAAAATCACATCAGGATTAGAATTCCCTAGTGATTTTGGAGAGTATTACACATCTAGAAAATGCTTAATATCTACTCATTTTTGCTGTGGTTTAAACCCAGCCAGCAACTAAGTGCCACACAGTTATCTGCTTCCAACACCTTCCTGATGGAATAGGGAGGAGAATAGGAAAGGCAAAATCCATGGTTTGAGAATAGAACAGTTTAATATTTGAATTATTATTAATATTATTATTAGCTGTTGTTGTTGTAAAATAGTAGTACTAGTAAGGGTAGCAATAACAGTAATACTAATAGTAATAATAGTAATAATAATAATAATAGCATCAAAAATTGAGATATTAAGTAGGAATAAAACCCAAAAAGGGCTAGTGGTGCACAACACAGTTGCTCACCACCCACTGACTGATGCCTTTCATATTCCTAGGTAGTGATTGGACCTTCTGGGACAGCTTCTCCCAGTTTATATCCTGAGCATGGCATTCTGTGTTATGGAATATCTCTTTGGCCCATTTGGGTCAGCAGTCCTGGCCATACTCTCTCCCACCTCCTCGTGCATCTGCTCCCTGGCAGAGCATGAGACACCGAAAAGTCCTTGACTTAGGTATGCACCACTCAGCAACAATCACACAGTGTGCATCATTCTCATAGTAAATCCAAACCAGTCAACTACTAGGAATAAAATTATTCGTATCACTACCAAAACTGGGACAATTATAAAAAAACCCCAAAAAACCAAAACTCAAACCAACCAAATAAATAAAACTACACACATGCCCCTTCCCTCCAAATTACACACACACACAAACGCACACACACACACCCACCCACCCCAAATCCCAAACAAAACAAAGCAATGAAAATCATATGAAAAGTCTACTTTAAAATCTTCTATGAACATGGTAGAGCTGGAATGAACTTGCAGTACATCCTTTTTAATTTATTTCCCTTCATTCCAATAGCTTCTCCATTATTCTTTAAGACTAACCTTTCAGTGACATGTTAAAGCACTAATAGTTTAGACAGTAAACATAGTTTTTATGTAGCAACAACATTCCTCATTCCACTGCAATTCTACCTTGCACAATATTACCTCTAGCTGTCAACAGCTTTAAATTATCTGCTGTCTGCAGGAAATGTTGATATCCACACTAATCCTTGAGAAATACAAGGCAGCATATTTTCTGCATTATTTCAGTGTTCTTCCAAGTAAGGTGATACGTGGCAATTATAACCCAAAGCATAAAATTTTGCATATAATCAAAATGGCAAGGTTTATGTTATTTTTTTTTTCTTTTATTTTCCCTTCAATTTCTAATTTTTTGTCTTTTTTTTTCTTTCTTTGAAACACACCTGAAGCTGCAATACAATCTAAAAGTTTGTAAGCATCTTGCAAAATTAAAGAATACAGTTGATTTCAATTTGTACTACACACGTGGATCCCCAAAAACCTAATCTATGTTACTCAAAGTGGTCTGATATCATCAAATAAGTGAAATGTCCCTGTGGAGCATTACATAATGTGTAAGACACAGATATGTCTGTGGAAAGGCTAAGTAATGATAAGAAGATGATGCTCATCTCGGTGAAATCAAGTAAATGTTCTCTTTTGCTGAGTGGTGGTTAGAAGCCTTTACTGGGAAAGAGAGCACAGCTCTGTCTATCTGCTTAGATCATCCCACTTGGATTCTCCACTCCTAAGTGACATGGTTGTGTCCTGCCAGCCCAGCTCTGGACTTTGCTCTGGGATGTTCTATCTATTCTCCTCAAGATTGACATTTCTGATCAACATCAAAGGTAATGCAATTTCTAGACCTTTGATTTTATTTACTATAGCTGCTCTATCTTAAAACTACCCTGAACACAGTATCCACAGGGAACAGAAGTTTTGTCATGTACAATACCATATCAAAGGTTACAAAGTTCATGTGTGTCTATACACAGCTCAAACCACTCCTCTTCAAAAATCATCTCTCATTCAATACTTGCAAAGGGGGGGTTGCAACATAAAGTATTTCTTAAAACATGTTTTATAGTGCATAGGAATTTTTATTTAGCTCACATTTAATATTTCAAAGGAGACTAAGTTCTGTAGGGAATACTGAAAGGCAGATAGTCACTCATTTGTTCTATTGGTATCTGATTAATAAAACCATCACTCAGTTAATTTTTTAGAGAACCATTTACAATTACTCTGGGAAGGCTTGTATGTTATCTCAATTTGCGGTTAAAATGCTTATTACTGAACACCAACTGAAAATGTTCATTTATGCATGCAATATTCATATATACAGATAAAGACCTTTACATTTAACAACTAGGACATACCAAAGAAGATAAATGTATCTGCATATTATTCTCAATTACAAAAACAAATCTCTGAAAATATACTAGTTAGCTGACAACTTCTGCTGCTGATTTCTGAAATTTAGTCAAAACAAATTTTAAAAATTGTGATGTTTGTGAAACACCTGGGAAATATTTGCTATATAGGTTTATGTCTCACTGATCTTTAAAATAAAGGTGTACATACCTTCTAGGCCACCATTATTATCATTAATCAAGGGATAGTTTAGATTGTGCTCAAAGCTTATCTTTTTCTAAAATTTGAAAAGTATATCACATGTTTTTTCTTTGTGCTTCTATACACAGTAACTAATTACTGTTCCTCACAATGACAAGTACTAATTATATACGACTTTTTGGAGGACACAGGCTTTACAGCTGTCTGATCTGGCACTGAGAATCTTTCTGTTCCTCCTCCATCTACTACCCTTTGAAGCATTAAAAATTATGTAAAGCTGGAGAAAACAGGTGAGAATTTCCTCTTAAAATATCTCTTTCCACAGAGCCTGAAAAACATGCAGTTCTTATTGCCTTTCCCAAGGGTTGTCTGCCCCTGCATTTGTGTCTATTATCCCTTTGTGACAGATCATGAATAGAAATACAGAGCACCATCACAGTGCATGGGGCTCAGTTCTTCTGTGTACAGGATGACATTAAAAATATTTGGCCAAAATACCAAGAACCTCCATATTTTCTGCAGCTACACCACTAGTATGCCACTACCATGTACTACTATATATTTACACAGATGTAGCAACCATTTTATCTCTAAAATCACATTTGATAACTAATTTTTCAGTAATTCTGCACCTTGTGTTTCAATATTCTGCCCTGGGAGTTTCACTGTTTCACAGAGCTCAACTAGGAAACTGCTCTAGGATTAGAAACAACTAGGATTAGAATCACTAATGTCTCCCTCTGATAAAAAAAAGGGGGAAAAAAAGGTGCAATCCCCTTCCTAAAAAATGCAACAGGGAAAATTAACTGGCACAAAACAGCAATGTATGGTTTACCCATGACTGCACAAAAAAATATTCATAGAAACAGTAGTTTCTATGAATGCACACCACAGATTATTAAGCACAATTGCAACAAAAGTAAAAATGAATCTTTATATTTAATGTTACTTATTAAATTATTTTGAAATATTCAAAGACAGAAATTATAATATAGTACAGCAATTATGTAATTATTTTGATATATTCAAATTGCATACAGTAATAATTCATATCAGAGTCTTCCTTTAAGTACTTGATATCTATGTTGATGCAGTAAGAAAAAACTTGTAAGGAAATAAAGCATAAATCACCATTTAAAGTTCTTTGGTGGATACCATTATTGCAGCATCTCCATACTAACAGATGTATGTTTCTTCTTTCCTCAGAAGAAGTTTCCCAAAAAAGAAAAAAAAAATATTTTCATCTTTGACACAGAAAGCACAGAAAAATGTCCTAGTTATCAGAAAGCATTTAGGAACCTGGTTAGTGCCAAAACTGAGCTGGTAATCTGAAGGGTCTTCACAAAATTATTCAGGTTAAGAGCCATCTCTGGAGGTTGCCAGTCCAGTCCTTGGCTCAGAGAGCTGATGGACAAGGCAAGGTGCCCAGGACAACCGCCACTTTGTGAGAATTTTCAAGGATGCCACACAGGTGCATTGGTTGCTCGTGGCCTCAACAAGGACCCTTCCCCCACACCAAGTACAGGATTCCATGTTTCCTGTTGCTGAACTTCTCAACATTCCCTTCCACCCATTTCTCCAGCTCACATTATTGTGGAAGGCTGTACAACCATCGCTTTGGTCCATCAGCCCAGTTGGATTTACCCACAAAGCTTGCTGAGGGTACCCTCTGTCCTGTCATATGGCTCAGTACTGAGGGTATTAAGAAATACTAGGGCCAGCACTGAACCCTGAAGACCACTACGAGGGAGTGGATTTTGCCACTGATCACAACCCTTTCCGCCCAGCCCAGTTTCAGTTCCACTTCCCTGCCCATTAAGTCCACTCTGCATCACTTTTTCAAGTGTGATGTGATGTGAGACAGCTGAAACCAGCAACATCCACAGTTCTCTCCTCATCCACAAGACAGTCACCTCATCAGAGAAACCCTTTGGGTTTATCAGGCATGATTTCCCTTGCTACTGCTCTTCAGGATCCTGAATTCTACCATCTCATGAGCAAGACGTCTCCCATCTCCCACATCCTCAGTCAGTCTTTCCTTGTTTTTAATACCAGGTCTAGTAGGTCATCTTACCCCATGGGCTTCTCCATCACCAGTGTCAGGAATGCCTTCCAGAAACCTTCATAGTTTATGGTCCACAATGCTGCCTTCTTCAAAAGGTGTCATGGTGGTTTAAAACACACTTTTGCAAACAGAAAAGAAAAAAAATTTCATCACCCCTTTCAGAGTCAGTAGTTAAGTTACTTCCAAACTGAAGCTTCTCACCACAATTATATCTTTGAGATTATACACGTCATTAAATATTTTAAAATCCCCACACATAATAATTTTAAGTTATGTAATTTTGACAATGATGTAAAAGTGTTAGAATTTTTTGCATACAATGCACAACACTAAGGATAAAGGAATAAATGACAAAAAAACATTCCTGAAAAAAACAATTTTAAATGACATAGGCAAAGAGAATTGATTGAGGGTTTAACAAGCTATATTCAACCTAGTGCCTAGCAAAACATACAGCAGAGGGGTTGAGTCAAGACTCTCTATTCATTTTATGAAAACAACTTAGAATGCTCTTACGATAAGAATAAATATGATATGGAAATACAAAGCTTGAGCATTTACAAAATGAATTCTTCTATATTTATATCCTCGGATGAGCACTGTGTCTGAAATATTTTCTATGCAACTGCATCAAGCCAATTTGTACCAAAATCCAATTTAAAAAAATGTAGTTTTTCTATATCTTGGCTTAAATGAGCATGTTTATATTACTAAATATATACACATGCTTCTATACACACACGCAGAAATCCTTCAGTTCATCACTTCAACTGTATATATTTATATACAAAACATATCTAATACATACAAAAATGTATTTGTACACTCTATCAGGAAACCCCACATTTACAAATTGCAGGGAATTATAATTTAAAAATCACTATGAATTTCCTCAGTCAAATACTGTCTATTGTCTTCCCTCTCCATCCTTCAAAAATAACCCCCAAATTTTCCAAGTGCAACAGAACTGGTAAAAAATGTTAGACAAAACAATTTTTAAATTGATGTTGTAAGGTATTTACTCGAAAGCAAAGATGAGCATAAACTAGAAATGCTCTTATTTTTTCCTTTACATTTTTTCATAGAAGCATAATTTATTATACACGCTCTTACTCTAATAGGTTACATATCAAGTTTCAGTTAGAAATAATTTTTAGAAAGAAGTTGCAGATCCCTTAGGAAGTTGATCTAAGACAAAAAATGAACACATAATCAGAGACTCTTCTACCACTGCACCCTCAGCTAATCAAAATATTGTGTATTTTCCTTTCAGAGTACAAAAAGTATTATGTTAATATACAGACTAAGACTCATGTATAATATGGTACCAAAATGGCAAGTTTTTCTTCAGACAGCAGGTAATTTCAGCTATTAGAACTGACTGTTATTGCATGATGCATTTTAATTGAATTTCTTTAGTGAATGCAATAATTTATGTTCATTTTGTAATTCTGTTACCAATCTAAATGTCGTCTATAGGTCTTGTCCACCACCATTACCAGGTCTGCCAGGAAATCTATTGCCATGCATCATTTATATCAATATTGCATTGTAAAGTGTGCAGAACTTCAGATATAATATAGATTTTTTTTGGCCCTGCATTCAACTTTCTTGATGAGAAAAATCAAGATACAGTGTGGTTGCTCTTGCAGAATATATTGATTCTGAGCACACATAGCTCAGGCAATCCAAGAAAACACCCATTCATCTGCAGGTAGCCAATGAAAAAGAAAACTAGTGGTGTTTTGTCTTGCCTAGGACACAGTGACTACCAGCCTGGCTGGAACACATCTCAGGAGAGAAACATTTTTGAGGTGTCATGGTGTTCAACTGAGTGAAAACAGAAGTCGTCAGTCTTTCCAGGATTCCTCAAGTTAGTAAGTGAAAGAAAGCTGGCAAATGCCAGCTGCAAGGATTCCAGTGCATCGCTGTCCTTCTGTGCATCAAGGAGAGTATGTAATATACATGCCTAGCTATTTTTGGCAGTATTCTGTAACCACAAAAGTCTAATGGACAAACCTGCCATTCAATTCCCACATGGAGCCTGAGACTGCCTAGAGCAAACAGCAGAAGCCCTAAGAGACAAAGCAAAAATTCTTTACAGCATTCTGATTAGGCACCAGTGAACAAGAGCAACGAGCAATAAGCTCTTTCTCTTCATTCTGACCAGGCATACAGCAAGGGGAAAGCTTTCACAGTAACTGACAATGCCTCCAACAAAGGCCTGAGGAAGAAGGAAAAAAAGATAAATTTCAAAGGTCTGTATTGCCAGAGGTCCCATCTTTCCCATTTCTAACTGCATGTTCACTCTCTGATTAGCAAAGAAAAGGGGGGAAATCAGCCCAAGTCAGTGCTGTTGACACAAAGTCAATTTTTGCAAATGGTAGGAAACAACCCCAGCGGTAGATTGTCAGATACTGCACTACTGTGAGTAACAGTGTAGTAGTCATGCTAAAAAATAAAGTGCGCATGGCATATCTCTACGGACAAAGATGAGGTTGTTTGAAGTGAGGCAAAACTATACTAAATTATGATTCATAAAGAGATTTACTATTCACTGCTTTTAGATCAATAAGCTCAGAATTTAAATTATATTTACTTAATTCTGATTCTGATGTACAAAATCTCTTTTTCCAAAATAGTGAGCTTTAGAGTCTTATATGAAGACAAGTTCCTTATTTACAAGATATAAATATCTTACTGCAATTTTACAATGTCTGGGTCAATTTTACCTAATTAGATATTTAAATAGGTCTGCATGAAGTTTTCAAAAAAATTAGACTTTTAGTATCTCTAATAAGAGAAAAAAATCCTGAATTTATGAAACCTCACTGTCAAAATTTTTAAATCACCATCTTTAGTGTGAACTGAAAGAACTTTAGCTTTGAATTTCAGTATACAGGTGTTTCTACCAATCCTTTCTGGTTTGAACTTATATCTGAACAGGAAAGCAGTATTTTACATAAAGGGCAGCACATCAGTTATTTTACTCAATCCAATGTTTCTTGTGATCTGCAAGAGGTCCCTCATTGATACAGCAACTGTGTTCTTGAAGAGTAAATACATGGCCAGGCTATTATACTGTCTTTCCTTGTCTTTTCTATAAGTAATTTATATTCTCAGACCTCAAATCACAGGGATTATAGGGTTTTATTTATCCCTTGAACAACTAGGATAAATCAGAAAAGAAAACAATGTTTTTATTCATGTGAATGTCCCTGGACAATCTCGTACTGGCCAGAAAGCATAGAGGCCTTAATTCAAAATTGCCTGCCAAAGAAAATGTGCCCATTGCCCCACACTCCCTGCTCTCCTAAAAATCCATCTGTTATAACAAACACTTCAGTGTTAACATTCATCCTGCATCTGTTCTTTATTGAACTTCTATTCCTTTGAGCTTTAGATGTTACCTATAATTTGAAGAATTTTCCACTTTTTCCCTATCTTCTTTGACTCTAATTATTTTAAAGATCCATACATATGGATCTTTGTTATGTAAATAATTATCAGAATAAAAAAAATGAAATGAGAGTGAATATTGTGTTTTCAATCTGTAATAATTGCCCATTAATACAATTCTGCCACTGAGTATGAGCAAAGAAGTATTTTTTGCTTCCATTTTTGGACTTCTAATCTTTCTATAACTGATTGCAAATACATAACTCAAAGGAGTTCTTTTTCTGTTGTTTTAAAACCAGCAAATTTCAGAAATAATTTTGGTTGTATTTCAGAATTTTTGAAAGTAAGTGCTTAACTTAGTAGTAAAGGATTTGGATACCTATACTTAAAATGGTCAACCCATTTCTTTCTAAAGTTGATTACTCAATGCACTCTGATGAGCTGCTGTGATAGTAAACAGATTTCTAGGAAGACATTTGTGTTTTCCTTTCAGGTTCTAAAATTATTTCCATCTCCACAATTCCTTCTTTGAATGGCTGATATACCAGATGGTTGTGATGGCTTCCATGGGCTTTGCCAGGCTGGAGAAATGGGCCAACAGGAACCTCAGGAAGTTCAAAAAGGACAAGTGAAAAGTCCTTCCCCTGGGGAAGAGGAACCCCAGATACCAGTGTATGGAAAATGGAATTCCTGGTGGGCACCTGGGCATGGGCCAGGGATGTGACTATGTAGCAAACAAGGTTAAGGATGTCCTGAGCATTAGGAGCAGTGTTGGCAGCAGGTCAAGGGGACACCAAGGGATGTAGTTCTTTCCTTCTACTCACCACTTGCGGCAAGGCCACATCATGAGTGCTGGGTCAAGTTCTCGGCTCGCTGCTGCAAGGGGGACATGGACATCCTGGAGAGATGGACTAGATTATCTCTCCTATGATAAAAAACTGAGAGATCTGAAACTGTTCAGCCTGGGGAAATAAATGTTATGGGGAGACCTTGGTGGACACAAATATCTGTAGGGAGGGTGACAAAAAATTGGAGCTTGTGGCTCTTCTCAGTGTATCCCAGTGAAAGGACAAGAGGCAATGGACAAACTGAAAGACAGGAGATTCCACCTGAATATTAGGAAATAATTTTGTTCTCAGACAGGGTGACCAAACACCAGATAAAATCACTCAGGGAGATTGTAGAGTCACCGTGGAGTTACTTTAAAGGTATCTGGATCTGGATGTGGTCCTGAGCATGGCAGTCCTAACTGAGCAGCCAAGGTGATCTCCAGGGCTGCCTTCCCACCTCAGCCATTCTGTCATTCTGTGAAATTTAGTCTACTGGACTCAGCCGTATTGCTGCTTCTAATGGGTATCCAAACACATGCCTGTGGAAGTTACTTCTCACATAGCATTTCAAACAATACACAGCATAATAAAGAAAGCTAGAAATAAAGTAGGATGAACCAACAAAAATCCTTCTTTACTATAACTTGGTGTCATAGAGGACAGAAAGAATGAATCATGCAAAGCTTTGGGATTTAGACACAAGTGCTTCCAGGATTCCAGTGTAAAGGTTTAGAAGTAGAAAGAAAGAAATGTCTGAAATAACATCTAGGTAATGGTAGAAACAAACATTTTTAATTAATACTTGAAATGGATGGTTAAGATGTCACGTTTTGTTAGTGTCTATTGACAGTTTGAAAATATATTGCAAAGTACAAGTGTGTCACAGGAATCTGAAGAAAATATTCAGTATCATCAAGGTTGCATAAACAAATGAAAAATTGTTTTCCCAAATGAATAGTTAGAAAGAATTAAAGTTCACAGTTTTTTTTCAGTGTCTGATATTGCCACACCCAAAAGCAGTAGCACTTTGACAGTGGAAACACTACCCTCACAGAGAAGGGAGACAACTGCCTACAGGACTTCCCCAGAAATTAAAAGTTACCTGGAAAGCCATCTAAAATCTGACTAACACCTTGCAAATTACCCACTTTTGCAAAAAAAGCTGCTCCTTAACATATGTGAGATTGTTGTCTGGGTTTCAGGTTCTGTTATGCAGCTACCAGTTTTCAGATGTACCCTTTATAGTTACCTCCTGATCTGGCTGATGACAACATGTTATTGGACATGGATAACAAGTAAAGAAAAAAAAAAGTATCTAACCAAACCTTGATAACTAGGAAAATATCAGGGCAAGAAAGAAGAACTTGATTTACTGAACACTTTTTGACTTGTTCTATAAGTTCAGTATAATATTATTTATCAAAATCTCTTCCATGACAAAGCTAGCATACTGCATTCTGAAGAGGAAGAACAGCATGTGAAAAGAAAACCTTTTAAACCTGATATATGGCACTGCAGCATAAGGCTACAGAACAGCTTCTGTAAAAGACTGATCAGGGCTTTCTTTTTATTCATATATGGTGCTTCATCCTCCAGGTTACATGGGCACAAGAGAAGTATTATCTTACCCAGAGCAGGACTCCCAAAACAATAATTGATGCAGGTATTACTGCAGCATTCTGCTTGCTTTATTCTGAGTCATGTAAACAATTACCTAAGTCAAGTTGCACATTTTATCTGAGCAACAGGAACAATAGTTTCTGTACACGCTTGAGCAGAGTTCAACCTTTCCTATACCTTGCTTTAATTATTATGATAAAATCTTTACAGTTGTTACAATCCCACTGAAATGCTGTTTGGGATCCCACAGTGAGTTTCTCTGGGCTGCAAATCTTCATGAAAACCTCATGCCCAATTACACACCAGTGAAAGCTTTTGTTTGCAATGAAATTGATCCACCATGATGTTAAACAGAGAGCCTCGTGCAAATCTGAATTTTCCAAGTAGTTAAAAGATATAAACCCCCATTTTAATTTGCTAGATATCTGTATTTGACAGATCATAGGTCAAATAGATTGTTGGTTTGGGTTTAAAATGAAAAATTTCTTAAGACACCTGATTTCCATGAAATGTTTCTGACTTTGTCCTTAATTTCATGCCTTTCTCTGCCCTTTTTCCTGAAAAGTGCAGAAGAATTTTATTTATCAAAGGCCTATATATTGGTTACTGTGATAAAAACATCTGCAGTAATTATTCTGCCAAGTCTTATTAACTCATATAGTTTAAATTAGGCAGTTGAATATATGTAGTCATATAACAGCTGTTTGTCAACTGTTGTACTATCCTTTGACCTTTTCTCAGAAACCAACCCTTCACACTGATGATCATTTGTAGCTAACAGCAGTAATATAAGGTTTCCTGAAATTCTTTCAACATTTGTTCTCTATGGGACACTAAAATAATGAATGTGAAGTAAATGAAAAAAAATAATGTTATCAGCCTTTGAACCCATATAACTGGTCATTCATATACTGTAGATAGTCTGAGGAGCAACTATGTAAGCATAATGAGACAACAAAGGACTAGTAAATTTTACCTCAGGTTTGAGTAATCTTTTTTTTTATTTATGTAGCATTATTCACTGATGGATTGGTTATTGATTTAAAAAAGTACTTATCTAGTAAAGTTAACAAGACAGAATGTATAAATAAATACTACCCAGCAATGTGACCTCTAACAGGAGGCATGCAAGTAATCCACTGGGTAGCCAAGCAACCTGTGAACTGTGAGGACATACTGTATTTCACAGGGGGTTTCTGTGAGTGCTCAGGACCAAAGTGGCACATTCTTGCACAAAAAACCCCCAACAGTTATGTGTTTTAGCTGTGCTGCAGCAAACTCAATGCATCAACACTGACACCAGCCCTTCAGGAGCTGCAGCAGGCAGATAATAGAGGCAATGATGCAGGCAATGATAGCAAAATTAATTTTTCATTATTCGTTTAAGTTTTTCTTTAGAGCTATATCAGCACTTTAGCTGCTCTATATTATTCTGAAGTATGTAAAAAATGCCAGCTTGTTAAACTGGCTTTAAGTTGCTGCTCATTTGCAAGACACTGCAAATTTGAGGTATACAGTCAATTTTCCCACCATTATCCATAACACTGATGGATTTCATGTGGCCTCCTGCATTTTATTGCACATCTGCTTCATTAATTTCTCCCAAATTCTCAAAAGCTTAATACAAGATTACATATTTTGTGCTATTTTCCAGCCTACCTTCAGCAAACTGAGATGCATTCAGGGCTTATTATCGGGGAGGAGGGAGAGTCATTGCTCCTGTAACACAAGGTGTTGAACAGGCTGCCCTAAGAGGTATTTTTGTCTATGGACATGCTTACTACTTGCCTAGCCCTTGCTCTGGGCACTTTGCTCCATGTCCTTGTTCTCTAAGCAGAGCACTGGACTAGGTGATCCTCAGAGACACTTTCCATTTTTAAAAAGTTCTGTGGGTTTAGGTTTGTGGATGCCAGGAAACTGTCTAATCGACAGTGTACAGTGAAAACGTGGCATAATAAACTGTTCAGTCAAATAAATGACAAATACAAAGCATTTTTTAGCCTGTTAACATCCAATTAAACAAGAGAGCAGGTGACAGTTGGAAAATAAGATGCACAGACAATACATGCTTAGTTTCAACTTGCTGGTTTGGTTGGAGGGCTATTTCTGGCTGAGGTATAAAACATGGAGCAGATGTTATGACAACATTTACTTTTATTGATATTCCAAAGATGAATCCATAATACATTCCCATGGCTGTATTTCTGTTGATGTTGAATGTATTTCCTTTCCATAGGTTCCCTGCTGCTTTTTATTATTACAGAAAGTGCTTAGATAGGGGAATAAGAATTGCTTGGAACAAATTTCACCAATGTAGACTTACAGTACAAAGAATTTAACTATTACACGATGCTCTGCCAGTAAAGTTTTAAATCAATGAAATACTTTCTGAAGTGAACACCAATGTTTTTCCATCTCATTTTGGGAAGTGGAGCATAAACTATATATTCCTCAGCTGGTGAAGCATATAGACTGGTGACATACACCAAAAAGAGATTTTTTTCTTTTGGGATCTGATTTTTCTTTCCTTCTTTTTTTTTTCTTTGATATTGCTAATATCTCAACATATTTATAGAGTGGTTTTGAGTTATTTTTGTTCAGAGAATTGTAGTGTAGATCTAAGACTAGAACTGACTGTTGTGCTACTGGATTTTGACTCTATAGCATCCTTCCCCTGTTTGTTTGGATGTGTGCGCATCTAAAATACCTATTGGAATGTAACAGAATTCATTATACTGAGAAAAAATATAATGTTTACAAGAATTTGCAAAAGTGGATATTTCTTCATTGAACTTCTCACTCAGGATATGGTAGCAAGTGCAGTGTCTTTGTTCCTAGTATTCTTATTGATCTTTTAAGTGTTGGCTAAATTACATGTCCGATGAAAATCTGATTTGATGTTTAACTAAATACTTTATTTACATTTAATAACCTTAACATTACATTGCTGAACTCTGATGACCTTATGGTTGGGTTGGTCATCATAAATGCTTCAACTGAGAAACAGAATCTCAATTAAGAGATTTGAGAAAAGTTTGTTTCTAAATTCTTAAAACCTAAATATTTTAGCTGTATTTAAATGAATTCAAGATATAGTAAAAAAGAATAATCTACTGAAGAACAGGGCTAAATCATAACTCATCAGAGTGGTATAAGGTAACATTTTGTCATTGATCAATCAGTTGATAGGGCAGGAAAAGAGGAATTAATATCAACTAAACAGTTGAATGCCTTTGTTTCGATCACAGAATAAAAAGCTTTGATGGAACCAAAATGATTTTAAAGCTTAAAAAAGTCACACTCACTGGCAGAAACAGTTTCACAGGAATCACATTTCGTGCTATAATCTCAGTAGCTCTCCTGGGTGTTTTACATGAGAATTTCAGGGCCAACTGAACTGGCCTTGGGAAGCCTGACTGGAGTCTGGAAGTACCCAGATACGCTCGGTGCTGTCGCTCCAGAGCTGAGCACTCAGTTAATGCATTTTCTATTTCAGACTAGTGCACAATGGGAATCTTTCCACCCTTGTAAATGCTAGCTAATGTTTCTTTAGCAACATTTGTGGATCAGCTACCATGTCTAGCCAAGCTTCTTATTTATTTACAACAATGTGATCTTGGTTTCAAAAGAAGAGCTTACTGATATTATATACTCTTCAAGTAAATATTTTGGTTGTAAAATGTTCTGAAATCACTCCCCCTAAAAATTTGAAATGACAGAAATAAGTCTTAAATCTGAATCTTGAACCTGGGACGAAAAACATTATTTAAATATTGCATAAGGGAAAACATTTCTATCTGTGAAACAGTACATGCCTGATGACATGAAAGAAAATACACCCTGTACCATAGATTAATCTCCTTTAAAGAATTAAACACAATTTTAAACCCTAAAGAAACACTCTGTGTGTAGGGGGATAGTATATTTTCCTTGGATTCTAAAATTCAAAATTTTCTTCAGGAAGATTTACCATTAGTTGAAAAGGAGGAAAAATCATAATTATTACTATTCACCTTCAAAAAATATGTAAACTATATCAAAAAATTAAAGTAGGGTCTTCTTTTTCTTAATAAGAGGGATTTCTGCTTTTTAAAACCAACCACTAATTCAAATAATTGAACTGGGGGAAAAAACCAAAACATCACACCACACTGCATTGAGATAAATGAGATTTTGGAGAATCTATCTGGCATTGCCAATGTTTTAATGTCATGTAGTTTAAGTGCAAATAATTACTTGAAGACTGATTGCTTTCATGTAATTCCAAAAATTATCTATGTCCTAAAGATTACTTGGGATGAATGTGTCTTAAAGGAGTCTATTTTCTGTCTTTCATCCTACAACTGAACACAAAATACAGAAAGCATAGTGTATGTCCTGAAATAATGAATGTCATACAGATGTTTTGGCAAGGATTAGATGGTTTCTAAAATCTGTTCCAGGAAACAAAGTGTTCATCACCGAAGTGTAGCAATTTATAAAATTTAGCATTACAAAAGCCAATCATGGCAATGCCATGAGTTTTATAATTATATGAATTTAATTTATTATTTGTGTTTATTCTGCCCTAAACAATCAATTCAGGAAGAAAGTAGTTTCATATACTTTGTACCAATTTTTTCTAAAGCTATTTTCTTTTCAAATGGGAGCTACAGTCTCCACCTTGTGATTACATGTTGCATACTCAAAACTGGGAAAGAGCTTATGGCAGTCTTTCTTGAAAATTATATAAAAAGTATCACATGGTTAATTTAAGAAATTTAGAAGTCTTATGCAAGTACATTTTTCTTTAAAATATCTTTTACGTGGATAAAGAACTGAAGGGTAGATGGTAGATACTATCTACATTCATGTAGATGCTAGATACTACAGCAGAACATGCTCCCAAGGTTCAGAGAAACGAAAGTACATCAAGAGAATTATTAAAAACCATATTGGAATTCTTTCCATACATTTACTTGGATTAGAAAAATTTGAGAAAATGGTAGTTTATTTTTGGGGGATAAAAAACTACTTTTGTACTTAATATTGAAAAGAACTTAACTTCTTTTCTGATGGGATTTGTGTGTTGAAGTAAAGAAATGTGGCCATGCAAATGCCAGTGCTCACCATTGAAAACAGGCATGAGTTAAATTTCACTGAAAGTAGGATACTGAATATAAACTGAAATAGTATGATGTATTGTGCAGCTTTTATTTGTTAATGTACATACAGACACTTGCACTCTTTAGAGAGCAGAAAAATTATTTCATTGGGTTGGCATGGGATTTTATTTTCGTAGTAAATACGTCTTTAATATTTCTGCTTTCCTCTGTCTCCAAATGGCAGTGTTGAGGGAATGGTTTCAAATTGAGAATGGGTTTAGATTAGATATCAGGAAAAATTCTTCCCTGTGAGGGAGGTGAGGCCCTGGCACAGGCTTCTCAGAGAATCTATGGATGTCCCATTCCTGGGAGCATTCAAGGCCAGGTTGGACAGGAATTTGAGCAGCCTGGTTTAGTGGAAGCTGTCCCTGCCCATGGCAGGAGGATAGGGAATGGAATGAAGGTTCCTTTCAGTCCAAATAATTCTATGAATCTATGTTTATTTTTTTGTCCTCAAATGCTGGATAATGCTATGACTACCACACTCTTTTAATGTACATTTACCAGGGGCAAGTAATTATAAACATCTGTAAAGAACAGTATGGCATTGTAAATGCTGATGCTAACTATAATGCTACAGATTGCAAAAATGTAATTTTTGTTAGCTAAGAGTAGAATGATATTCTCATTTCACCTGACACTTTTCTGACTAAATTGGTTTGAAACTGGTCATTAAGCTTTCCAAGGACAGAAATATTTTCAGGATTAATTAATCTATATTCAGTATGTGAGTCTATGCATAACTCTGCAAGTTGTAGTTAGTCTCCAATTCAGTGAAATTTTCTAGAAAATTTGGTAACAGGCTCAAAATTTCATATGGTTTCTTTCTTTTATTTGATTGTATTTTAAATACAGTTATGCTTTTTTCCATCAAAGATTGTTCTGTTGCTTGTATGCAACTAATATGACTGAATTATAGAATGTACTGATGTGAATTTCACACTGGTGTTCTATATCTTTCCTCCAAAAACCTTCTAGCAGAATGTGATGCGTCTGTTTGACCTACTTTTTATATAAAAGTCTGATTGCTAAAAATTACTAGCAGCAGTGGACAGTCTATATTTGTCAGATTGTGTCATCCTTAATGTGCTGTCAAAAAACTCACCAAAACTCAACACTTGAAGCATGACAGACTTCATCATGAAGTGCACTTTCAGGTAAAATCAGAATTACCTTTTTTTTTCCTTTTCCTGTTGCTAAAGTGGTTTCTTAGTTATTATAAGCAATTGTGCTTCAACATGGTGGTTGGCTTTAGGTGTTCACTCATCAAGAGAAGTCAAATGCATTGAGGGTTTTGTTTCAGCTTGTCAAAATGTTATTAGGAAATAGTGAAAGAGAAAGATTTTACTTGAAGTTGCTCCAGACAGAAAAGGTTCTTTTATCATCAGTCATGGAACATACAATCCATGGAACATAAAGTCAATGTATTTGCTTACTGCAGTAACACCTGTATCCCACTCTTAATAAGGACAATATGCAATACATGAGATATTTTACATGTATAAATGTAAATCTACATGTGAAGATGTAAAAAATAGGCCCTGGTATCCTATTACATGTGAGCTGCTATAAGGTGATGTTGGATTTTTTCACATGGAAAGATAAAACTTGGCAAAGCAAATAGATTTCTTTCTGGTGAAATGATGTGGAATAGAATAGAGATCTTTAACACGGAAAGAGTAGTAAGTATGTGAATAAAAGTAGAAGGTGGGAATTTAGAAATTAGTCTGACTTCAGGTTCAGTAGTTACTGCTAAATCGTGTATTCATAATAACACATTTCTACTTAAACTGTAAATCATGACTTCTTCACTGAATTGTGCTTAAAAACATGATTGGCACCAACTGGACTGTGGCAGGCTCCCAGGTTTAAGTCACTGAGATTTCCAAGTGTTACATTTAATCTTTTCCAGAAGTCCCCTGTGTTGCAGTAGTGTGTTTAGGTTTGTTTCTTATTTGTTGTGGGGTTTTTTTGGATTTTTTTTGGAAAGGCAGTTTCCTTCTTTCGCTTGGATTTTCTAAAACAGAAAATTACTTTTAGTATACTTCAACACCAGAATAACAGGACCACAAGACAATCACCATGTTTTTATTTATTAGATGATGTATGTACCAAAATTTGTTTTACGCCTACCTTGTGCATATACTTATTTTTTAGCTAACCTGTTTAAGTGCTTATATGGCTGCACACAGTAAGTTTTGAATATAGAATGTGTTCATGGAGTGAAATGTTAACGAGTTGCTTCGTGTTGTTTATGTTCATCAGATTTCACTTAAGCATTTTACAGACTGTGTGTGACTAAACACCAATCAGATAGTGACAATTTGCAGTCTTGCTCCAGTGCTTGGATTCAGACCTGTGAAGGCTAAGGAATTCCCATAGTTTATTTTTGATTTTTAGAATTTACATAGATATTTGGAATACCTTTTGTAATGTCTCCTTTTAAAAGTAAATGTTTTTCTAATGCTCTCAGCTGGTGAAATAGCTCTCTGAATTGATTTAAAAGATTCTTTTTTCCTTAATAGGATACACATTAATTGAGAGTATAAGATTTTAGTCCTTTCCTTTTATATGAAATCTTCATTTGGTCTTGCTTGTGCATTTAAATTTCTTTTTGCTTGTCCACATTTCAGAGGCTATACACACAGTTCAATAGTGGCTGAAACCAAAAAGGTTTGTCAATACACAAATAGTGTTTTAGGAGGCGTTTACTTATTGTGTTGTATTTTATTTCCTTATTCTGAAATCAGAGGCTCATAGGATATAAAGATTTAGAAGGGACTTACAAGAACCATCAAAGTCCTAGTCCCTGCACAGAACATCCCAACAATTCCCATCCTGTGCCTGAGAGCATTGCCCAAACCCTTCGTGAACTCTGCTTGGTGCTGTGACCACTTCCTCAGGGAGCCTTTTCCAGTGTCCAACCATACTCTGGGGGAAGAACCTCTCCTAACCTGCAACCTAAATCTCCCTTGTTACAGCCCCAAATGTTTCTGTAAGCCTAATTTTGCTTACCTGTGTGCTACTTTTTGCCAGGAAAGAATATGAAAAGTCTAAATAGAAATATGACTTTGAAAAATGTTTCCTAAGATATTTATGTAATTTCTATGTCAAAACCTTCACTCAGGCACTGAAACTCAGTTCCCTTACATGATCTTTAACTATGGAAGAACATTTTTTAAAAGGGAAAGTTTTAGAATACTTGAATCCTGAACTTTTAAAATTTTCTCATGTGGAGCTACAGTTCAAAGTGTGAAAAGTTTTCTGCACCAGTTGGAGTCCCTTGTGAGATTTCATTGCCTAGTTCCATGTCCTTTCCTGCAGTAATAAAAGCTGTCAGATGTATTTTTGAGACAACTGAATCTCTCATCTCCTGTGACATACATTGTTTTAACTTCATTTTTAGCATTTCCTAATCTGGAAGAGGGGGGAAGAACAGGAGACAGGCAAACATGGTAAAAAAAGCTACATCCTCCTGTTCCCTTTACTCTATGCTTTATGGTGGCATATTTGCTTTTTTGACAATGGCTAAATATGGTTCTGGAGATACTAGAAACTTTTCATATAAAAAAATAACATTATCAAATCTTTCATCCCATTGAGGGTTGCATTTTTAATTATTTGCATATAATAGTAATGTTATACTTAAAAATTATTATAATTATTTATTGTGGTTTACAAGCCATTACAGGCTGCTAATTAACATTTCCCTTATGCCTTCTCTGAATGGAAAATGGAGAAGTTATGAAAAAAGCACTGTGAATAAACACACTTTATATATGTTGCCAGAGAAGTGTTAGCCTTCTGCTTTCTGAAGGGCTTTAATGAGCATTTTTACTAAATCCTACACCTTGTGGTAATAGTTTCAGAGATCCCTACTTGGTTTCCAAGGTACTATTTGAACCAAATTTTTCTCTGCAAAGATCCCATATACATAGGCATTAACAGGATTAGTTACTCACCTCAGTTCTTAGTCTTCCTGTCCCGGATGTTGAGTCTGAAAATATTTCACAAAAGTATTGGACTGTCCTGTTGCCAGCTTAGGCTTTATTTGCTGAAGACTGTTGTGGCAAATGCTTCTCTGCAGCTTTGCAGCAGAGTACGTTCAACTGACTTAATGACATCTTGCTTAGCTGGATATGAAAGAATTTTCAAAAGCACCTAGATGGTGATCTCTGTATTTTTCTTGTGCTTTACTGCACAAGAAAATTTATTTTTCTTTACTTTATATCTGACATTTTCTGAAGAACTTATGTCCATAAAGATAAACAAGAGATGAAAAAAATGAAAGTAGGCACAGGAGATTATAGATCCACAAATCTTCATACAGTGCTATCTTTATTGGTGCCGTGCATGTTGCATCCTAAAGAAACTTTGCTGTATCCTCTTGTTTCTTGCTTGCTTTTTAGAGCTGATTATTCACAAGCCATAAAGTAATATTGGTGACCTTCATCACTGACACTGGTTTTTGTTTAATGCTGACCACAGACAATCAGTTGTGTATTTTTTTTCACTCCTAATGGAAAGAAATAAATTGCTTTCTTTATTAGGGCTGATATATTTTCCCATCAAAGATAAAAAGAAGAGCTGAGAACTTGAAAGTATCAAAGAAAAGCTGATTAGCCTTAGCAGTTCAGAAGTAAAATGTCTGTGCAAAAGGAGAGGAAGTCAAGGGGTGAATGACTTTAAAGAAAAACATGAATCTTCATGTAGATCAGTATTTTGATTATAGTTGAATAGGTTATTTCACTCTAAAGAATCTTTGCTGGTATCATTGTCGCTTAAGATATTTTGGTAATTTAATATACAAAGAGAATTTGAAAATTTATATCATTGAAATGTATTTAAGGATGGTGTCAGTGGTCAAAAGTGGTGACAGTTAGTCCTGCTATTATCAACTGCCTGATTATTTATTGACTTCTTGCCATACAAATTTGCTTTTAACAGTACATTTAGTTTGTTGTTTTCATTCCTATGGGACAAATTTTTTTGGGTATGAAAGATCTAAACAAAGGTCTAATAACATCCTGGGTTCAGGACTAGACTAAAGGGTCTTTGACAAACAAGTAGGAAAAGCCTGAGAACATCAAGCATGCATATAAAATGGTAGCATATGAGAAATAAAGCAATATAAACTATTAAATTTATAAAAGTATTGCCACTATCAAAAAGAAAGACCAAAAACAACTGCAAAACAAACCCACTAAAACCCATCATGCAACAATTGCCAGTTTTTTGTAGGGAAGTGGGATGTGTTTACCATGCTGAAAAGAGCATGTGTCAAAATTTTGTCAGCTTGACACATGCCCACAAACTGCTTGAACAAACCATATTTATTCCCTTCTGTGGTTTTGTTATAAAGTAGTTTGCACATTTTTTTTCTTATTTTTTTTCTGCCCATTTAGTCCCAAGAGGAAAGAATCCTATAAATCATGCAATACTGTTTTTACTTTTCCAAGACTGCTGAATAGGCATTTTCAGCAATCAAGCTACTTGGTCTTATACCTAGAAATTTAAATAATTTAAATGCTTTTTTGGGTTTTGAGTAGTAACATAATGTTTAATTCCAGGATTGATTACTCAAATCACTTCCATATCTAACAACAGCAGAGCCAGGCCTTGAAACTTGTCATTAACATCTATTAATGAATCTGTGGTATTTGAATTTGTCCAAACTCCTTTTGAACCGTCTGTCAGAGACTAATTTAACAACCTTACAGAAGGAAGTCCCAGAAGTTCAAGGCCTGCTTTGTAATACTTCTTAAATCTAGTATTAAATACCCTTTACTTCCAACCTTGCAGAACTTGGTTGTAATAATTTTGCATTTGCAATGTACAGCATCTTCACGATTTTGAGAAATTATCATATCTTCCTCAGCTTTGTGTTCTTTGAAAGGTTCCAGATGTTTCTAGCTTTTCTTCATGAGATGCTCAAGCTGCATTTTGACATGGATATCAGAACTGTCTGCAATGTGGCCTTATGTGGTTTTGCTCTCCCTGTATCCTTTCTAGTGATGCTCAAAGGGTTGTTGGATTTTTTGCCTGCAACTATATCCTGACCAAAAGATTTCAGAGAGCTGCTGGTAGTGACTCCAGGATCCAGAGCTGTCTGCTACCTCAGAGTTCATCTTGCTTCAGACCATTTTTTCTCTTTGTTTACAAACTTGCACCTGTTTACCTGTTTTGAAGCTCATCTGCCATCTAATGCTCACACTCTCAGCTTAGTGAGACACTCACCACTGTTGTGGCATCTGTCTACCTGGAAAAGCTCATTATTGTCAGCAGACTTGGAGATCTGACAGTGCACTTCCTTTTCTGTCATGGAAGGTGAATAAAATGAGTCAATCACAGCGCTTTGCCTGGAAGGCCCCAGGACTGGCTCTTTGTACTAAAAAGGGAGCACCAAGCTCTTCCTTTTCTTTTTCTCTGCCTTAATTAGCTTTTTATTTTTATGAAAACATTCCCAGTCATAAGGTAGTTCAGTTTCTGTAGCAATTTGTTTTGAGAAACCTTGTTGAAAGTGTCTTAAAAATTCAAATATGTTATGTCTGCTGGATGTGGTTATTGATCCCCTTCAAAAAGTCTGGCAGGCTGCTGGGCCAGGACTTTTCTTCACAGAAAGCCAGGCTCTTCCCTTCCAAACAGGCTGTTTATGTTCAGGCTCAGCGACTGTATGTTTTTCTGCAGACTCTCCATCTCAATATCCATCTTGAAATGGAAATCAGACTCAACAGCCAGTAGTTCCTGGAATCCCCTGAAAATCTCTTTTGGTAGGCAAGTATTATCCTGGCAAGCCTGGTAGTCTCCTGGCACAGCAACACCTTTTAGTTGCCACATGAGTTCCTTCAGAGCTCCTGTGTGAGTGCTGTTATTCTAATATATATCTAATTTATTCATTTGATTTAATAATTCATTTTCCTTATGAAAGAACTAGAAATTGATCTATTTCCTCTGCTCTGTCTTCCTCAATGAATGCTTTGGGAATCTTGAACTGCAGTAAAGCACAACTTCTATGTCCCAAATATTTCTGAGTGTGTCTTCTATGTTTTTTGTCACATGTAGTCCTGACAGATCATATCTCTCTGATTTTGAAGCATTTAAAACATCTTAGAATTTCCTTTTAACTGTTGTGTTGCTGTTAAAAATTGGTCTATCAGTAGATTAAATTAATGTTGTTTCATAGCAAAGTTTTTGGGGGAAATGTTAATCTCAATACAGTCACAGGACCCAAGGGAATGACTTGAAGTTGTGTCGGGGGAGGTTTAGGTTGGATGTTAGGGAAAGGTTCTTCACCCAGAGGGTGACTGTTCACTGGAACAGGCTGCTCAGGGAAGGGTCACAGCCCCAAGGCTGACAGAGCTCAAGAAGTGTTTGAACAATGCCCTCAGGCACAGGGTGTGAATCTTGGGAAGACCAGGAAGGTGGCTTTGGTGATCCATATGGGTCCTTCTAACTCAAGATATTTTATTACCCTCTGACTAAGGTGAGGAGAGAGACATACAGCTCTAAGTATTGACCCTCTGGAAGCTGTTAGATCATACCACACTCAGGATCACTGCTGTTTGCCAAGAGCAATATAGACATGACTGGTGACTTTGAAGTACCACAGATTCAAGACTAGGGAAAAACTAGCAAGCCTGTGGCACTTTTCTGGCACTTTTCTTCCCTAAGGCAGAAGCTCTGGAAGAACTAAATGAGCACTATGAGGCCCATTAGATAAAACAACCCCCCAGGAAATCTAGGAGAGTCAGGAAATGCAATTTCAGCCTAAGGGATGGAAAGAACATAAGTCATTAAAACCAGTTGATGGTACAAAATCTTTGTCATATTTTAACTGATTTTCATGGACAGCCTTTAACATACTTTATTTTGGGAAACCATTTGGGGTTTAGTTTTAAAAAAAAGCTTAAACTACATTTATTGCAGCTAGATTCTAGTTTCTTTTCCCTGCCTTTTTTCCCCCTTCTCCCATAAAAGTTTTGATTAACTGCCATCTAAGGGTAAATACTGGAAATTCAGATGAGTAATCCTGTGAATAAACATTTGTCTTGAGCATTATTTAGGATGTTTTATCTTCAGGGTCCTTCATGCAGCTTTGTGAGACAGATGTCAATTTCTTCATCTTTAACATGTTGCTTCTACGCCTGAAGGAATGTAGACAGAAACCTAATGTTTTCTAGGAAATTGATGTTTCTGTTTCTGCTCCTAAATGCTACAAATAAGCATTCTGCATAGAATAACTGTAGAATCAAAATATGATCTATGAGCTCATATGAAACTTTACAAAAATATAAATCCAATGGATCAATATCAGCTTCCCATTATGCAAGTATTTTCATCATATTTTCATCTCAGGAATGAGGAGAAAAATCCAGATAATTTTTTTTAAAGAGCAGCTGTTTAATTACAGTAAGACTCAAGGCAATGGAGTCTGAGAAACCTTCACATATGCAGCAGTAAAACTGTACATCACTGTAGTTGTATGGAAGTCCTGTGTGAGACACTTGTGGAAATATTTTTAACTGGGTTTTTTGGTATAGTCAGGATTTCTAACTTACATTAACTGATGTGTGATACTTTTCCCCTGATATTCAGAATACAGCAGGTATCTAGTTCTCTGTGTCTCTCCTTGTTGGAAAATTCAGGTAAATTATAATTCAAGTAACTGTCTTGGAGCAGTTGAAAAAAATATTTATTTTACCTTATTTTGTTAAAAATTATCTTGTACAGTGTTATATTTAATTCTTTTTATATTTAAGAACCAGAAAGAAAAGCTTTTTTCCCCTCAGAAATTCTCTATTGCCAAAGAAAAGCCAGTCACACTAAATTAAGTAGTGGGTCTCCCGTGGCAGCTGCACACTGAAGCTACAACTGCATACAAATGAACACAAGGAGAAAATAGAATTTACTGGCATGAATTCTGATTTCTAGGAATTGCTCCTACATTTGCTGAGCTGGCACCTGTCATGGGCTAATATAGCTTAACCAAATCAGGATCAAAGGAGTTTAATTAATCTAGTGATTTATTAATGATTCATAATTAGCCAGCAATCAGTGAAATACACATTTGGGATCAATGTGACTAATACAAATGATGAAACAGAATACTAAAGACTTCTAAAGCATTAATAAGTTTTACATGTTAAAAATATTGGTTTTCAACCTATGCTTGCATTTCCAGGCACCCCCTTTCCCAAGTGGAGTGAGTTCCAAACATGCACCTCCTTCTGGGGCTGTGGGCACACACAGCTGCAGGACATGTGGGCCCTTCAACTTGCTGTGTAGTTGTGCTGCTTCCTACCAACAACGTCAAAAGAGAAAAGAAAAAGGAAAAAAAAATGGTGGTGCATGATGTTGACACTATTAAGAGGGTGGATTGGAGAAACACCAGAACATGATTCCCAGTTCTGCTCAGGATTTGGATGGATGGCTTATAGAGATTGTAAGGTCTTCTCCAGAATACTAAAGGCTCCAAGCTGAGCTCAGTCCTGCAACCTGAAAAGGTTTTAAGGGAAAACATTACCTGTGATGCTGAGACTGCTGGTTTTAAACTGTTCATTTCACAAACCTGATTAAACAAATAGCAGAGTAACTTTCCAGGAGGCTCTGGTGTGCAGGATCTCATGATTCTGGTGTGGTTTGCCCACTTGGTTTTTGGCATTTTTTGGCAATTTTTCATCTCCACAGCAATTTTGTGACCTTGTTAGGAACCAAGAACATCTATAAGTAGTTTCTGTCACTTAAATATAGACCAACTGAATAGATAAACTAGAGACAAAAAAAAGTAACTTTTATAGGTCAGAAATTTTTATTTTTAAGCTAATTTTGGTTGCGTAAAGTGCAAGTCTTCTCTTAATTAATCACTGTAAGTAGACATCATTATCTTTAAAGATATTGTGAGTTAGACAGAATTGTTTCATTTTTTTAGTACATAAAATATCAAGAAAAACATGAGATGGCTTAAAGTACTGCTAGCAGTTCTGCACCCATAAAAAGTATATTGCTTTTCTGTGCTGTGCTTCTTTATAACTAGCAGAGATATTTTAAATTTATTTCTACCCTTTCATCTGTGGTCTCCTGTTGTTATTATAATAGTGTATTAACACACATTTTCCTGCAATTACTACATTTAATTTTAAATATGCCTTCTGACATTTTCTGCCTTCAGTACAAAATAAGCTCACTTCATCTATTTGATTTGCTGACGTGAAGTACACAAAATATATTGGATTTTCTTATCTGAACTTTTTCGTTTATTTGCACATCAAAGAAAACACCTTAAAATGTGACTAGAATAACCCTGTTTGCTGAAGTAGGCAACAAAAGCTTGAAAACATTTGATGGGAAGTGAAGAATTGCATATCAAATGTGTAATTTGAATATTTCTAATGCTGGTATTTCTGATACCCTGCTGCTTCAAAGTTATTAAATGTGTTATCCTTCAAGGCCAAGATAACAAGAGACAAAATATGAAGCAAAATAGAGTTTTCAGTATGCAGGAGCATAGTTTCGGATACATTTAAATAAAAAAGAAGTGAAAAGTTTCTTTGGGTCCCTCAAGTAAAAATTATGTGAACCCTAACAAGTTTAGGTGGGAGGATGAGACTTGAGCCATCCAAGAAAGAAGATACAAAAGCCTAGATATGGATTCATCTACTGAGTCAAAACACTGGCAATCATGATGGTGATTTGATGGCTACTGATACATAATTTAGTAGTACCAAGGGCTTATTTAACAATGGATAATCCCTGTAATGACCCTTGAGGGACAACGCTCATGTTTTCCACTTAGACATTGAGCCATTGATTGTAACTCTGCACTTGCTCATCCTGCCAATTCCTTACACATCCCCATCCATCAGTCCACCCATCAAATCCATATTTCTCAAATTTAGAAGAATGTTGTGGGAAGCTATCACCATTACAGAACTCCAGACAGATGCCATCTGTACCCCTTCTCTTACTGATGTAGTCACTCCAACACAGAAGGTCACTTGGCAGGGAAATCGTACAGTTCCGTATTTGCATTTTTGACAATACCTTGTCAATCATTAAGAATTGCTGTGTAATCTGTTATTATCATGAAGATAAACACAGTTCAGTCTGTAAGCTCCTTGGTTGAATCATATTCATAAATTAATTGAAATTTTAGAGATTTGTGAATGAGTAATATTTTATTGTAATAAACAAACAAAAACCTTCAAACAGTTATAAGAGGGAATGCAAGCCATACTCTCACTTCTCTTTTGGGTTTTTTCTTTGAGCCTGGAATCAAAGTGATGTATCTGCTCTGTGGGGACTATAGATGATTTATGATTATGGGCTTTCAGGACTTTTTTTTACATGAAAAAAAAGAGAGGGTGCTGAATATATACACTGAAAACCACTGCTAACATAAAATGTTCTTTTTATTGCAAATGTTTCATGTTACAATAAGTTAAAAAGAAAAAAGAAAATTTACTGTTCTCTCATCTTCTGGAAAAGATTTTGATGTTGAGAATAAAGGATATTAAAATATATTAAAAAAGAGGAGGATTAAATGCAGCATATTGAGTGTTAGTCAATAAATTAGATGTTAAAAATTAGCCATCTTAAAGAAATTATGCAAAAGTAAGAATAAAATAAAATAAAAAGTGTCTTTGAAATTAAGTTTGATTAAATAAACCCACTTTAAGAAGTGGTCCTGTGATAAGCTTATCTTTCTGAACTCCTAAAATAGTTGGCATCCTAATAAGTGAGAGCAATGAACTTCTTAGAAAGAAATGTTAAATTTTATTGCTGATGCTATGACTTTGTGAAGATTGGTAGGTAGATTTTACAAGTTTAAGCCAGATTTTACAATTTTAAGATATATACATATATATAAGATAAAAAACAACACTTTTTCAGGAAGACTTGGTTCACTGTCCTCCACTGAAAACAACAAGAGTTACAAGTCCAGACCCAAATACTTTCTACTGACCTACGTCCAGATACAGGTAAGAAAACGATACACTTCTGGTCACTTCCAGCAGGACCATCTGACTATAAATAGCTGGAAAACAATCTATTTATCTTTCTGTTTCTTCAGCCACCAACCCTTCTTCAGCATCTTCATTTTCATCATGGTGTATACACAGAAATACCACTGCATGGGTAGAATATGGTTCTTTATTTGAAATCGGCATAATCAAGTTTCAACAACCAAGTCTTCCAAAAGAAGGAACAGCTCTGGATTTGCTTCCCCTTTTCTACAGCTGCAGAGAATTTGAAATTTTTAAATTTTTTTCCTTCTAATTTCTGGAGAACTATCCTTTACATCAGGTGTAAATGTGGTAGGTTATCCCCTGATTACTGTCTGGGTATAGGGAATAGTTTGCTAATATATGTTTATATGAGCTCACTCCGATACAGAAAGGACCAGAATTAATTTCCTTTAATGGCTGTTTCAGAAGTCCAACATAAATGTGAGTGTATACAAATTGTCAACTAATTTTAATTAAGCAGTTGTGATGTAGAGGGATGGAATGAATGGGCTTTAAGGCCAGCTACTCCAAGTACAAATTGAATATTTGAAATAAAGTTTGAGGATCAAGACCTAGTTGAGGGATTCTAAATGATGATTGAATAAATTCCTTTAATTATTAGTATCAACTAATTTTAATTAAGCAGTTGTGATGTAGAGGGATGGAATGAATGGGCTTTAAGACCAGCTACTCCAAGTACAAATTGAATATTTGAAATAAAGTCTGAGGATCAAGACCTACTTGGGGGATTCTAAATAATGACTGAATAAATTCCTTTAATTATAAATATTTTTTGCAGTACATCTGTGCCACAGTGTACTCCTTCTTTAACATTTGGAGTTTTATAGGCAAACAATGACCTCAAAACTTTGCAAACAACACATTTACTCCAGACTCATACATACAGCTGTATTGAATTAATTTACTTTCATTGACATTACTGTCACACTGCAGTACTTTTCCTTTTTTTAAAAGCTACCTAGAAACAAGGTTGAAGAGCCTGGAGGGCTTTTAACTGAACCTACTGTCTGGTTATGAAATGTGTGAAAGTAGAAATGCATTGATACATTTGGGACATGGAGCAGATACTCCTAAATTGGTGCCAGTGCGGGTCTTTCAGCTTACCCAGCTGCTCTCTGAGGATGAACATAGAAAGATACAAATATGAATTGCTTTCACATTAGGGATAATAGCAGCATTAAGAAAATGACAGATGTTTTTTCCTGAGTATCCAGAAAGGTGATGGTGATGAGCAGTTTCAGTTTATCAGATGGGGATTTTTAATGATAATCGCTGTTCTAAATGGTTTCAGAGTTGTGACCCCAAAATGCTCAGTGTTTCAATATTGGTTTCACTTAGCAAGAATTTAAAAATTATTAGTTGTAATTTTTCCAATACTTTAGTAAGAAGTTCTCAAGAAGCTGAGATCTGGTGATTCATGACAGTATTCATCAATGAGCATGTAAAAAACCCTGTGCAATTTGAAGACTGAACAGATACCATAGCTATGATATAGGGAATAGGCAGTTTGGAAAGCAGGAAAACAACAGAAGGGCTATAAACATAACTTTCTCATCAGCCAGAATTAGGAAAGGGTTGCAAAAACTCATGCAAATATTTATGCAGAAGTAGTACAATTTCTGTGTGGTACCTACTTAATGAGGTCTGGCATCAAGCTGTCCAAATAATAACTCATGTACGCTCATCATCAGTGATTAATTGGGAACATTTCTTCCTTCCTAAAAATGACATTGTGTCTTAGTATAGTGTTAGAGTAAAAAAATCTGTTTTAATAAGCAGAAAATGTTATCCTGAGGATTTTCCACCCATCACTCAATGACAAGGTCATGTTGGAACACTTGGCAGGCAGAAAAATTTATTTGTCTATCCAAATGACAGAAAGTTAAGCAGACACCTATTTTAAATAACCGGACTTTGGATAGCTGTTGAGGAATGTCAACACTTGGCTGTCCAAGGGGCAGATGGTGATGGGCAGTTCACTGTACAGACAGCAAGGTCTGAGAAGTGCTGGTTTCCTCCTAACAGAGGAAGAGTCACAAAGGTTATGTTGCACCGGTAGTGAGGTGTGGCTCCTTTACAGCCTGAAAGTCAATGGAAGACCCAAACAGTGCTCAAAGTACCAGCAGTGGAAAAGGGAAATGTCAATGCTGTTACCTTGGGTTCTTCCAGCCTCTCTCTTTCAGAATATTTGGGCTGGGGCTGTGCATAGTTGCAAGCAGTTTTGTGATTGTACTGTCCCTGAGTAAAGTCTTCCAAGGGGAAATTGCTACTCTACAGCTGCTTGGGTGGATTTTATCAATCCCATTTACACAAAGTTATGCACTTTATACAATGTTTTTATCTCTGAAGTCATACAAGCTTGTTCTAGCTAGCTTTAAGCAGTTCTTCAGCAGTCTCTGACAATTTCCCCCTTGTCCGCCTTGGTTAGCCTAAATGAATCCATTTAAGTGTGCAGATGTTACTTCAAAATAAGTCACATGTAATTAAATTAAATGTCTTTTAGTTATTTGTGAGACTGTTTTATCTCTATTCAAGAAAAAAATATGAATATGAAATATGAACATTTTAGTGAAGGCTGACTGTCTATTCTGGTTTTGTATTTGGATTATAATGCAGTGCTAAATAGAATCAGGTGTTAAAAAAAAATGTTCCATATTTATCCCAGCTTCTAAAAATACTGGCATTTGGAGTTTTTTAAAGGCTATGTTTGAGTAAAGACCACATAATCCAATATAGCGACATTCATTTTAATTCTCTTTTCAAATTTCTACTCTGTATGTAGTGGCTTTTCTCTTGAGGTTTTCATGTGCCCAGGAGGGTAGTCTGTCACCTGGCTCTGAGGATAGGTTCTATGAGAACAAGGGCATTGTAAAGGTCACTCTGATTCTGATACATCTCTACAAAATGTAATACTTTGGTTGTTCAGAAGCACTGTAGGAAAGGGCTAAAGCAAAGTCATGAAGTAGGAGTATGTCTGAGCTATTTTATTTTTCTGCAAATAGCAGGATTCCTACAAAAATGGTGTTAGTCTATAGAGAATTTGAGAAAAGAAAGTCAAGTAAAGGGAATTTAAAATGAGAAAAATTTAATAGTTCTAATTTAATTGACTTTCAAGTTTTAATAATGGAAAAATTGGAGAGGAGTTTCAATTTCTCTATCACAGTATATGACCTCTGAGAAAGGAATGTGTAGATCTTACAGAAATTTTTTCTGTGACTTATGTTCCTCAGTTGAGTTGAGCTACAATTTTGTAAGGATGCTGGAATGAGAATTGTGGAAGAAAGTCAGGCAGATATTAATGAGTCTGTTGATTAAAGTATAGTTAGTAATTTAAGGGATGACCAATATTTCCTTCTGGTAGTTATTACTGACAAGTGGAATTAGGAGTTTTTGCTGAGGACTGTACCACTACCTGTGTGTGTAAGTGCTCCCTTAGCCTTGCTTCATGTTCTTGTTTCATGTCAGGGACTGAACTTACAAATGAATAAAATTTTGGGCAACAGTCCAAGTTCTATTGCATTTGGTAGGAGATGGACTCTTATGCTCCTCTGTTCTTGTGTAAGACTTATATCTGTTGCTATCTAAATGTGTTTTATATATGTATTTTCTTGAACTGGAGAGGCTTAGATGGTATATTAGGAAGAACTCCTTCAGTGAAATGGTGGTTAAGCATTAGAACAGGCTGGCCAGGGAAGTATCAGATCCCTGGAAGGGATCAAGAAACCACTTGGCATGGCATGGCCCTTAGTGCCACATTTTAGTTGACCTAATGGTGTTGTTCAAGACTGGACTTGATGAGTGTGAAGTTCTTTTTCAACTTTTATGAATCTATAATTGAACCAAAATTGAAAACTTAACTCTCTGACTATAATTGCTGTAGTCAGAGATGTACAGTTGCAGTATTTATTTCTGTGGGTCTTGAGTGTGACATCCTGTTTTGCCCTATAGGGGCAGAGACCATTTAAATAACTTATTTTCAATGATGCATCATGATTAGAATTATTCAATATGGCTAATTAAAATGTTGATAATTGAAAGCAAGGATTTAGAGAAAGATACAGTTTATGTTTTACATGGGATATCTTAAGATGAGGAAAAACATCCAAACTGTAATCTCTATGAAGTTCTGTGGTCAGATTATTAGAGGCTGTCTTAGAATTTTTACTTTGTCTATATAAGAGCATGTCTATATAAGAGTATTATCAAGATCACTTTATCACAAAGAATAAACAGAAGAACTACTTCTGTCCTCCAAAATAAGACAGAAAAACAGAATTATAATTAAAAGCAACAAAGTTCCAGGTCTTGTATTTATATGCAGAATTTCTCTGAATGCTTCTCTAAATGACTGTTGTCTAAGAGCATTTTTTGTATATCTGCAATGAGTGTCTATTCTAATTTGTGGTCACTTTTTATCAATGGATAAAAAGGAAAACTTCTTCCTCATGGCTATATAGAGTTAGCTATTTTTTTCCTCATCCTCTTCAGCACCCTCCAAATCCTACAAGTAATATACTACCTGAGTCCAGAAAAATATCTCCTATACTGCAATACGGAATCATGAGTTACTATTATTGTGGTTTGGAAACATCATAACACTAAAATAATTTACAAATGCCATACACATATATAGCTATAACACTTGTATTTTGACTACTCTTGATGTTTTTTGGCAACTATCTTATCAATGGGTAACAGAAGTCAGATATAAATAGCACTTATCCCTTTTAGTTGCTGTTGCTAATGTACTTTGCTGTTCCATTAAGTATGTGGTAGCACTTTTATGGAGGCTTAAAATCAGATCTGGCATAAAAGAGCAAGTGCATCATGCACTCAGAAATTCAGACTTGGTGCACAGACTGCATGGAAATGTCCAGACATCAAAAAAATGTGTCCAGCTACAAAAATGGTTACTTTCCTGGCATCTGAAGCCGTGCAGACTTTATTTTCAAGAGTTATATACATGCAGAAAATGCAAAGCTAGTAGAATTATTAACCAAGGTCTAATTCCATCACTTTATTTTTTATCATCAGGGAAAATAAGTGTATAATTCTTCACATTAACTCCATCAGGAGTCCTCTGTTTCTGCTGATAAGACAGGGTAACCTTATTCTTGTTTAGGCACCCTTATGAAACGGTAACTTCCTCTGCAACCAGTGAAGAATTTGTGGATTATTTTGGATTTCTATTTGTTTTTTATGGTCTGGATGAAACCCCTAAACCTCTCTGAAACTTGGCAAGCAGAAAAGCATTATCATCTGAGGTTATATTCAGAATTGTCAAGTCAGCCTTAATCATGACTGATCAAATAAATCCTTGTGGGTCAGACACTATATCCAACTGGACTTTGAAGCCTCCTTTGCCAAAGGGCCACTTAACTGACACTGATTAAATTTACATTGTCAGCCATTTAATTATTTTCCAATGTTCCAATTCTGTGCATAATGAAATAGAATGATTTTGTCTTTGCAGTGATTTTAAGATTATCTTGTTTCACATAGAAATTTGACATCTCAACTCTGGGATTAGCATGCAAAATTCTGAAAAGAAGGATTTCTGTAATTTCAGTAAAATATATACACCCATGGCTATATGTTTTTTCCAATTTGTAATTTATAGTGTTTAATAGAAACATTTAATTATATTAGCTCCTTTTTTTTTTCTTATCCCTTTTCCCCCCCAATTCACACTTCAAAATCTTTAAAGAATACTTTAGAGCTCTGAAGGGGTTTGGATTTTTTGGATTTATGGGCATAATGGCAAAATCAATAGTGTTCTCAGCCTGCTTACTCCTGATTCAATTGTCATAATCTCAGATTTGGCCTTTAAATTTAAGGTCTACAGTGATTTCAAAATGAAAAATAATGTGTTTTGATTGATAATGGAGACTCAGTCCAAGTCTTCTTTTACTTTGGGACCTTATGGGACTGAAGTTGCAGATTGCATTACTGGCAGGGATCCAGTTCTCTTGAATTAACTTGATAGGATTTAATGGAATTAATAATTAGGACATCTGACCCTGCCACTTGGAGTGCTGCAAGTGGCATCTTAGGGCCAGCTCAAAATGTGGAGACAAGCCTTGTATAAGCTGGGGAGTTGTCACAGCACCAAGCTCATCTATGTAGGTGTGAGGAGAAAAGAGAACATCTTTATATCCTTACATTGCAGCTTCACTGGTGATTAGTAATATTTATTTGTATATCTAAGGTTACCCCACTTCCGCAAATCTTCTGAAGTTCTTGTTCTTCCAAACGAGCTTTTTAATCACATGCAAGAGATGTTTATTTCATTATTTGCTTCAAGGAACTTAACCATCTCACACTATAAAACACAGCAGATCTTTAAAGAACTAGACACAGGAAAATGTATTAAATTAATAAATAAACAGTGAAGACCAAAATTATGAATGCAATAGGGGTAACCCATTGAATACTGATGGTCAAATGCATTCCACATTAAAAGGTATTTACTTGGGAAATTTACCTTAAAGAAAAGGTGCTGCATTGGTGATCTGCCTACAGCAGTTTGCATCCTGGTTCTGTATCAGAACTCCATCGGTTTTATTGTTAGTGCCAGTCAGTGTTTTAGTGTATATATTATTGTTGAACTGAGGTACTTACCACTGGATTTAGAACATACATGGATTTAATCATGAACCCTCTGTCTCTTGTTTGCAGGAGTCTTTTCACTTTTCTAGTCTTTGTTGATCAGAATTACAGGTTTCTCTTCTGTCTATCAGTGAGGCTGTGGATAATAAACCTCCTCCATCACACTGCTCCGTATTAGAATTCATTCTGTGTAGTTTATATAGGACATAAAGGACACTAAGAATTAGATAAAAGGTAAACTTAACTCCATTGACCTGATAATAAGAAAACATATAATTGTATTTGAAATTAGTTAAGAGAAATACAGTTTAGTTTAATTGAAGGCAAGATACAGCATTGAGATCACATAAAATTCATTGGAAAATGGAAATTGATTTATTATTTAAATTAGTTGTGGGAGTTCTTTAGTGCTCCATTTTTAGTTTGTCATCAGTTAAAGACAGCTCAATCTATTTATCACTACATTAATTCATTCTAATGAGGTTAACATAATGAGTAACCCAGCATTTCATTATATTCCATTTATTTGAATGCTCAGCTTGAGTACACCATATTTAATTGAAATGGTAATTGGGGAAATGTCATAGGTTATGGAGCTGGAGATGGAGTTTCCCTTGCATAACATGTGCAGTTCCTATTTTTGCTCATAGAAGAAAAATAAAAGAATAAATTATTCAGATTAAATATGTTTAATTTTAGTATTAAACACAATCAAAACAAAAAAAACCACAAATTCCCAAGGCCACCAGGTAGTGGTGCACCTCTACTGAAGCAGAAAATTAAGTTATATGGCTACTTTGAAAATTATTTTTTTTTCAATTATTTTAGGGGGAAAAAAAAGGGTTTATAGTTCTGCAGTGGGGAGAATTGATATTTGGGAATTGCTGGAGCAGCTCAGACCTCAGGATCCTACCCAAAAATTTCCTTCCTTAAGACCATGTATCCTTGAGCTGAAAAATGAAGATACACAGATATACTGTGAGAAATGTGAGCACTTCCTGCATGTAGTTTGAGACAAGGAATTTGTGTGTACTTAAGGATGCTTGCCTCCACCGCTGCCTTGCAGAAAATTCTGCATGACCACAAGAGCATCTCTCCATAAAAAATATTTAGAAATTGAGATTTTACTGATCAAATTTGTTTGGTAAGTGTATAATATTTCAGGGTAATTCTGTGCCATTTAATGAATTGATAGGAAAATATTTTGTGTCCTATGACAGCTGTAATGACTACCACTAAATTTTTCGCATCACTTATGCCTCAGAGTGGCATCTGTGCTTGCTAATAATATATTTTCCGTATGGTAAATAGCAATGGTGTGCAAGTAAAGGAGCACAACAAAAATAAATAACAATAGCTTGTGAAACACTAATTAATTTTCACACCACCATATGAAGAAGCTAAATACTACAAGACTAATTATTGAAAACTGGAAAGTGAGAAAACAATACTTTAAAAGTTGTGTAAGAATGTGTCAGAACACATTGCTATCAGAACCAGCAATAACGGCTATGGTCTACCTTTTCAGAAATAAATAGTCATTGAAATCTGCAGTGGTTCTGCTTTTTAAAATATGTCTGCTCAACACTCTCTGGAAATAATGAAGTATTATGTCACCTAAGAAACTGGAACCTGAAATCACATCACATCACATTAAAAAAAAAATGCATCCTCTCCAAGATCACAGATTTTCTAATTGGTTACTATGTATTAAAAATAAAAGAGCATTTTTTATTTTCAAAGTATTTAACAAGATGCTACAGTCTTTTAAGACTGTGGTAAAATAGCTCTTTTAATCACAAATATTAAAAATTCAATGTAATCAGAGATGTGTTGTTAATTTTTTATTTGTTTACCAGTGCTCCTGATTTCTCCAGTACTGACAATAGTTACAGAGGGGCAGTTTTCCAAAGTAAGGAAAGGGTGCATATCAGGAAGTGGTAGTAGCAAAGGTGCACATAGAAAGAATTGTGAAACCAAATTAGACAGATACAGACATGAGCCTTCCAGCTTTCATTCTATTTTAGCTTATATTTTTATAGAAAACATGGGTGAGAGCTGCTCTATGTTGGTAGTCTTGCTCCAGGTTTTTGGAAGGGAATTTTGTCAAAGGGGAAGAGACAAAGCCCATTCGCCCATTTGTTCAGTGAGTAGCTGAGCTTTGAAATTGAGAGAAGCTGAGATCTTGTTCTCCACTTTAAAGGATATAATAATGAGAGTTAGGGCACTTTGAGTTAGCCTATGGTCTTGCATATATACCCAGCAGAGGAGGACAAAAAAAAAAATCAGAGCTTGTTTTTATTAAATTTTGTTTAGTATACCTCCTTTTTCCTTGATAAGGTAAGGCCAAGTTAAATGCCTCCAAATTGGAAGTAGTTAAGAAGGATTTACTTGCTACCTTTTCTGTGTAGGTAGAGTGTGTTGTCACCTTGGCTATAAATTCCTTTATGAAAAACTGTCAGCAGTGTGAGGTCCAGGTGTGTCCAGTTTTCAGCCTGGTAATCAATTCAAAGATATTGTCATTTTTCTGTTCTCTGAAATTTGTGTTGCATGCCCTGTGGATGATATGAACATGCTGGATCATTATGAAATGCTGGGTAAGAACTATCCTTGCTTTAGAGCAGCTTTTTGACTAAATGTAGAATCCAGTCAATTTTTTAGGAGGAAAGAAACCCATCCTGGTGTAGAAGTAATTATTGCTATTTGTATTACAGTTGCTGTTTAGATATAACAGAGATAAGCTGGAGGTGTTCTGACTCACCACACTAGAGTATAACAGGACTGTTTTGTGGAAACTCTTTAGTGAATAATTCATCTAATGATTTTTATTTTTTTTTTGCTGTCATTTAGCCTGTGATTTATATTTTAAGATTGATTAAAACAGACAGTGTATGAATAAAGTGCTAAGTTCTGCACTATTTGGTTACCTCAATTTGTCTTCACCCCCTTGTTTAGCAGAGTAGAAGACTAAAGAAGAAGTGTGAATTTAAAAGAAAACTTGGTGAAATCTCAGATGCCTTTTTTACTCTTATATACTGTGTAAGTTCTCTGGGCTGCGATTTGTGATAAAATGTGATACTTTAATATGAAATCCATAAAAGCTCATTTACATAAAGGTTTCAGAAGGGATGCAGAAGGATGTCAGCTAGTGGAAGAATAATTCTTGAGAGAACATGAACTTAAGGATACAAGTGAGTGTCTTGAGACCTTTAAGATGATTAGTGCAGGAAAGTACCATCTCCATCACCTCAAAAACCTACGGTTATGAAATGAGATTAATTTGTCAGCAGCTTTTCTTGGCACCAGTGCCTTTGCCAGGGTTTGTAGCACACGTTGGCACATGTGCACCTTGTCAGCTTTCCTTTGAGTCAGACTTAAAAGCAGATTTCATCACAGTGGTAGGAGAGTCCTGAAGGGTCTGTGTCCTTAAAGGATGGCTGCCGATGTTTGTTCTTTCCATCACAGTTGGTCATCCTCATGTTTTATATATAAGGATAAAGGCATGCCATTGGGTGTTATTAACCTTTCTAAAAGTCAGCCTTCTACATTTAGCTCTGGGAAACAGAGAAACTTTCTTGCTTGAAGTGTTTAAATACCTTACAGTGAGATGTTTTATAGTCAACTTCTGCCTCTGCAGTTCCATAAAATTTACCTTAAACCTTCCATTTGCAAGATAGCACTGAAAGTATTTCTATAAATAATTTTCCTGTAAAGCTGAATTTATTAGTTCATACTCTGAAATGTGAATACTGCAAACTTAAATACACACTTACATCTAAGATTAGTGTCTTACTATAAATATTAATATTTCATTTATGGAAACCACATAGGATTCTTCATCTGTGAATCTGGCAATGTATGGTGTGCAGAAGGGATTGGATTAATTTGTCATTATTGTTTCAGGCCTGTACATTCCATTAATAGCAGTTTGTCACTTCCATTTTCGTTGCTTTATTGATACACAAACTGCTCATATTCAAATTAAAATTGAAACTTAATAGGGAATTAGATATGGAAGACTAGTTCAGGACTAAGAGCTTTTACTTCAAACTGAAAAAAAAAATCATCATTAAATGCTTCAGTCATTTTTAAAACATTGTATTAGCATTTTTTTTCTTTTATTATCCTGATTTTCTCAGTTATCACTATGGTAAACAGGAGATACAATTCCTAAATTAATGGTTATTGTTAGTCTTCATGTGTTCTTGTGTTCCAACATCTGTAAAAGACTTTCTTGGGTGATTATGGAGACTTTGCCCTCACTGCACCAAATATAACATTTCAGAAGCTGAATGGTTTGTATCACTATCACTTAGATGTATATCACTAGATCCAGATTTTCCTTAATCTCCACAATCTTTGAAAGAAGATAGAATTACCTTGTGAGGACAGTGGTGATCTCTAACATGCTTGATCATGGCTCATCTGAATCCCTGGGATGTTATAGGCCAAGTTTTCTCAAATGATCCCTGAGTCAATTCCCATCCAATCTTGGTACTTTCCTTCCTAATCTAAGAGTCTGATGAGACATTATTTTTGAGGACTGAGGCAAAGAAAACCTGAAGTTCTTATTCCTTAATAGGAATAAGGTCTGTGACACAGAGATTTCAAGTTCTTTACAGGTTTTTCCTGCTGCATCACCTTGATCAGGGAGTCTGTGGCAGACTTTCCCCAGGACATCACCCTTAATAAGTTCTTACCTGATCCTAACCCATGAGCTCTCAACAAGATTGTCTCCCATCCTATTGAAAAGCTCCCTGAATCTGTACTGCCCCTGTGCACAGAAGGCAACTCCCTTCCCATGTCTCCCTGGCCTTCCTCTCCTGCACAGCTGAGGTGTGTGCATCACAGTTTTCTTGTCATGCAAACGCTCCCAACGCATCTCAGTAAGAGATTTGAAAACAGAATAGTTGCTTTGATTTACTGAAAATGTATGTTACATATCCACTAGTGATCTTTTGTGATGCATAAATTTTATAAATTTTATTATTTCTGTGCTTCTCTGTGTTAGAGAGAGGGGAAGAAGTATGTGCAGTTGCTCAAATCTTCCCTGATTGGTGTTTGGGTAGGAAAACTTATCCCTGGGGAAACCAGGTGAAAAAAAAAAAACAAAAAAAAAACCCAAAAAAACAAACAAACCAAAAAAAAAAAAACCAAAAAAAAACCAAAAAACCACACAGTAAAAACAAACTAACATAAATCCCAACTAATTCAAACCAGAAAGTGAGAATTGAATTTTAACAGAGTCCTGGTTTAGTTATTTATACAACTAAACATACAACTACATATGCATTTCTGATTTAAATATGAAAGTAGGTTTTCTCCTTATGCTGCAATTACTTGGATTGAAGTTGAACATATGTTAATATAACTACTAGGAGAAGAAGAGCTATTTTGTCAAAAGAGTCATGAAATCTTTTGTTAATATCTTGCCCCAGGAATCCTTGGCTTAATGAGCTGTTTTTTTCTTCGCTATAGCAAATAAATTGTATGTTATTGTACATAGATCTCCGTTTAGTAAAACGTGGTAATTTAAGAGTGAATTATTAGACTGAAATTTCCTACGCTTCCTACCGAGTTTTTTCTTAAAAAATCTTAAGTTAAAAACACATGTGATTTTTATAATTAAGGAGGGCTGATCAAAGCTATGGTAAGAATTTGAAATTCTGGGAAGCAAAGTTGAATTACCTGCATTTAATATTTTCTGATCATCTAGCAAAATAAACATGAAATAGAGAACAAGAAGTCACTTTATTGTGAACAGACCTTGCTGATTAATCTTTATTACATAAATAGGGACTATGGAATGTAAATCATTGGTATTACTGAATTTGTTCTTCAAGATTACTATAAAGCATTTATTTCTTCAAGACTTTGTATATTCTTGTTTGTTCAATATCAGAAGCCAAACATCTGTAGTTTGAGATAATACTGGATATTTAGTGTATACTTTATTCTTTGCCTATTGCTGTGTCTACTCTGAGAGCTGCCTACCAATTTGAAGTCTCATTGGGCTAGGATGACATGGAAAGGATTTTCCATGTTACTTCCAGTTGTAGCTGCCATGTCATGCAGCCCCTTTCACTGACCCATGAAGCTCCAAATCCTGTGCTGAAAAAAAAAACAGTTTTCTCTGCTTTCTCTTCCTGGTCTGTTGATATCTCTTTTCTTAAGGGTTATGTTCTTCTCAGGAGTGAAAATTCTAAAAAACCCTGGAAATTCTTCCTTTGAGACAGAATTATGTAAACATAGATAACACCAGGCTGTGCTGAAAGAAACTCAGGAAAGACTTCCAAGATTATTGAGTCCAACCTGTGACTGATTTAGACCTTGTCTCTCACACCAGAGCACTGAGTGTCATCTCCAGTCATTTCCTGAACACCTCCAGGGGTGGGGCCTCCATGGTTTCCCTGGACAGCCTGTTCCAGTGCTTGACAACCAGGAGTTATTCTTCCTGATGTCAAACCTGAACATCCTCTGGTGCAGCCTGAGGACCTCTGGTGCTGTTTCTGGTTGCCTGGGAGAAGAGGCCAACCATCCCCTGGCTATAATCTTCCTTCAGGCAGTCATAGAGAGTGACAAGGTCCCCCCAAGCCTCGTTTTCTCCAGATGTGCTACTGAGTGAGCACGTAAGGCTTCTCAGGACTATGCCTTATAGTTCTGGCCTAAAATGGTCATAGGTTTGATCAAGTGTGTGCTCATTTCTCCATACATTTCTGTCAGTGCACTTGTGACACTTCAGTCCTTGGCAGACTTGTGCTTTGTGGATTGTCCTCACCAGGACAACTGTGAGATGGATCTAAGATGTAGGAAACTGAAGTTTAGGGTCAAACTACTAAGTTACTTCATTTCTCCTTAGTATTGGAATAGGCTATCCATGTGCTATCAAAAACTAGCAGATTAAATATGTAGGACATTTCCCTGGGAGTTTCTGTCATGGTGTTATCATTCCTATTTGACCTTAAGCTCTTTTAGGCTTCCCTTGGCATCAGCTTGTTGTGGTTTTACAGAAGTCTTCTGAATTTTATGTGTTACACTTTTTGCATTACCTGATTATTTTTTTTTTAAATCCTGTTGGAAAAATCTTACCACATGTGAACCTGCAACTACAGTTGCATCTCCAGGATAATGGATTAGTCAAACTTAATTTGGCTAAAGTTTAGTCCATATGTGTCTGTGCTCTATTCAAGTGAGAACCAATTACACAGTAAAAGTCAGCAGATCACCTAAGGAATAAGATCCAAACCACTAGAAGGAAATATAATTGTTTATTGATAACTAATTTTCTCCCAGTCAGCTTCCCCAGTCAGCCTTGAAGAGGTGCTGGTAAACCCAGAAGACCTTTCAATGCTTGGGGTTCAGCCAATGTAAAGTATCAGGGGAGATTTCATACTTGCAGAAAATTGTTTCAAAGCAAAAGCTTTGTGGGAAAAGAAAAAAAATTTCTCCTTCAGGGAAAATGTTTCAGCTTTTCTTCTGAGAAAAAGCAGAAGAAGAAGAACCTCTAAATACTTATTGTCCCATGGCAATTTTCACCTATGAAAATTTCAATCTTCAAACAAGCTATGTTTTCACAAGAAAATGCACTTACTAAAAACCAGACCTTTAAATGTCAATTTAGCAAAACAAAAAGTTGTTGAGGGAGGTTCAGCTATGAAGGTGAAAATATGATGCCTTCAGAGTCCTTGATTTAACTAATAGGGAGTCCAAATGTTTCTTTTCATAATCCAAAGGGTTTTTTCATAAGCAGAATCCCAAAGGTTTCTTTTCATAAGCAGAAAAACAAATGTTTTCCTTAACAAGAAGAAAACACATTCTCTGATTTACGCTGAGTGACAGCAGCCCTCCAGGAAAGAGCTGATTAATTACAGGGTTGCTTGATGCAAGCTTACAGGAACAACTGTTATAACTTTGGTCAAGTTTTGAAGTTAGGGCACGTTTTCAGGCAAACAGCTCATTTTTTGGGGCATACATTCAGCACAGAACTAATCTGGAAGAGACAGAACAGGGTAGCAAAGATAAGAAAGAAAGAAATATACGTCCCAGTGACTTCCAGTGGGAGGCAAAATGAAATAAAGATTATTTAGATGTTTATTTGCTCCCTGGTAGTCTTATAGTTGCTTAAAGGGTGGATGTTTTATTAGGAATAGATGTTTACAAGGGAATTTGGGATTAAATTAGTTTTCAGTGGTATTGGTAGCATACAGATTTTTATATCTGACTGCTATTTTTTCTCATTTGTTAAATTCAGAAAGGAATATGAGCTGTGAGAATCAAAACCTGTTTGATTACATGAAAATTATATGTATGTAAATATATAGAAGACTTAAAGATAAATTAGCGCTAAAGGGTAAATGCACAAAATAACAGGTATTTAAATACATGCTACTTTCCCTTTGGCCAAAATAATTATTTTCAAAAAAAGAAAAATTATTCCAGCATCCTCCTTCCAGTTAAAGTTCAAATGAAGATATCAGGAATCTGTCTTGAAAAAAACCCCAAAACCTAAAAACTATAAACATTGCTACTGGGGGTTGAACAAGGCAGCAACTAAACAGTCTCTTGTTCATGCTGCCACTGTCCAAAACCTCCAGCAGGATGGAGAAGAAAGAAATCTATGACTTGGGGTCTGTTGTGGTTGTGGTATGAGAGGGGAGAGATGACGTGTGTTGAATTGTTGGGTGCAGAAGCCAACTGAGATTGGATCAGTCTGCACTTAGCAGGTTCCTTAAAAGGCTTGTCTTTTTACTGGCTCTTGATGTGGTGCTTCCCAATGGAGTATAACTATGACGAAAACTCAAATCAGACCTTATTTTCCTTCTAAGGTTAGGCATTCTTGAGGTTCACATCAGATTACTCCATCTGACTGAATTAACCAGCAAATACACTTATGTTCTTAGGAAAAAAGGTCATTGCCTTTTCCCAAAGAAGGTGCAACCCACACTTTCTGATCCAATTCCCTTAATGTGCCATGGGAGCTGTACCTCCTTCCACAATATACAAAAATTATACCCCTGGTACAGTTTTGGGTCCTTGCGGTGCCCTCTTCTAAGGTAGTCTCTGACAAGGACACCCTGGGAATCAGGGACAGTCCACAGTAGGGTACGTTATGCCCCTTGTTTCCTGTTAGAGTCACTTCACCAGATGTGACCCCGTGTCACTCCAGAAATCCAGCTGAGTTCTGCCTCTATGGACCCTGATGTCATTAAGTTGTACTGTGCATCAGTGTCCTGCAAAGCATTCCTCTCCCATGGGTCTGATGTGTCAGGAAACTTGTTCCATACAGTCCAGTGAGACTAGCTGTCCCTTTCCTCTGCCTAGCTGGAGACAGAGCCCCTCTGTTGCTGATCAGAGCTTTCATCACCTGATTCCTGTAACTGCAAACCTGTAGCACCTTCATCAGGGTCAGAAGTGGAAATGTCCTCAGAGCTTCTGCTGCATCTGGAGGAGTAACCTTCCTGAACATATGTTTTTTGGACACTGTTATTCCTCCCAACTCACTTAGGTCCAGCCTTTAAGCTCATGTAAGTGCAACACTCCTCTTCCTTATGCCCTCCCTGTGGTCACACAGGCAGAACCCCACAATGGCACATGGCACCCACACCTCCCTTTCCTTTGCTCTGACTCCACTTCTGATAGCTGAGACACCAGCCTGTGTAAGGGAGAAGGTGAGCTGTTTATTTGGAGACGCTGGACCTGTCAGGACACCTCCATATTGAAGGTGCAAGCTCCTAAAGCTAGAGAGGAAGAGGAGTTCTCTAAATTATGACAGCTGGCCAGTGTTGCCTCAATGTCTACCCAGTCTGTTCAGGGTGCTGGCACTGTCAGCAGTTCCACTGAGACTGTGAAAAGTTTGAGTCTGCATTAGCCAGTAGTGTAGTACAACAGGAGAAAACTAATAGCAAACCTCTTTGTGGTTTAAGATCCAAAATTTGCATATTTATGTATTTATGCATGTTTCAAGGGATTTAGCTTAGCCTGGCTCTGCCCTGCTCCTGTCAACAGCAGCGTGAGATTGTGGTCATTCTGAAGTACAATGACAGTTTACCTTCATTCAAAAGGGATGCAATTTTGTCCTCTGAGACTATTCTGCAATGCAAACCAAGGCCATGGGAGAGGTGATAAGAGATGTTTGGTTCAAAAGTGTGTTCCCAATCTAACACAAAATGTTAATGCACTTAGTTAAGCATGCAAACATACTCTACTGTAACTTGCAAGAACTCTGCTGAAAATGAGCTGAACTGAACAACATCATACATAACTTGCTATTTTCCATATATTCCAACAGTACATGCTCCTAATTCTGAGCACACTGTGTTCCTACAACTCCTGTCTGGTATAATTGCTGTAAGCAGGTGTAACCCAGCTTCAAAAGATGCTTTATTAAGCAACTCACAGGCTGCCTATATGCACATGAGACTAAAATGAGATAGAAGAATGGAAAATTATATCCTTTTGAAACTGGGAGTGTTTTGGAAAGGCTTTTCTTTTTCTTCCAAAGTTCTTGCACCTCATTTTTAAATACATGAACTTAAATAGGGTTTCAAGAAGAAAAAATTAGAATAACCAAACTGATTGTGGAATGATGTAGCAAACAAAATAACCTGTAAAGAGAAAGCAATGTCAAAGGTATGTGTGAACCAATGCAAGGCTTCCATGGGTACTTTAGAACCCCGCACATTCTTTCCTTCTCGTAAGAAACTGGAGAAGAAAAGAGAGAGTAGAGTGCTACCTGGATTAAATTTAGTAATTTTTAACCTTTGACTTTATGAGTCTGTGTGAGAAATTCAAAATTCCTCTTCAGCTGGGAATTCTGAGTTAAAGCTGATGAGATGTAACTGCTGCTCCAACAGCTTGTTAAGTAGTCTGACTGTTTCACTGAGCATAGCTGGTGTTGAACCTCGAATTTCTTTTTTGACAGTCAGTAACAAGAAAAATCTTCCACTGCAGTATTGTGGAAATATAGAGATCTAAGTGAATGTCTTTCAAGGGAAAGGTAGAGTACTGCATTATTGATAGCAAAGCAAAGAAAATCTACTGGGGTAAAACCATGCTTTAGTTTTAGAAACCACCACTAGTGGCTATGGTAAAATATATCCACATACCTAAAAGTTTCTTAATTTATTTTCTGTGTATTTGTCAGCAGAAAATTTCTTTACCCTGCATTTTAATTTCAGATTCTGTACATGGCTAAGAGCTGGATGTAAATACATTTGCATTAAGTTTGCCTTTACTCTCAATTGAATGAAAATGACTTTGGGAGATATAAACCAGAAAGCAGAGTAATTGTTCTGCTCTTGTAATTGAAATTTCTGAAAACACACTTTCATTTTCTTTCTGTCAGATTGCAGAAATCTTTTCACATTAATTTGGATAGTGTTACCAAGATGCCTACACTTATACTTTTGTCTTTGGGAAAATCTGAAATTGCTTCCCATGGGCATTACTGAGGACTGTAATTAGTGTTGTGTTGGTTTTGTGTTCTTAATGACGTAACTTGTAAGCACTGGTTTTGAAGTAGAAAAAAACAATGAATTGTAGTATAGTGATTTTTTTTTTATGACTGAGTGTGTATTTTTAAGCTATAATGAATATTTCACTGACCTTAGTCTCCATTATTAGCTTTTAATAGTGACTTCTTATGTTAATGCAGGGAAGCAGAACACTCCAACAAAAACTCTCCTTTTTTGTCAGGCTGTTGAGTGGCCTGAAGCAGATCGTGTACTTTACAAGTTGTGCTAAAAGCTACAAAAGTGTTTCTGTGGGTTTTAACAGGCATTAGGAAGAATCTTGGAACTGCAGTATCTTGAATTGCCGGCTTTTAGCATAGCAGAGAATGAAGATTCTCCTCTGCAACAATATGTTCTGCCATTCAGTTAATGGGAGAAAGTTGTATGTTCTGGACACTATTTTTATTTACTCCAGTTTTGGGGAAGAATCTATTCATGCTCTTGTGTGTTTGCATTCTTTTTTAGCTCCTAAATATTTTGTTTCAAATATTTAAGTATGGCTGCTAATGTCTTTTGCAGTTATAGTCTGGGATGAATGTTCTTTAAATAATAAATATGTCCTTGGTGTTGTCTTACTGTCTGGTGTAGAAACTTCAAAGCATGTTAGAAAAATAATATTAATGCTGCCCCCAGACGGCTTTGGAGAAAAATAGGAATATAACACAGCTTAGAAATATTGAAATCATAATAGCTGTGTAATACTGCAGGAATATTACCTGTACATAACACTTTACAGGCAACCAGGGCAGATACCTAGTATTCTAGTTTCTCATTTGTATGAAGATGTGCATTTTTATCTATTTTCAGGATAATTGTATTTGAGCGTACACAGAGTGGAAACAGTGTGCTTTAGTCTATGTTTCTATATCAACAGAACTTGGGCAGAAAAATAAAAGAAATTATTTAAGAAATGTGTTGCTAAGAGTACAGAACATTAAAAAAAAGTCTGTCCATGGCCATAAGTATATAAGAAAAATCAGAATATTCTATGATGTCCTGTTTATTTCTGAAAAGGGTAGATGTAAATGCTTTTAAATCTATTGAACTATCTCCAATTAGACTTCTCAGCATTTTTCAGTGGTAGTCCATCTTACTTTTATTTACTGCTCAAACCATGGGCAAAGATATATTTTGTTGTGCTTCAAGGCTTCTGAGCATGTTGTGTGCCACAGGTGCACACCTGTAACCTAACCTGGTCACTTAAAATTCTGTAGCTGTGCACAGTTAAGGAGTGTGAACAGGTTTATAAAATTACAGTCTGACAATACAGCAATGTGGAAAATAACAGTAGTATGGAAAACAAGGTTATCTAAAGAAAAGTTCAATTTAAATAGAATCATTTTGGCAGCCTGATCACTGAAAATATGTGAATGTAGTCTCTGATGTCTTATATATTCAAAATACATAACTAATTTAACATATAAAATACAATGTTCTCAGGAGAGGGTTCAGATACTTTTTTTTTTAAAAATATTACTTTAGGAGTTGCTTTGTAGAAGTCAATATTGTCTGTGGAGTAAAGTGAGAGACAAAAACCTGAATACAGTTTTTCATGCTAATTAGTTCTGCACTGTCTTTTCAGAAATTACACATGATTATTTCTTGGTTTTATTTTCTGGTCTAACTGTTTAAAAATGGTACACTTAATTTGAATATTCCTGCACTACCACAATACAATGTTAGTAATTCTTCTTGTTAAAATAAAGTTCTGTTTTGAGAGAAAAGTATATTTTATGTCTCTGGCCATTTTTTTTCTTCATCACTGAAAATAAATTGTTTTGGTAATATCAATAATAATTTCAAGCCTTTTTATAGGAGACAACACTCTTCATGGTTTTGTAATTTAAGATAGAGACAGCTAATTTTTACGCTTTTCCGTATTGCACTCTGAAAAGGGAATTTTCTTTTTTTTTTTTTGTGTTACAAAACTATATCATTATAAGATACATAGGTAACACGAGTTTCACAGGAGTTCAGTCATGATCCAAATTAACTGTCTTTTACATATGAAAACAAATATTTGCATGACAGGGAAGTAACGCTGTCATTCTCTGATCTGGTACAGTCAGAACTCTGACAGAGAAAATGTAATCACCCAAATTTTGGGGGCCAGGGAATTCTATCTTTTATATTGCTATTTCTCAATCTGTGTGGCCTGCTACAAGAATTGGAAAAAAAAATCTAACCAGTACATTAAGTTCTTATGTTTAATAATCACAATTGAATTCTTGTTAGATTTTCCTCTTCAAGGACTGTCTTCACATCTTGCATTCACACTGTACTCACATGCACCTCATCATGTTGATGCATTTTCAGTTTCCATAATATTAAAGATATCTGCTGAGTGATATGATAGCTATATAAATAAAACCCAAGTTCACAGAGTCCCTGAATGGGTTAGGTTGGAAGGAACCACAGTGGGTCATCTGGTCCCACCTCCCTGCTCAAGCAGGGTCATCCCAGAGCACATGGCAGAGGATTGCATCCAGATGGTTCTGAAATATCTCCAGTGAGGGAGACTCCACACCCTCTCTGTGTGATGTGTCCCAATATTTGGTCACATTCAAGGTGAAGAATTTCTTCCTCATGTTCAGGTGCAATTTCCTGTGCATCAATTCCTGCCCATTGCCCCTTGTCCCATTGCTGGGCACCACTGAGCAGAGCCTGGTCCCTGCTCTGACCCCTCCCTGCAGGCACTGACAGACATTGATGAGGTCCCCTCTCAGTCTCTTCTCGAAGATTCTGAGCAACCCCAGCTCCCTCAGCCTTTCCTCATAAGAGAGAAGTTCCATCCCTTCATCATCTCCGCAGCCTCCACTGGAGCTGCTCCAGGAGCTCCCTGTCTCTCTTGCCCTGAGGAGCCCAGGACTGGACACAGCACTCCACTTGTGCCTCACCAGGGCTGAGCAGAGGGGCAGGATCACTCCCCTGACCTGCTGACAATGCCATTACTGATGCACCCCAGAATACTATGGAAGATCCATAAACAATTCCTATTCCTTGTAGTGCATAAAGGTGTTATAATAGTAAAAGGTATTTCTGGTAGTTGATTTCCTCTAAGGAAAAAAAGGCTTTTCAACTCAATGATTTTTGATTTGCACTCACATCTCTTGATTCTGGAATAACCTCACATAAGTGGTATAAGTGCAATTTCAGCTTCAACGGACCAATATACAAAAATTTTTAGACCTCTGAAGTTGTCTCAAAAAGATATGAAATCTTGAGAGACAAGAGTGATAAATTTTAGAAGATAGGGTAAACAGATCTTTGGTTTTCTAATAAAATGTTTCTTAGTCCCAGTAGATCTCTCATTTGTCAGTTTTTGATATTTTTTTGATCTCAGGGAAAATATTTCATAGCTTATCATACTGTTTGTCCTCGTCCAAAGATGCATTAGCGTGCATTGCATGTCTCAGTAAGTAAGCAGGAAAAGAATTCTAAATCAAGAACCTTAAGATGCGATACTACCCAACACTTTGATTGATGGTGCCAAGGGTAGCACAGACTTCATGTTTGTTCTCATCAAGCTCAACAAATTTAGAGCAGGTAACTGCAGTTTAACTGAGAAATCTCTTGCCACCAAAGTATATGTCTTTAAAAAAATGAAAAAAGTCAACAAACCTATGCAGAAGAACAATCAAAAAAACATCCTGCTACTGTATGTAAGTTGTTTGCTGCACTAATTCTTTGAAGGTTTTGAACCAAATATCTCAGGACACGTGACATATTATATCAGCAATATGCTCTTTATTTTCTCTAGGGTGAGCTTTCCCACTGCAACCTTCAGAACCAAGGTTTTCATGAGTCTTCTTTGTTGTAATTTAAATTATAATAACAATCATAATAAAAATTATCATTTTAAGCATTTAGTCCATAATGATTTTGAATTTGGCTATGTTTGGGTCAGATGCATCTGTGTGCAATTGAAATCTCTATATGATGAACATTCTTCAAATATGATAAGAGTTTTTAGTTCAGGAAAACTTAGGAAGAGTGCTTCAGAGAATAAGGAAGCTATCTTTGCGTTTGCTTTCTGCATATTTGGACTTCTTAGGATTCTTGTGATGTATCATTTGGACTCGATTGGCATATTCATTTTACTACAAAATTCTCAAATATCTCTTTTGTTCCAAGTATTTTATAATCTTACATCATGAGTCATGCAAATCATTCCTGGAAAATGGGCACCTGGAGAAATGAAATGAAACTCTATGTACTACATGTGTGTTTACATGTTGTTGCAACATAAGTGGGTCACATTCAAGGGCTCAATCTAGACATTTTCAAATTCAATGCATTTATTGTCCTATTTTCTATTAATATATCTTAACATCATGTAGTCTTCTAGTCTAGAAAGACACAGTTTAAACCTATTGGAAAATTAAAGGTAAAAGCTATTTATGCTTTTGAGTTGAATTTTTGTTTTTTGCTAAAAGCCCTTGTGAGTTCTAATATTATTTAGAAAGTATTTGCCTTGTCAGGCAAAAGGTTCAGAGAGACGTGCTGTGGAGATTGAGTTACTTCAGAAGATAATCACACCAGGTTCCTTATTTTTGTATCATATTTGGAACTGTCAGTCACTTTAATTTCAGCAAAATAGTCAATGAAGTTTGTATTCAGCTGAAAATATTCCCATTACTGTTTTCCAATTCAAATCAGAGGATATAAGGAAGAACATGACTACCCACAATTCAAAACTCTGGCTATGCTCTAAAGCCACTCAGAGGCAGGCAGTCTTGAGACCAGTCTTGCTGAAAAATTAGGACAGCTCTAGCATACAAACTGAAGGATATCTAGAATGTCAAACAAGCATAACTCCCATTTGTTTAATTCTTTCACCTTAAGATATAAAATGTCAACTAAACCCAGAAACTCTTTTACTATTGTTGGATATTCATAGATGTAGGGCTCAATTTTGTACAGTACAGTGAACTTTAAATATGAATTCATTTGCTGAAATTAACTCTAAAATGTTAATGAAAAAAATTGTTATATTCACAAATGATATATCACATCATTGCAGTTTCCACTCATAAATTATTCTGCAGTGTTTTAATATGCTTCTGACTGGTTCTTTTCAGAAATTCTTTTAGCTCAATTTACCTCTAACAATTTAGTCAAAGCCCTCAGGAATGCAAACTTAATTCCACAAATGGATTTGGGGTAGATTTTGCATGCTGCTTGTGCATGCTTTTGCATACTTCAGCATGGCATTACAGTAAAGGGATGGAGGTGTTTCTTTTGGCCTGGGTAGCCTGAGACATCCAGGCAGTCAATGCTACACAGTTTGGACATTCCTTGTTTCTAATTCCTTGAATTTAGAGGAATAGATGTGTGTATTCCGTGACCATAGGGGCAGTCTAGAGTACCAGCCTGGCTGGATACAGCTGCAGTGTGAAAAGAAGGCTGTCAGATCTGCCTTCTTTCACGACAATTTTCGACATTCCTTGTTTCTAATTCCTTGAATTTAGAGGAATAGATGTGTGTATTCCTTGACCATAGGGGAAGTCTGGACTACCAGCCTGGCTGGATAGAGCTGCAGTGAAAAGAAGGCTGACAGATCTGCCTTCTCTCACGACAATTTTTTTAGAGATAAGAACTTGCTACTTAGCAAACACTTGGGGTTTCTAACTCTGAAAGCTCTAATTACACTTTACATCTTCCATCCAGTAATATAAAAGAAGGAAGTGATTTGTTTAGTGCAGACATAACCACAAAATGAAAGTAATTTCATGGATTTGATATGAACAGTAGAAAGTAAAATATCTGTTCCCCCACCTTCACCCTAAAATTCTACCAGTGGCAAGCAGCTGGCAGATAGTTTAGACTGTAGATAAGAATAGAAGATTGTCCCTGTTACTAGGTCTTTCTTACAGGCCTGGTGATGAAGTGTCATAAAACATTTGTACTGATCTTGACTGGAATCTCCCCTCCTTTCTTAGAGGCAGATATGGAGTTCTTGGATTCCAGTGTACTTTAAATATGCTCTATATAAATGCTAAAAATGTGTTTGACAGAAAAGTGTTTCCAGCCATTCCTTTGTCAGAACAGAAAATAATACTGTGCCTACCTACTATATAGGTAATTACAGTTGCCCTAGTTTGTAGATATAAACCAGTGTACAGGCAGGTTTTAATAATAATTTTTTTTACTATAAGAACTAGTATTTAAGAAATAGTATTATCTCCTTACTAGACAGTAATGGATTAAATAAATGATTGTATTTAAATCTACGAATTATATTGGCAGCTCAGAATATATTTGCAGCTCTGCATTTGCTAAAACTTTCAGCGATAAGTCATTATTTAAAGCTAAACCCTGAAGTCCTGTTAAGATTGAGGGGCTGTTTTCTTTGTCATGACTAGCTTAGTTCTGGAATGGCTTATTACCATACATAATACTAATTAAATATCATCCCTCTGAGTCATCTTCTTTTCCCACTGATTTGTTCCAGAAGAGATTTTACCTACAAAATGAGATTGCACTATGATAGTTTGTTGAAATAAACTCCAGAAGTTCCTATGACTCAAAAGTATCAAAAGTACAGCTGCTAGAGCCAAGTAATGCATTTTGCCAAGCACATGTAGGAAGGAATGATTTATGACAGAATTATTGAATAAGAATATATCCAGACCAAGGAGTTAAATTGTTGTTTTATACAACATAGTCAACTTTTATTTGCTGATATTAAAAACTGCACTCTTCTTCTGTGTAGTTTTATGGCTTAATTTAGTTTAAATTGAGTACTTGGGTAAAAATATTTAAAGAAAACACAAAGCAATCTTGAATTTCTAAGTAGTCTCTATGTTCTAAATTCCATTTATGATGAAATTGTAAAATTCCTAAGATATAAAATACTAAACCAGCAGTGCATAATTTCTGTGAACATTAATGGTTCCTTCGTCCAGCAAGGTGTATCTTATGGATGATATATTATAATACTAAAAGCTTGAAGAGTAGCTCTTTTCATGCAAACAATAAATTTTATTTTTCAAAAAGCTATACTTCACCTTTATTAATCTACAAAAACCTAATATATAATTTCAGTCCTGTAAAAATTTTTGAAGAGAATACTTTTAAGTATTTACTTAATGACCTAAGGGAGGTCATTAAGTAAATGCTTAAAAGTAGAATGGACAGAAAAATTTACTTTAAAACCTGCGGCCAAAGCACTTGTTACTTAATAAAATTGCAAATGGTTTGTTTACAGCATCAGCATTCTCTGATGCTGATGTATTGATTAAGCAGTAGGTGTGTAAAAGTTCTGAGAGTTGACTTGTTTTAGTAGAGCCTTATTTTTAATGTGTATGAACAGTTCCTGTATACAGAGGGCTCTTAGATATTCACCTTGCATAATGCAGAAGTGCAAAGTACCACATATGGGAACTGGATTAAAGGCTAAAGGCAGCAGATTCTGTTGTAAGTACAGTAGCTGAAATTGCAGGCAGTATTATCATGACAACAGTATCCTCTAACTAGGATAATAAATACAAAGCTCTTTTCATGTCTTCTGAACTCCAGCAAAGTACTCAGTCAAGCTCTGGGGTCCAGCTCAGGAAGGGCATGAACGTGTTGGAGCAAGGAGAGAGGAGGCCACCAAATACCTATATATATGATTTTTTCAAGAGTTTACTGGAGATTTGAGGAGGAGGGATAATGGGGTTTTGAGACTGACTCTTCTGTCGGTGCTGTGTGCTTGCTTATTTCACGGAGGTTTGTTTTTGAATTAGAACATTGGAGTTCTGTAAGAGAGAAACTGTAATACAATAGCAACACACATTTTAAATGGTTGCTCATTCCTGTAAGAAAATGTAATTAATCATTAAGTGTTAATGAAACTGGAAGGTTATAGTAGGTTGTTGTCTCAATATAAACAGAAATTGTAAGTCACTGTGACCTCCAACAGAGCAGTTGAATTAACAATCCCATTGTTTCTGAATATTAATAATTTTAATGTATTCTTCCAGGTATTCTGAAATTTAAATCTTTGACAGTGGGATCTAGTGATACGGGTAAATTGTGAAGAGCTTTCAGTTATAACCTTCTCAGAGAAAAAAAATGCTCAGGGTAAATGTTCTATCCTTGTCTATGCCTCCAAGCAAGTACACCTTAAGAGTCATTGTGCAGTCTGCAAAGCTGTACTGCTGTAAATTAATTGTTGTATTATAAATGAACTTCCCCTACCCATATTTGTCATGAATGTTATTCATAGTGTATCCCAGGGATGGTACCTCATTAGCACTGTACTAATTTGAGCCATTCTGGGAACAAGATCATAGCAGGCTGTTTGTCTGTCTCCTCCAGTCACTGTTGCAGAAGGTTCCACATCTCATCCTCTTTTGCAGAGAATTCTAATCCAGCACTCCCACCTGTGCTGCACCACAGGTTGTATGTTGTGCTCAGCCTCCCAGGATTTGTATAGAAAGAAACTAAATAGGGTCAAGCGTGGAGGTTTGGAATAAAAATCTACTTTTTAGGAGGCATACATAGCTTCTGGTGCTCGAGAGGAATTCTGGTATGAAAGGAACAGACCTTTATACAGTGTCTGCAGATCAAAGGTTTATGGAAAGGACAGCTAGAGAAAAGTGAGTGAGCATAGGATCATGCAGATAATCAGGGTAATAACTAGTTGTGGTGCCACATAAATAAGTCCCAAGCAGACTTTTCCAGGATTTTATGCATAGTGAACCTCCATGGCAATGCAGGGTAATGGGGAAAGTGCAAAATAGGTTATCAGGGATCTCTGGCATGGCTGCTAGACTGTCAGATTGGCACTAGAAGCCTAATTCTAGTTCTGAGACAGAGGAGATCTGTGATAAAGAGCATGTTCAGAGAATTACGATAATTTATTAGAAACAATAGTTGTGCCTGAAGCAACAACATGATGTAAAAGAATGGGTGTCAGAAGTGACTCTGCAGTCAACTGATAATATAAACTCAGATCTAATCCTCTCTTTCCACCAAAAAGGGTAATCTGAATTTGTATCTTCAAAAATTTGCTTCATCAGAGTTGACTCTGGCCAAGTGTAGTGTTCAGCATTACTTGAGATGTTTTAACTCATAAGGGATCTGGCCCTTCCCTGGTGCACAGTCTCACTGCTCTCTACAAATAAATGGTTAGCAAATATTGATTTATTTCAGCAAAGAAAAGGTACAAAAACTGTTTTCAGCAGATGGGTATATCACTCTAGGCAAAAAGGATTGGGGATCTCACTGCTAACATTTTATTCCCTGTTTACATATACAAGAAAGTTATCAAGAGGGAAAGGTAAAAGATGAACAATGAAATATTCCTTTCTTCTCTGCTATTTCTGTAATTTCAAGGTCAACATTTGGAAGATCAAATCACAGAATGGAATTAGGAACCATTCTCAAGTAAACAACACATTTCCTCCAAAAGCATGTCAGTAATAAGATAATTAATCACAAAGTATTAGGCACTGCCAGAGTGTGGGAGTACAGAATGTGACTTCTACTCACGGATAATGGGAGGGGGAAGGCTGATGTGTTTAATGCTGTTCTTCTCTGATCTTCACTAATGAGGTTACTACTTGTGTCTGAGAGAACAAATTCTGGCAGTAAGCCAACAAGAACTAAAAAAAAAAAAAAAGTATTAAGAAAATGATTAGGTGAGCTAGAGGTTTGTAAGTTAGATGAGCCTGTTGAACATCATTCCCAGACATTTAACAAACTTGTGAAATCTCAAAGGTGTTGGCACTTGTGTTCAAGACTTTGCAAAGGACAAATAAAATACCAAATGGAGGAAGGAAGGAAAATATTTTTCTACACAGAGAAGAAAGGATAGGAAATAGGGTGTTATAAAACCCTCCCTAAAATATCTAGTAAATTGACAGAAGAAACAATCACAAAACTGAGCTGTAGTCCAAGAACATAGTGAGAATAACATCAGAAAACAGAATTTATAGAAGGTCAAAGGTCATGTTTCAGGCCATGTGTAAACTTTGAAAACAAAACAACCCCATCCCCAATATATGCTACATATGTAGAGTTCAGCATGAATATTCTATTTAAAAACTCATGCAAGATGAGAAAAATACTACATACAAAATTAATTTGGAATACTCGCTGACTGAAAGAGTATTCAAGTGGAGTTCTCTAATGGGCTTTCTTTGGTTCTGTTTTGTCATATGTTTTTAGTGATCTGGATGATGATGTAGAGTGACACTACACAGTTTCAGATGATACTGAGCAGGAGAACAGTATTGCAATATCTTCTCAATTGCTTTCTCATGAAAAGAGTCTTGAACTTAATCTGCACCAAGCTGTGATGCCATTACAGGCATTACATTTAAATCTCACAAACATGTTTGGCAATAAATACAAAATCTTGGTAACCTCAAATCCAGACCTTTTTCTTACTGGGGATGAAAGGGTAGAATAAATTGCTTTTGGAGATGATATGTGAAATGACCTACCTGAAAAAAGAACCTTAAAATAAGAGGAACCCATCACTGAATTGATACACAACTTGCAAAAATGAATCAGGCATGGTTCCATCAGAGCTAGGCTGTTTGGTCACCAAAGGCCACTTGTGCTGACAGTGTATCTGAATCCCCTTCTGTCATGGAGGAATGAGAACACAAGCTGTTCTACTAAAGTCTTTCTTCCAAAAGTAAAAGAAATGGAAGGAGGCTCTGGCTGTTCTTGATTCAGTAGCTGGAGCCTGTGTGCAACAAAAGCTTTGTCTGCTTCATGAACTGGGGTAATGTAGCAGTTGTGATGCTGAGATACAGCTTGCGTGTGTTCCCCTCCATCCTGTACTCAGGAGTATTAAGCTACAGCCTTGTACTCTGTGGGAACTTCTGAGGAAGGAGAGGTCACAGGCACATGCCAGCTCCATAATATTGAATCTGGTACTAAATCTGTTCCTGCAAGTTCACTTATCCTTGCACTGATCTGGGCTAAGAGTTGTATACTTCCTGTCAGTCAAACCCCAGAGTGCTGTGGGCCAGAGTCTGTTTGGAATAGTGCTTTAAGTACAAAGAGTACTTAGGAATTTCTTTTGAACACTCAAGACATAAATCATAGCCTGACATAAATAGGAATGTCAGAACACATAGCTTTTCTCAAAATATTCTTTTGTTATTCCAGGTGGCAAACAACAGTAAGCCTTGCCCTAAATCATTATAGTGCATGTCTTCTCTGAATCTGTGCTCCTGTGTTGGTACATCCTAAGTCACAACAGATCTTGCATCTTTTGCTGAGCACAATGAGCTTGAGTAACCACTCCTGTCAAATTCCCTAGAAATATGGGTAGGGCTGATATAATGAGGTACCTTGTTGCTATGTCAGTGCAAGAATTTTAATGGTTGTTTTAAATGGCAAAATATTTCCATTCTTTGTCTTTTAACAAATATATCAGACAGATATTTCTGATGACTGTCAGGAAAAAGAAATACCATAACTGTTTATATTGAAGCATATTCTATTTCTTCCTTCACTGTTCTGCTTTTGAGCTGAAAATCAGACAAATATTGGGCCTAATGGTCTTATTTAAAGAAACATTACAGAGAAGCTGGTCTGATTCCAATTTATGAGTTAATCTAACTGATAGTTTGTCATTCTGAATTGGGTAATGCTGCATGTTTATATAAAAATGTCCTACAAAAGTGTGTCTTTTTAAAGATAGTCTATATTTTACATATATGGTCAATCACTTTTGTAATGTATTATATACTAAGGGCTAAAAGTATTTGAAAATGGAGCACTACCACTTTGCTCTGATTTACAAATTTAATATTCTTTCATAGATGTTAGCTTTCATCCTACTTTACTCTGCTGTTCCCATTAATTTTCAAGAAGTTAACTGTGAAATGTTAAAGGTTGTTAAGCCTACAGAGCATTATACAGGATCAGAAACAGAGAAGCTAGTGGATTAGGAAATGATATTTGGAATCAATGCGGTTGTTCAAGTGCCAGAAGCAAAGCTTAGTATTTATGAATCCTTTTGGGTCAGCATTCATGTTGGTAAGTATTCATGGAGTGTCTTTCCTTTTCAAGTACTTAAAAATAGCTAAGCATAAATAAGTACATTTTCTCTACTACTGTAAAAAAGCCATCTGCATAACTTTGCAGATGGTTTGATATGCTTGCTTTGTAATTATGATTCTTCACCACCATTGCTTGTAAAATGAATGCTTGGTATGCAGTGACTGATGATAATTTAATAACTATTTTTATCATATTGCTGATCAAAGCATGCAAGAAGGATGAAATTATTTTAATAAAATCTACTGGGAGCAAAGTTTTGTTCTGCCCTCCTGGGTCAGTTCAATTTGGTTTACGGAGAACATGTTTTCCTTAATTAGATGCTTTTCTGTGCTATCATTCACAAAGTTACTTTGAAATTACCCAAATATTTAGGAGAGGAATTAGAAAAGTCATGATGTCAAATGCACATGGAATGTACTTTGGAACTTTGTGTGGTGGGAATGGCTTTGTGTGGTGGAATGGCACAGAAGTAACATGAACCAGACTCTGGGTTTCAGATTCTCTGTCCGAGGAACATTCTTCCATGATCTCCAACAGCCTGTGGCCGCCTTAAGTTTGAGTTGTGGGATGCCTGGGTTGCTGGGATGTTCTCTGGTTCAATTACAGGTGCATCTTGCCTGGACTATTTGGGTGTGATATGTGGTGACTTTTCCTGTATTTTATTTCTATTCATTTTGATCAATGGAATATGAACCTATTCTCTAATAGGTATATTTTTCAGCATGTAAGATACAAGTAACTACACATGAAAAGAGAAAACCAGTATTTAAATAGCTATAGTTCTGCAAATGAAATGTGATGTATGAGGAACTTGCCTCTTGAATTTATAATTTAAAATCTCCTCAGTTCATTTCAAATAGTGCAGTGCTTGAATAAACATAATTCACAATTATAGGTCTTTGTAATTTCAAAGATTGTATTTCCATGTCCAGCTTCAGTTTTGAAGTTTTCTCAAAGCTTAACTCACTACATGAGGTTCTACCCACACATATAAATATCTGCTTACAAGATATCATAATTTTTGAGAATACTGGAGTACAATACAAAATTGGAGTGTAACATAGACCCGAAAAATATTAATTACCCTTTTCTAAGCAAGAATTAAAGAACAAAAGACTGAAAATATTATTTAATTGCAAATATTCTTTTTTTTTTTTAATACTAGAAGTTTTAAGGATAAATCTTTAGAAACAAATAGCCAACAATCTAGGTAGACAGCAGATTCATCTGCTTTTTGACTCTGTGAAAAAACATATGGTTATTGTGCATTGTTAGAGTTACATGTGGCATTCCAAGGTTGTACATCTGTAGTTTGGGTTTGGTTTATTCTTTGTACATTCTTGGATTCCAATTACCAAAATTTAAAGTGTTATCCTAATAAGAAATTAGGAAAAAAATGTTCCAATTCTTTCTGGCTGCCATTCAGACTGTAAATGTCTTGTGATTGTGCAGTCCATGCTGATTTTACCATTCTCATGCACGTACTTTCCTGTTTACCAGTGAAACTCAAATCTCCCCTGGTCTATTTGCATTCTGTAGACTATTAAATAACTACTTCAAAATGGAAACAAACAAAAAATTCCAAGAAAATGCGTCAGATTTTTGAAGATAAATAAAAATACAGACATGTGAAATGCCATGAATCATGAAAGCAAGATTTTTACATGCTTGTTTCACACAGCAGGTACTTGGTTCATTACCCAGATTGTTCCAGTAAAGAATAGTAATAGTAATATTCTGTCCTCTTCCCTCTCCTGCATTTATGAAGTGTTTTGTAAGGGCTGAAATCATAATGAGGGGAGTCAAGATCATGTGACAATGCTGGTTTCTCTCTGCATTCTATAACAGCAGTTAAAGAGAATCCTGAAGGAATATAGGCATAATCTAAAAAAGCATCTTAAAAAGGTGTTATTTTCTCATTCCCTTCCTCTATATCTTGTCCTGATTTCACAGCTGTACCTAGACTAATGAAGAGCAATTGCTTTGCTTTGAGCATGTTGATTCTGCTGGGAGTTTTATCATAAATTTTATAGCCCATATGCGAATCCTGGTTTTGATATTGAAGATACAGTCTCTTTTAAGTGAGCAGATTAATATTTTTGTTTATCTCTTCAGCTATAAGTACACATTTTCCCCCATATCAGGACTGAAAAGGCTGAAATATATATTGAGTTTTAATTTTTTGCTAAGTGTTCTCTGAAGGGAAAGTAGAATTCCTGAAGCAGAACTGGCTGCATCCTTAGTAGAGTTTCCCCAGAGGGAGAAATGGTGTAGCACTAAGAATTGTTAATGAAAACATCATTGGTTTATGACATTAAACTTGTCAGTACTGGGTTAATTGTTGGACTCAATGACCTTAAGGGTCTTTTCTAATCTAAATGATTCTGTGATTCTAAATAGAAACGTCGTGTGTGGTGGTTTTCAACAGAGTGAGATGCACAAGCATTTACTGCACGATGGGAGCTTCTCCACATTCCTCCAGTGTTAGCATTCCCAGAACAACATTGCAAAGCTCTACCCATGGTGGTAGCTGTGGTGTGCACATGACCAATAAAACTGGACAGTACCTCTTGGCTGCACCATCGGGAGAAATTTATTTTGGACTTTTGGGTAATTTTTTCTTTTATACATTGAACGTTTTGCAGATTGGAATCACATTTATGGTATTTAGTGATAGTACCTGCAGAAGGTTTCTAAGCTGTGCTTTCTCCAGCTGCTTCGTCCACAATCCCTGGTTTCTTAGGTCTCTGTATGTCATCTCCTCAGTAAAATGAGATTTTTTCCTTAGCAAAGTATTAGTGGAGAGGGACCACACAGAGAAGTGTGTTATTACCTGAAAATATTTTACTAGGGTGGCAGTCATAGGTCTTGAGGGTTTTTAAGAGAGCAGTTCTAACACCACTCCTCAGAAAGAGTCTTCCTTTTTTTTTCCACTTCTTAGGCATGTCTTCTCAGTTTCTTATCTTGTGGGTGTCACTGGGATATGCAAAACAATTATTAAAGTCTGTACAGGAAAGTGCAAAGCAGGAAAGTATTGCCTTGACTTGACTTTATTTGTTTCAACTGCATTGATGGTATGAGATATGTAAAAACATACCCCTCTCCAAAAATAACAAAAAAGAAAGAACTAAAGTTTATACTAAGCACATAGCACACTAATAAAATACACCTTTTAAGATAGAGCTTGCATCTTTGTCAGCTAAACACAGGAAAGATTGTTAATTTTTTTCTTTCTCTTGATTTTGCAGTATTTGCATATGGAAGTCTGTATCGTCACAGTTGTCTCTCATTTAATCTTTTCTTGAAGACACAAGAAACTTGTACCTTTGTCATTTCAGCAGAAAGACTAACCTCTTTAATTAATGAAGATTACACAGAAAGTGCAGTGTTGATTAGCTGAATGTCATGGGGGTCACTGAATAATTTCAGATGGTCAAGAGGATTTTCTGTACACTTACTAGACGTTGTGACCCTGTATTAGTTGAAACAGAAGTTTGAACAAGGGAGCATAGGGCACAGCTTTCCAATCCAGTTACATGAATCACTGGGAAACACAGAGGCGTGTCCCCTTGGACTGGGTGCACATTATCTTAAAGTAAAAGTTAATGCCTCCCCTCTTCAACTAGAAGATTACCTTGTGTCTTTGAATATCTTTCAAATCTATTTCTCAGGTCTAGCATTTCATCAGTAAACCTAGGGTATGGTGTGATTAGATGTTCTAAGGAGGGTAGGGAGGATTCTTTAGTAAACATATCCACATTTTCTTTTTTAATTAAACGTTTAACATTGCTGTAGAAGGCAGAGAATTTTCAATGTCAATTAATGTCATTCAGCTGATTCCTTATTACTTGGTCATTGTCAAATAACTAATCATTGTCTGGATGTGTATTTTAATCTTTTCAGTTAGTGAAGCACTGAGGAAAACTGGAGGAAAACTCTGGAAATGCTAATATCTAGCCCTGCACTGCTCTGAAGTGGGTGTTAAGCTGAAAAAAATCAAGAGAACTGTCACTTCTTTAAAAAAATATTATTTTTCATCTGTTACAAATATTGTATTTAATCCTTTAATATGTTTTGTACATGTTTTAGACAGATTTTTCTTTCACAGGTATAAATTTCATGTAAGGATGAGATTTTGGAGTTTTGAAATAGGTATGTCATTTCTGTGATGCTCCAGGGTCATAGAGAAATTGAAGGAAAAACGTGAAGCAAACATCTGTTATGATTCTTAAGTAGTAGAAAACCAGCAGGCCACCTTCTGAAAGCTATTTTGATTTCATGAGCAAGAGGGCCCTTATGGAGAACCAGGCATCAGCAAAGATGCTTGAAAGGAACCAAGCTGCTTTCCAATGAGCATTTCAAGGTCAATGATCCTTAATCATGCAGCTACCAAAGGCAGCAGGATGCTCTGTGAACCCAAAATCATGTGAAAACCACGTTGCTCAGGTCTTTAGGTTCTCTGTGTATAAGACAAGAAAACTCAGCTGGACCTTGGTATGCACATCAAGGCTAAACAGAGCAATTGGTCCTCGGGAGCTTAGGGACAAAGAGCAATGTAACCAGTAAAACACAGAGGGTCTTTGGACTTTTTGAGAGTAGGACCTGCAAAGACAAACAATTCCTAGTAACTGTTATATTGTATATTTTTTCCATCTTTTATTTTACTTTTTGATTTTCCTTTATCTTCCATGACTGCCAAGATCTTTTTATACTAAGCTATCTAGATCCTTTAAATAGTATATTTTGCTTTATGCACTTGTGCCTTCCATATATTTAAATGCATCAAGTAATTTGTATAGCCTTTCTATTTTGTCTTTAAGGAAAAAGAGAAGGAGCTGAACTTGCAACGCAGAATTTCAATTTCATGTATTGCCAACCTAATTCAATATGTGAAAGAATAAAGTCACTTGTTCATGTGTTCAAGTTTGGCTCTTTAGTGACGTGGTAATTCTTGTGAATATGCCAAAATATCCATCAGAAATAAGTTTGTGTCTTAAACTGATATCCATTCAGCAGGAAAGGAAATAATGAACAAGTAGATGGAATGAAATTCATGGACATAAATTTTATCTTAGATTTTTCAAATAATTTTTTCAATGTGCATTTTCTATATTTGGATTGCATTGTTCTTGCTCATGGAAAATGACAGTCTGAACAGTTTCTATCCAGCTAAACTCCTGCTACCATTAACATTAGAACCCACAGATTTTTGAGGTTTTTTAAAGAATATTATTGTTCATGATTGTTAAATATCCAAAGCAGTTACAGAGTAGTGGTTTTAGTGCCTAGGAAACAAGTTGTGAGGAGTTGAAAAATTTTGCTAATTGATTTAAATGTAAAAACTCCATAGATGTTGAGTGGTGACAGTAGAGAATTTTTTCATCATTGTAAGTACACTTAAAAGTGAAGTGAATTGCAATTTTGTTTTACCCTTGCATAATCTAATTTTATAACTAATTTATTTTCCTCAGAGTTTGGTCTCACTAATATTGTTGAATTGTTGAAGATTTGGATTAACCCCTCTGTTAATTATTGAAACCGGAGAAAAAATAAGAGATATTAAAAAGAGAAACAGTAAAGTGTTGTTTGAAAACACAGTCTACACATAATCTTTCTCAGTTGTTCAATGATTGTTCATTACAATATATTTTGATGCTCTTTCCGTTTGTTGTTTTCTCTGCTGCTGTTCACACAACACATAAAAAAATGAAGAAATGTTAATGTAAAGATTTCAAGCCTAGCAAAACTGCTGTTTCATGTGAATCATAATATCCTACAGAACACAGAAGACATTGAAAGTAATTTCTGAATTCACAGTATATCCTCCAGGGACAGCTTGTATACATAATATTTTATGCAAATATTTAGAGGTTAGTGTTATATCTCTCAAAATGTATTTTCAGCTCTGACTTCTATTCTTTGCTTAGTTGCATTTTTAGTGTTGAATTTCATAGGTGTGAGTAAAACTAAAAAAAAAAAAAAAAACCAGAAGAAAAATTAAGAAATGTTTAATTGCTTTGATAGTATTTTGCTTGGAAATGTTTGCCTAGATGTGTTTCTTAGGAATTAGAGTCATTTAAATGGATTTATGCTCAATAAAGCAGTAATTAACACTTCCATGAATTCATGAGTTGAAAGTATTTTTGTGTTATTTTAACATAGAATTTTTAGTAGACTAATGAATATGAGGCAACCTATTTTATTTACTCTAAAGTATTCTGCTTAGTTTCAGTAAAAAGGCAAATTAAATAAAACAGAACTTTTATTTTCTTGTGAACTTTAAAACATTGTGCATTTCATCTCTTCTTAATTCCTCACTTAGAGGTTGCTGGGTAACCTGTTTCTCTTTGTTAAGACAATGAAGAGTGTTCTTCCAAGATCTGGATGATAATTTTAAAATTGCTGCAGTATTCCCTGTATTTTGCACTATTTCTGACAATATTGGTTTCTTCAAATTAGGGCATATAATAAAAAGAATTCTGTTAAATGTATGGTTTTTTATAAGGAACTCCTTAATCAGTTTCTGTACTGAGGTTTCTATTTTGTGTTGTTAATGCTCAGACACTGTCTGTATGGCGTACACAAGACAGACAAAAATTCAAACAAAATCAAGCTCAGTTGAGAAATATGTACAATCAGTTTAACAAAGAGACAAGCCAAGAATTAAAATATTTATTATCTTCCAATACTCAGCTTTCAGATGCAGGAATGCTAGTCCTTTACCTGTATTTTGAATTTAGGGGTTTTTTTTTTGTCTGGCATTTACATTAATGCATTTGTGCATAAGAGGTGGTAATAATTACAAATAAGGTAAAAATCTTCTCCACATATTTAGGAATTTTTAGGGTGAACTCTAGAAAGAGTTCTTTCTAATAACAGCTTTAAGAATTGTTCACTGAGGTTACATTGTAAAGGCTGAGACATTCATGCGAAGTGTAAAAGTTCTATAAGATAAGAAAATTCATCATAGCCATGAAATCCTATTGACTAGATTCTGCTTGGAAGAGTTTTGGTCACAGGTCCTTGTTGAATAATGGGCTGCAGGACTTGGATAGATGAGGTAATTTTAGAGAGATGTCCTGTTTCACACATCACCCTATAGTCTTCTGGGATCTGTTTCCTCAGGCTTCCAGTACGAAAGCCATTTTCTCACTCCTTAGCTACTCTCTGGTTGGAATTTAGGGACAAGTTTAGCTTCAGGTCTTGCAGCCATAAATGATCCTTGCCTTCAAATGTCCACTCTTTTTTTTCAAGTGGACTTCTTTCCAGAGCCCTTGAAAATTTGTCAAATTGCAGTGACTAAAATCCTTCAAACAGCCCCTTTACATGGGTCAGAATTAATATCACATCCCACCTTTAAATGCATTTCAGTCTGTACAAGCTTATTACTGTAATCAGCCAATTCTTTCATTTTCTGTGGCCATTTTTCTTGTTACTTAGATAGTAATTGAAAATGTTCACTTCCCTAAAGTCATAAAATTCTGAGGGAATGAATATATTATGTAAGCACTTCAGGTTTATTCACCTAAGTAGTTCACATTTCTTTCCAGTTCATCTCCTATCTTGCAGGTTTTTTTCTTTGTCCAGTTGCCTTTTCTGTAGTACTCAATTATACCTCAATTATTCCAGTTGTATACTGTTCAACAGGGTTTCTAGCTATCTACAAAGGTCATGTGGATATTTGTTGGTTCACTACTAAGGTGGAGAAGTGTAAAATGCTACTTGTGTTTTGAAATTTTTAACCAAAAACCCTCTCTTTTTACGTGCAAATATTATTATATTAATCACTCATAGCTCATTCAATTTGAATATAGCTTAAATTTTTTTCATTTTTTGCCATTCTTTATACTAGTGATCAACCAGGATATACCTTTGCCTTCTTTCCCTTTTAAATACTGCAGTGTTTTTTTGTGGCTTATATTGCTTCTACCTTTAACTAGGTATCTTTCATCACCCATTTTAGATCTAGTTTTCTTTGCTGTTCTTTTCATGTATCCTAAGTGTGTTCTCACCTATCCATCCCTGAAAGATAGACAAAGGCTGGAGTTCTGTGGGAATCCTCCTTTACTTTGTGTCTCAGGTCCCCAGTTTCTTACAGTGAGAAAGAGACTAATTAGATATGGAAAATGAACTCATTTCATCCTCATTGAGTTTTGGCCCTTTTTAAAATGACGAGATACCTGCCTGTCTGATACTTTAGAGCAGCTTTTTGTGAAGGTGCTTTACCAGCTGAGGTCACTGACTGAGCTATAGATTTGGTGGCATTAGTCAAGTTTGCTAAATGGTGACTAAATATTTCCAAAAATAGTAGAATAAATAGAAGTAAGATGCCTTTAAAGAATAGAAGAAAATGTAGCATAAACCTGGTAATATCTGAATTGTTTTAAATTTTATTTGGGGGAAAAAGATAAATTTCCTATTGTGCTGTATAATGTGGATAAGGAGTGAATTCCTTTCTGTGTTGTTTATGCTCTGTATCTCAGTACACCTGTGATTTAGAAAAAAACCCAAAGTTTCTTCAAGATGAGTTGGTGCATTTTTTCTCCTGGAGAGTTAGGTAGTGCTTAAGTGTATGTAAATTATAGCAATCAAGATGTATGATTACTAAATCTTTGGAATAAACAAGTCAAACCACAGCTAAAATCCATTTTAAGAGGGAAGGTATATATAGCACAGGGATTTCCTGTAACATATAATTCTTCTAGGGGAAAACAGTATATTGTTTTATTATTTTTCTCTGTAGCCAACACAGTGTACAATTAATGACTCAGTGTTGTGGAATATTTTCCCAGGCTTCAAATATGCACAATGCTAAGTGCTTCATGAATACCAAACTAGCCTCGCTTGATAGATCAGGGTTAAATCAGACAGCCAGAGACTGTTCTATTTGTTCTTCAATCTGGATAAAAATTGTACTGTTTTCTGTATCTTAGCTATAAAGAAATACTGGTGTAGGGGCATGTAACAATTATTTTTGGCTTGGGAGCGGATACTTCTGAGGAATGTGCCATGAGGAGCCCATAAAACTGTATTGAACTTAGTCTGGAGGCATCCATAGGAGCAGGACCAACTCCTCCTGCTGACTTGCCCCATCAAATACCCATAATTGTTAAGACTTCATTTTAAATTGCCCAACCATCATTTCTGGCCATCCATTCCTGTTCTCAGTAAAAGCTGGAGTCTGTTGTGTGAAGTTCACTTTCTTCCTGCAGAGATTGTGTTTTGTTGCCTGTGTTGTTTCATCTGTTTTGATTCTTAAAAACATAAACTTCATTATGTCCTGCCTGTGAGATTAATTCACATTATAATTCTTGCTGTTCTTAAGAACAGTAAGAATGTGATCATCTAAGCACTCCCATCTTTGTTTTTTAACCTCAGGATCTCACTGTAAACTTACTGTCCATTTGGACCTCCAGTGACAGGATTTCCTGGAAGATTTTCTTCATTCTATGATTTTCCCTCATGTTCTGTTTCTGCCATAGCACAACTTAGCTGTGCTTAGGCAGATTTTATTTCAAATAGCTTCCCTATGAAAACAAACCAGTTGTTTTCTGTTGCTCACAAATCTTACCAAAAGTGTTTTGCTCTTTAATTTTCTTCCAGAGCTGGATGAAAGATAGTTGTCACAGTGTGTGAAACATTACATTTGTGATTGTGTCCTGTGTTTTTCACCATGATAGAGGTGCAAAAACAGCATTCAAATGTGTTCATAGTTTCATAGACACCATGTACTTACTTCAGGGATTAAAAATAAAAATGTAGCCTCTCTGATGCTACGAGAACTACTGAGGTGGTTGAATATTCTCTACGAGTTCTTTTGCTTATGGTTTTCCAGGACCATGTAAAGTTGTACTCTTGGGGCATGAGAAGAGCTTACCATGGATGGGGGTTTCCTGAGGCTGCAAACCTCCAGAGTGGTTAGTTTGCCAGCTCCTTTAATACGGAAATCTGTTACTTTCTGGAGTTGTTTAACAGTGCATAAGGTATTAATTTAATGTACAGAAATGTGTGTTTTTATGATAATTGGACTACAGAAAAAATTATGATTGATACAACAGCTTCAAGATCCCTAATTATGTACCCCATTTAGAGAAAGGTGTAATTTTTTAAGTAAAGGAGGGACAAATACTGAGTGATTATCAAATGGTTGACAGCTCCCTGCTTCATGTCCTTTGGTTTCTGTTACTGTTTTAAAGCCCCTGAACACTTGAGTGACTGTTGGGGTCTGAGGGGTCACAGTTGCTTCAAATTCATAGCCCTGTTTCCCTAGAAAAATAGCTGTAAAAAAAAAAAGATTTCTAAATCATAAGGAATATTATGGGAATATTCAAGCACACAATGCTGAACTGAATTTGAAATTTCATCATTCATCACTATGATTAAATAAATCATAAGGATTTATTCATAACAACAAAGGAAGTGAAGGGTTTTATACCATCCTCTTCAATGCCATACATGTCTCTTCATGTCATGTAGACAAGTAGAAAAATCCCTTCTAAAGATACACATTAGTGGATTAAATAAGGATGGGGGTGGTGATTCCTTTGTTTTAATTTTTTTTTTTGTCATAGTTTGATATAGTGATATAGACAGATAGTGAAGGAGGGCATTAAGGGGTCATTAAATCTGCCTTTCCCTCTGTGGCCTGACTATCAAGTTGTGATCCCCAGTTGTGTTTGAAAGTACCCAGCAAATAAAATGTCTAGCTTACATTCTAAGGAATTATTTACGGAATCATACAAAAGTTTCACACTTGCTTAAAAAGACCATAAGAGCAGCAGAAATGTGATGGTATGACAGATGTGCTGAGCAAATTAACACTAAACTATTTTACTTATATGTATATGAGTTGTGAACTGAGCCCTGTGAGTGCCACATTGACTGAATGATCAGACAGCGTAAACAAATTCTGACAGCAGCAGCTTTAGTCCTGCTGTGCTTTGCCTCTTTAGCCTCACTGTTTGACGGGGTAATCAGATATGCTCTGGTGCATCTCTGTTCCATCCTCAGATGGAAAACTATTCAAACCTCAACCTTGTTCAATTTTATTATTCAAATAAGCATTATGGCTACCAGAACTATTGCTACCTGGCAATATTTGGTTGGGAAGAGATGATCACAACTAAGAATGATCTTTAGGGCCTCCCAAATTTTACATGTGTGACTTCTTGTAAGTATAATAAAGATGTGATAAATCAGATTGATTTTCCTCCTTTCTTCCTACTGTTCTTATTTGCCTAGTCAGCTGTATCTTATCCCCAACTAAGTCAGTGGCAGTGTTTTCTTTTAACTGTTCTAAGTCTCAGTTCGTGTGTTTCAGTCAAATTAGTTTGTGTGTAAAAGCAAAAATCTCAAAAGTCTGTTTTTGCAGTGATAGTGGAAGTGAGTATTGCAATACGAGGTGCAGGATATCCTTCACTAGGTTCAAATGACCAACTTTTCAATATTAAAAAACTCTTTCTTTTAAGCTTATAGTAGTTCCCACCTGAAATACCATGTTCAGTTTTGAGTTCCATACTACAGAGAGGAGATGCCATGCTGGAAGGAATCCAGAAAGGGGTTAAGGAGATTAAGGGACTGGAGCATCTCTCATATGAGGAATGGCTGAGAGATCTGGGAATGCTTAGCCTAGATAAGGCTCAGAGTGCTCCTCTTAATGTAAGAAAGGAACTGACCCCAGTACCACTGACCAGTAAATTCTGTCTATGAGTAACAAGCAGCTGTCCTGTACTCAGAACCAAAGGTCATGTATCAGTTTAATTTGCCTGTTTCCTCAGCAGGATCTGGATTATCTCCCTTGACAAACAGTGAACTGAATCATCAACTGAAGTCCTACTACAGGGCATAGTTGAACAGTTTTTTATTCAGCACTGAAGATCTGGCATGAGTGAAAGGGAGAAAACCCTTTCTGGCCATAAATAAATTATGTCATGAGTAGATATGTGTGGTGTATCTGACTATCCTCCCACTTCTTGTGGTTCCTGTTACTGAACCATAAAGAAATCTACTTATACACCTATCTCTGATCCTCACCTCCCTATTTGTCCAGGGAGGTATGAGGCAGTACAGGAGAATGTGTAGTGACTGAAAATACCTCACAAAAGTAGCTGAAGTGAACATGCTTTTCTCATGACCATATAGCAGAAAGAACAGGGTATGATATGTATTTATTCTGGCTCTGATCTAATAGTGAATGTGATTTGTGCTTTGCTTTACAGACAGCAAAAATGTGTTCCCACTAGTCCAACAGTGGTTGGGATTCTGTTCAAGGCATGGCCAGAGGGAGTATGTTCTTTTCACAAGTTGCCAGAAGGTTACCGAGATTTGCCTGGATTTAAATGAGATGTGATGATTCATCATGCTAAGAAAAAATTGTGAAGCTGTTTGCAATCTAAACAATCCTTGTGACTTAAGAAATCTCTAATACTTCTTGCAGAGAAATTTTATTTTCCTGGTTAGGCAGAGTAATTTTTAGGCTAACCTACTAATCCTTACTGCAACAAGAACATATTCTAAGTATCCTAAATTCCATTAATAATGTAAGTATTTCTTGTGATTGTCTTTTTGCCATGATTTTTACTATATTTTTGTATATTTTATAAACTGGTAAAGCTTGGTGGAATTGCTTGCTTCCTCTGTTACTAACGACCTCGGATTTTTGCACTCCTAGACAAATTAGTACAGGCAATACAAAGGAAACATCTGTTCTCCATGTGGGTTTATAACTAGCAAGCAAGGTTGATTTGTTTTGTTTTGTTTTTCCTTTTAGCCAGTCCCAATGAAGATGAAATGGGTAGAATGTGTCAAATCTCCAGCACATTCTGATGACAGGCTATATATAGCATAATTTCTGGAGACTGTCACTGTTTCACTTCTATATATCTCAGAAAAAAATGCTAGAGGTAAATCCTGAAGTTAAAAGTAATGGGAGAACTCCTGACCTGGCTGTAGGTTTACAGGGAATAAGTACAGGGAATATGAGTAGAGGGAATAAGTTTAAATCAAAGCTTAAACTCACATTGTTATTTAACTATATCATAGAATGGTTTGGGTTGGAAGGGACCTTAAAGATCATCTAATTCCAGCTCCCTGCCATGGACACCTTCCACCAGACCAGGTTTCTCAGAGCCCCATGCAACCTGGCCTTGAGCACTTCCAGGGATGGGACACCCACAGCTTCTCTGGGAAATCTGTTCCAGTGTCTCACCATCCTCACACCAAAGAATACATTCCTAATATCTATACCTACTCACTTTGAATTTGAACTCATTCGTCCTTGTCCTCTTACTCCTGTTACTCCTTTTACATAATCTCTCTCCATCTTTCTTTTTGGTGTCCCCTCAGGCACTGAAAGGTAGCTATTAGGTCACCTCAGAGCCTTCACTTTTCTAGGCTGAGCAATCCCAATTCTCTAAGCATTTCCTAACAGGAGAGCAGCTTCATCCCTTTTAATCAATTTGGTTGCCTTCTCTGGATCCACTGCATATGTTTATATGTATTAAATTATATCACTATTTTCACATATTAATAATTTTTCACTCCAAGCAATACATATATATGGCTTAGTACAAAATAACTCAGAATTTATTCTGCAATTGGCTCTTAATGACTGACTAATCTCTTCTCAACAAATTTAGTTGGTGCTATAGAAAATGATCAAGCATTATTCAAACTTTGGAGGAGAATGCTAGGAAATGAAATATGTTTGCAAACTAATAATTCACATGCAAAAGGTAAAGTCATACTGCAAAAGCAAGAAATTTGGCTCATTTGTCTACCTATGTTATAAAAATGAAATACAAGCTCTTGGTTGTGTGACTAAACAAGGGGATTTATTGCTAAGAGAAGTGGAGGAGTGTGTCATAAAAGCCAAATTTGCTTCTCATCCACTAGAAATAAAGGAGTATAGCTCTCAATAGAAAGAAGGTTCAGATTTTACTTAAGAATGGCTGAAAAGAGAAATGTAATTTTCAAGAACATTAAGGGAATTATAAAACTAATTATGTATGAAAATGAAAATAATTGAAAATAAATCAGAATTAATTGACAGCTGCCACTCTTCCTTATTCACTTTGTTGTGTCTAGCAATTGTAAGTACTGTAGGCAGTGGGTAAATTCCATTTCATTTCACAGCACTGTCTGAGAAGACTCCCATCAGAGAAATACAGCATAGCAGTCATGAATGCACCGTGTCAATTCATTCATCACGGCACTTTCTGATTCACTGGACTCGAATTTTCTGTGGTATTTTTCACTTTGGAAAAAAAAAAATGGTCTCCCTAACCTCTTTTCAGGTTGCTATATCTTTGTTTTTGAGTTGCAATTCTTGCTGACCTGCAACAGAAGACAAATGTTGATGTGTCATTTGTGTCATGTAATTGGTATCATTAACAATTTTCTTACCATGACGGAAAAGCAATAGCAGGTCTTGGATAATACAGTGCTCTTGGAAAGAAAGAAATCAATGCTTAAGTGAGATTACAGTATTGTTTCTTTCTTGGCAGAAGCAGTCAAGATTCAACCCATCTGGTGTTGAAAAAGCAGAGCCTTTTTTTTTTTAAGGGGAGAAGATAATGTGCAATTGCATCTCATAGGAAGCTAAAGATAAGTCTCTTCAGAAAAGACAAAACATCTTAACCTTATCCATGGTGAAAGCAGAAACGGACCAAATTTTTCTGAGGGCTACACCCCCTTCTCAAGTGTCCAAGGGAAAAACTTGTGTATGACTGCAGTGCTTCAAAGTCAAGTGACAGGTCTTGAATGACTACCCAGGATAAAAATGTTGGGTGCTTGGGAAAGCTCTTGGGTCTGAAATGACCCACACAGATTTTAAATAGTCTGTTTTAATAATGCCAATGTACATTCAGCTGCAGTAGGAAATAATAACCCAGGGGTATCAACTCCTATAAACTTTGAAATTATTTTGAATATTAATTTCTTAATGATTTGAGGCTACTCTTACAGTGTGCATACTAATCTAAAATGACATTTAGCAAGAGATGTGCTAAACCAACTGAAGTTCACAAATTACAGAACTCTATAAAGGTCATTATTTAATGTAAGAGACAAAAAGTGTCTCAAGGACATATACCTTCAGATAAGGAAGCTGAGGAGAGTTTTGAGATCCCTTCTCGAAAAGTTGAATCATGTTATCAGCACTAATCATGTCAGTTTAAAACACCAATGGTTCCTGAGTAGTCTGATACACAGAAAAAGAAAGTGAGAAACTGAAAAGTGGCTTAGTTAACTGGCATGACAAATGTAGGCTTATGTTGAGATTGAAGCTCAGAATTCTAGTTGCCCTTTGTTCAGTCATCTCCTCTGCTTGCATGTGTGGCATTGGTGGCTTCTGTGATGGTCTGCTCCATAGCCTTCCCAGGACTGAGCTGGCCTGCGGCTTTCTTGAACATCCTTCCTAAAAAGGTAGGATGTAACTCAGAGTGTAACTTTTGTCTGGTTCTTGTCATCATGAGCAGTCACCAGAGTGTGTCAGAGATGACAGAATTGCCTGTCAATGACAGCTCAGCACTGTCAGAGATACTCTCCCTGTAACTCCAGATAAGTGTATGAAAATTTAGTTAATCAGTCTTTAACTCAATTATTTTCTGCAATGGGTAGTAGTACCTTTTCCTTAAGTTATGCTATTACCAGGGACCTGGGAGACCTGAGAGCAGACCCTGATGGAAATGACTGTGGTATTGAGTGTCTCAGTGTTTTCCATCTCCTCTCTCTGTTACCTGCTTCATTCAGCAGCAGATACACTTAATCTCAAATTTTGTGCTGATTTCTTTACCCTTCTGAATCAGATCACTGAACAAGCCAAAGTCCATCATCTGCAAAACCAGTCTTTACTTTGCTATTTGTCTTACTTTTATATTTTAAACTCTCATCTCATGGTTGTAACAGACAAGCCCTCCATTAATTATTGATTGCTTCATTATTTGTGACTAGCAGCTTCTGCAGACCATCTCCTCTAGTAGCAGCAGCAAGAAATTGTCTTAAACACATTCTAGAAATTCAAATTATTTGTATTATGCTATAATTCCTTCCAGAAGATTCTGAAATGTTAACTTCACCCAGGAGAATCAAGGACTGTTAAGAGTGTCATCCAATATTTTTTTTTCAATATAAGGTTTGTTTTTTTCCCTTTCTCTTTTTGACTAAATTTTCTGTAAGCAACATCCACCAGTATGTCCATTCTTTTCTGGCCTTCCTTCCAGACTTAGCCTAAGCTTTCATCCAATTTTTTCCCTCTCTGCTGTAGCTGACTATGGTGGAGGGTCATCTTCACAGAGCATGGTCTCACTTCTCTTTCTGTCTCTCCTGGAAGTATAGTTTTATAATCTTTCCTGGAAAGTCTGTGCCTATCGCAGTGTTCCGTTCCTGTGAACAATCCTATAATAATGACAGAAACATTACAGCTCTGGAAAAACACAGGAACTTTTTAGTTCCTCCTGTTTGTCACATTGTGTATTTTTGATTTGATACACATACACAGTCTAGTTCTTCCTATGAATTTCTATTTCTGTTTTACTTTGAGACACCGTGACTCACTCTTGGATTTCTGTTTTTAACAGATCTCAAAAGAATGCAGTGGACTGATGAAGAGACAGATGATGCGGGAAAAAAGTCTTCCTACTTACAGTAAAAAAAATTAAAATTGTGCTTACGGGAATGGTACAGAATTGAGTAGAATAAAACCACAGAGACACGGAGAAGTGTAGACTCCTCCTCTGGAGTTTGCAGACCTTACAGTACTGAAAGGTGAGGGATAACACATGAACACATAAATATGTGATAGCACGGGGAACTCCATGAACTCCAGCTAATCTATCTTACAACATTTACATCTGAGCTGCTATTTTTTCCCCTTTACATTAATGAGCAGAAAATTGATGCTTTGTGGGTTGAGGGTAGTTTGTGTGTCTTGCACACTCACAATGCTTATTTCTTTCTCTTATTTGCGTAAAGAACCTCTACAAGCAGAGTAGCTACCTCAGATATGGGGCTTTGCATGTCAGAATTTAGACAGGACCATCATCCTTCATGATTTTCATAACTATTTTATATATTTTCATAACTATTCAAATGAATATATCAATCAATACCTCAAACAAATGGTAAAGTAAAAGTCTTTCTCTGTTATAAATAAATACTAAAGAAACCCAACACAGCACAAGAAGTGTGGTGTCAGAATGATAGATTTCATTTCATTAATGAGAATCAATACAGATCTTGAAGCATTGATGCAATGATCACACCCTATTGAGGATAATTATTAGGTTGAATTTAAAATTGAGTATGTTATATACCTTTATCTTTTTCAGATAAAATTTTCTCACCTTTTTGCTTATTTTGGGTTCCTCTTAGAGCTGTGCATATTTAATTTGCAATTTCTTTCTTTTCTGTCCCTTGTAGTGTTGATAGTCCATAGACTTTGTGGCATAATCTTGTATATATTGATTACAAGAAAAAATTACTTTAAGAGAGTAAAACCCGAAAGGTCAAAATCTGAGTGCTGTATCAGTCATCCTCCATCTGACAGAATGCCCCCACAAAAGCCAAAGACACTGTTATTTTTTAAACGCATGTTAACACATCAAGATTTGATTATTTGGATGATGTGATAATTTTTAAGATTTTAATACCTGAGTTGATTGAAGTAATTGGCCATATTTTCTTTAGAAGATCCTCTTGTGGATATTTGAGAAGGTGATATGTTCTAGTCCAGACACATCCTTTCTGTTTCATTTTCCACAGATTTTTAAAATTTTTATATTTAATTTTTGAGTAGTTGATGTTTAAGGCATTTAAATTGTTTGGGTTTTCTTTTATCTGCTTTTCTATAAGGGAAAAAACGTGGTTTTACCTCCCTCCAAATGCTGCTTGTACAAATGTCAAAATTCAACAGCTACGGAGATGCCAAATCAAAGAGAATTCCATAACTGGGTTTGAAAAGAGTCTTTTGAAATGGGAATCAAATGAAATTCTGAATATTGCATGCCACTCAATAATAACAAAATCATAGGGGAAAATGCCACTGAGCAGCAAAACCTAACATTTTTTGTAGAGATACAGGCACATCTTTTCCCTAAGCGTCATTAGCTGCTGGTATTTCTAAACCAGGCTAATGAGTGCTTTAACAAGGAATCAAACAAGTTCCTACTTTTCAAAGGTTTGCATCAAAGATCTGATCAGTTGAAAAAGACAGTTCTGAGCCCTGGAGTTATGCCAGGATACTCAAGTCAGAATGACACTTTAAATTTGTGTGCAAAATACACACAGCATACCTTAAAAACATAAAGTATAAACTTACCTTCTGGCAAGTTCACTCATGTTGTGCTTAGAAGAGCAGATTTGCCTCAAATTTATTTTCTGTATTTTTACAAGATGAAGAGAATTCTAGAGGCATCATATTCCTCTATTAATTTATAAGAACACACCAGAAATAACCACCGAGAATGAAGTTTTTCTGTTATCAAAAGAGATTATATTTATTTCTTAAAATGAGCACCATCTTTCTATGCACAGTCACCATACTGGAGCTTTTTTCATGATTCTAGCTGATAAGAATATAATAATTTTTTTCTATTACTTGTTTTTCCATTGAAAAATAATTGTGATTTCAAACAAAACCCTCAGTATATAAAGATTTTACTGTACTGAGAAATAGCTTATTTTAGTAGTTTCAAAATTGGTTATATCCTTTTAGTTGTCTTTGAAATTATTTAAGCAATAAATTATTTCATTTTTTTCATATTCTTCTACTTTCTGTGGATTGATATGGGCATAAAGTAACCAAAAGCATATTTGTAAAACTACCCAAATCTGTGCTTCTTTCTCCCTCCTAAATGCCCAGAGGATGATTGAACGCTGGCATGATTGAGAACAGTGTCCAGGGGATGACTTATCCTCTAGTCTGACCTTGCACAAATGTAACATGTTTTCTCTCTGTGCTTCTTTCCAGCTTGTTTCACATGCCTAGGGTGCACCAGGGGGTGGTCCCTGCACTCGCAGATTGGTGTGACCATTTGAAAGGCTTTTTAAGAGGAGCTGGTGAAAACTGAGAGCAGAGCAAAAGGACAGATGTACAAGTAGGCTGGTTGCCGTGAGTTGAAGTTGTAAGAATTGATGTGCTGGCTAAATAGAAGCTGCTATATGCAATGTAAAAACAAGGGTTGCATTTTATTGCTCTAACAAAACCTTGAAACTATGCTAGATATTATTCAGCACCCTCTACTGGGCTTGTAACTGTTTACACAAATCGGGCATTCCTGAAGGAAACCTTGAGCAAGAAAACAAAAAAAGGAAGACAAAATGGTGTAGTGTTAGGTGACTTTTCCTTTCCAGATTCCAATTATAAATTAATTCAATTTTCTCCTTTTATCACCACACAGTTCTCTCCCTGTGCCTTTCAGTGTCTTCAAAGTGTAGCTCTATCCAGATGACATAAGATGCCTCCCTGAGGAGCTTGTTTGCCTGTACAGTTTTATCAATCACTTACCCGGGAGTGTTAAGGCATCATTTATTTAGGCAAAAAAAAAAAAAAAAATTCATTTTTTACCTGAGAAATATTTTTCAGTTTTTTACCTGAGAAAATCCCCACAGCCTTTGCTGTGTATGAAAAGTGAGATAATGGAATACAAATATTTCAAATATAGCTCCAATTATAGTGGAAATTGTTTGCTCAATTGACTCTGAGAAAAAAAATAAATCCATATACAAAAAAAAGCACTGCAGCAAAGATTTTTAGAAAATCAAAATGCAAGCATTTTAGAAAGTTGGACTAGAAAGATTTTAGGAATTCAGAGGGCAGCTGGCTGAGATTCAGAGTTTTCCATGTCCCTGAGCAATGGAAGTTTCCCCTATGCACATTCCTGGCCCTTTTAGGGTAAGAGGCCATACATTGGAATGTATTCACATATTTTAGTGAATGATAAAATATTACTTTGGTTGCAGACAGATGTGTTCACCTATCTACCAGTACATTTTAGCAGAGGAAGCTCCTTGAGTTAGAGTATGAAACCTTTTTCATTAAACCAACAGAAATTATGGCTGTAAAGATAGATGGTTTTATTTTTTATTTCTGCAAATAAAAATGAGTAAATTGTGTCTAAAAGATAGGGAACTTTTAGTCCTTTGAATAAAATCTCTGCATCTAAACATGCATTTCAAATAATAGTATTGTTGTTCTGGTATTTAAGTACTTATTAAACAGGTGACACATAGTTTAAGGAGGGCTAAAATGTCTTAGAGCAATTTGTATTTTCAAGAAAAATAGAACCAAGCTCTATATTAAAAACGTCTGGGAAATCAGTCTGCTTTAAAATGGGCTGACGAGACATAATACCGGAATGCTAGTATAGTGCTTATGTAAAGAGTGAATTGCTCATCATAAAGATTAAATCTTCATAGTGCTGTGGCAAGTGGCAATGAACTGGCAATCCATCTGTTCTCACTCTCTTCAAATATTAGAATTTATTACTGCAGAAAAAAATAGCTGCTAATTTTTGAACCAACCACCTGTAAAGAACAAGTCATTGCACAGATAAGATGTGCCCCTCCTCACCCCCAGCTGCACCTTCAGCTAACTTCATTTCCACAGTTTGAATGAGAGCATATTTCAAGTGAAGAGCAATTATATGGCTCTGTGCCTTGTATAACCTGTTAAAAACAGTAACTTGCTGGCATAAAATTAGTTCTGGGCGCAGTTTACAGATCTAACTAGCTTAGAGTAAGAACATTTCTGTCTTCAAAATATAGAACCGCTTGCTTGGATGGGTTTACTATTTATATTGTGCTTTGGTTAATACTGTGTTTAAAATAGATTTGTTGACAGATGATAAGGCAATGCCATTATGCATTGACAGTGCAATACAATGGCATTTATTTTTCTATGCACTTATTTGTGCAAGATAACTTTCTGTTTTCTAAATGGGTATAATTCTTTCCATCTGGAGAGAAACATGGATTGCAGTTGTACTCTGTAAGAGAGGGAATTCAGCAGTGATAATGCACTCCTTTCCTGTTTTAAGCTTTACTTAGTAGTTCTTTCTTTTCTTTCTCCAGGGTAGTCTGTTGCCATATGTAAACACTTGGCCAATTCCCTTTGTCATCTGCAAAGATCCCAGAGTATTTTTTACTGCAATATAGCATTCCACTGTTGCAACTTTGTGCTGAAACTCTGGGCCTTGCATTTAAGGAACAGGGCATGGCATTCAAAGACACTTTGTGGGCATGGCATTCCAAGACACTTTGAACAGAAGAAACAGCCAATTTTTTTTTGTATTTCATTGAAGCTTCACCTTTGTATCTCCTTCCAGAAATACTGAACATTTCATCACTTTTCTTAACAATGTTTTCATCTAGTCTGTATTTCAGGGCACATGTCTTGCTATTCTGATTTAACACTTTGAAACACCCTTAGGTTTATGAATGAATCCTTCTGAAGGACATCAAAAGTTACCAAGAAATGGCCTGGTTTGGAAGGAATCTCAAAAATCAACTCATTCCAACCACCTGCTATTAGACAGGGACACCTTCCACTAGAGCTTCATCCAACCTGGCCCTGAACATTTCCAGGGATGGGTCAGCTGCAGCTTCTCTGTTCAACCTGTGCCTGGGCCTTATCACCCTCACAGGAAAGAACTTTTTCCTAAGATCAAATCTGAACCTTCTGTCTTTCAGTTTGAAGTCATTCTACCTTGTCATGTCACTCCAAGCCCTTGTAAATAGTCTCCCCCCTTCTCTCATGTAGGCCCCCATCAGGTACTGGAAGGTCCCAGGCAAGTCAGTCCAAAACCCCTCTTTTCTAGGCTGAACAATCCCAATTTTCCTAGCCTTTCCACATAGGAGGGGTGTTCCAGCCCTCTGATCAATTTGGTGGCCTCCTCTGGACTAACTTCAGCAGATTGATATCATTCCTATCTCATCTAAGTAATTTCACCTTGAGAGGCAGAGAGGTTTACTGGCAGGACAGTCGTGGTATTTGCCAGCAATTTCACTAGAGATGATGGAAAACCCTTGTGTTAAAAGTAGGACATAAATGGCCACCAAGAGATTTAAAGTTGATGAAGTTTCTCAGGCAAGATGCCTTTGTCGGAATTGAAGAGGAGTAAGGAGGGGCTCTGACCTTCTGTCAAGATATGTGAAAGCTCCAGAACCTAGGAATTATAGAATAATAAAATGTTTTCTTTTAGAAGAGATCTTAGAGATTATCTAGCCCCTCTCCATGCTGTGAATAGGGACACCTTTCTCTACTGGGGTTGCCCAATGCTCCATTCAGCCTGGCTTTCCTGGAAAGTTGAAGAAACAGACAAATAATTAAAACATTTGGGCTTTTTTCACTGTTTTTATTTTAAAAAACCTTTTCCAAGTTTTTAGGAAGTTTCATGTTAAGTTGGACTCATATTCTTTGCAGTGGCTATTGCTTTCTGCTTAGAGATGTTTAAGTGTTCAGCCATTCAGATGATTGGAGCTGAAGATTGTGAGAGGATGTCAGACAAGGAATATGCACCTGAGAAATGGACGAAAACTGGAGATAGGGATAAATAATACTTTACCTAAGCAAATTAAGAAACTAGTGGTATCTCATTTGATTTCATACAGCAAGCTGAAGAACTTGTCTATGAATCTAAGCAATTTGTAGGTGACTACTTTTACTAGTTCTATGCTAGAAAAATGGTGCAGTGAATTTGTTCATTTATCTGCAGAAACATGAGAGCTGTTTACCCAAGAATCTTTATGAAGTCAGACATTCTAGCAGAAGTAGTTTGGGATGAACACAGATGGTAAATGCGTTACTCAAAAGTGATGAATCCCCAGGTGATGTATGAAGACCATTTTATTGTCAGGGATGTCAATGAGGAGCCACCAGTTTCTTGAGGTGATCTTGTTAATTTTGTATGCAGGTTTTACGATTTATCTTCCAGGCTCTGAAGAGCAATTAAATTCACCTATGCTCATCAAAAGACTTAATGAGTGTCATAAGTTTTGATGATAATGCTGTTCTTTTCTTCTTTAGGTAGCTTCATTCACTTACAGCGCTTTAGACTTTAAGCACATAAATGTCACAACATCAGAATAGGATGGCTTTCTTGGGGTTGGGGGTGGGGGCTTTCAATTTAAATTCTGACCTCATTTTACATTAGATGCATTATAAGTCTTCTGTAGGCAGAATGTCACGTAGGAAACCCAGGTAAGGTTTGCTCTGGTTCCTACAAGTCCATAAGACCTTGTACTATTATAACTACTTGAAAAGGATGACTTTTGCCTGATACTTGTTTTATAATATATCTAAAACACCAATAAATCCTCCATAAATGTATTAAAGTCTACTATTTACTAGAATAAAGTCTTGTGGTGAGATGTAATTCATACACATTTTCACAACAGCTGATAAAAACTCACCTGTAACTTTTAATTGTGAGTTGTAGAAATAAAAAAAATCAGAACTATATGAATATAGCATGTAATGCTGATAATTGTTATGTGAAAAACTATTGACATTCCCATTTTTCATACATATAACAAACACAGCTTTGACCCTTCAGTGAGTTCACATACACCTATTTTTCTTGAAAGGCTTTTAAAATATTTTTTATAGTAACATCATTTCCATGTAACACAATAAATACATGAATGTGAACAAAAATAATTCACATCATACTTTAAAATGTTTTAAATTTGTAACCAAGGTGCCCAGATCATGTTGAAATTTTAAAGAATCCATCCTTGCTTTCAATGGTGGCCACTAGATGACAAAAGCCACCAAATAGCACACAAATGAACCAGCAAGGTTTGCTAAATAACAAAAGTTTTATGTTTGGGGAACAAAATGAATTATTGCTATTTGTACCACTGTTGTAGTGTTCCTTTCATATAGGTGAAGAAATAGTTCATTTTAGGATGAAAGAACAGTTTTCATACAGCGTTTTTAATGAGATGTAGGTTCTCATACCTACACTTCTTTTTTACTTGAGATATGCTTTGGTGTTGAAAATGCAATAATTCATCAGCAGTGAAAATCTGCAGAAAGAGCAATGAAGCATTTTTTGTGGGCAGAAATAATCTTCCCAAGTTTATTGTTTCTATGGCTTCAGTGCAACTTAAAGCAATGCAAAGATTGATAGCACAATGTCCAAAGCACCTGTAAGACACAGAACCTCTGGAAAGATTAATGTACCATCCAGAGAGAAAGCATGGTACTTTCTGTTCATTATGACTATCACTTCTTTGGTTCTTCCAAAGTTGAGGGAGGGGACTCTGCCCCTCTGCCCCGCTCTGCTGAGACCCCACCTGCAGGGCTGCATCCAGCTCTGGGCTCCTAGCACAGCAAGGACAGGGACCTGCTGGAGCCAGGCCAGAGCAGGCACCAAGGGGATCAGAGGGATGGAGCAGCTCTGCTGGGAGGAAAGGCTGAGAGAACTGGGATTGCTCAGCCTGGAAAAGAGAAGGCTCTGGAGTGACCTAAGACCTGGAGTCTCCAGTACCTGGAGGGAAGATACAAGAAAGATGGTTAGAGACTATTTACAAGGGCCTGGAATGACAGTTAAGTTAAGGCTGACTCATCCTTTGAAATGTTCAAGGCCAGGTTGGATGAAATTCTGAGCAATCTGGTCTGGTGGAACGTGTCCCTGCTCATGGCACAGGGTTTGGTACTAGATTAGATTTAAGGTTCCTTCCAACATAAACTGTTCTATGATTCTGTGGTCATAGATATGATGAAATGTGGTGAATATAATCTAAATATAACCATGCCAACTCAGAATTTTCTCTATTTTTTCACTCTGTTCTTCTGCTCCTGCACAACAGAAATGTGTATGTATGTATATATGTATATTAATATAACTATACTTCTGACAAAGAAACTTACCACAGAAGCTAAGACTGTTAAAGGGTTGGAATGGATCTTAAAGATCAACTCATTTCTGTTGGGCAGGGACATTTTCCACTAGACCAGGCTGCTCAAGGCCTTATCTAACCTTGCTTTGAACAGCTCCAGGGATGTGTCATCCACTGCTTCTCTGAGCAACCTGTGCCACACCACCCTCACAATAAATTTATCCTCTTTTAATTTGTATCCATTACTTCTTGTCCTATCACAACAATTCCAATACTGGAAAAGAAAAAGACATTTCACATCTCCAGGAGGAATGTTGACACCAGTGCCAATCAAAATAGAATGATAGACAATGGAAAAATGTTCTTTTATGGAATTTCTTGGGTTGTGGAGGGCAAAACCCTGACAATATTCACCTTTTTTAGAAGTTTTCCCATCTTAGTTATCTGGATGACTTTCCTTTTGAAATCTTCAGTATGTTCTAGTGACTCACTTCAAAATATCTGTTGCAGTATCTCTCAATAGTGGCTGTCCATTATCCTCAAGGCTTTTCACCCTTTTAAGAATTTTTTAACAGTATGTTTGTTAACATGTAGAGTGATATGAAATATAACCTCTACTGGAGATTTGCTCCACTGTCTATATAGGGAATGATGAGATGTTGTGAATGTGTTGCTGAAAGCAGCTGCATGAGTTCAGTTGGGTACAGAAGATGACACTTGGTCTGATGAACATTTGCATCACCAAAGAATTCATTTAACATGTATATTAGAGAAAGAGGGGATTATTTCCTCAGTGAGTTTAATTTTTTATAATTTCTTTAATTTGATGTGAGGGAAAGATTAAATCAGTCTAAACCCTATACAAAATACTAAAAGGAAGTTAACTGTCAAAACTAGTGCATCCGAGAAGTAAACACTATTGATGATGAATGGATGGGATTTTTTTGGCAGAACAGTTTATGAAAAACACTGTCTCAGGAAAGCCTTCTACAGGAAGTCAAGTGCAGACTTAGACACTTCACATTGAATGCAGAGTATATCTGTTAAGCACAGTCATTTTTGCTTTTTCAGCTACAGTGCAGACAAGCACATGCCAGTTTTCTGATTTTGTATACTGTAAACAAAACCTCAAGCTTTAATGTAAGTTGAGTGATTTCATGATTAAAGAAAACTCTGAATAGTGTCTGGTTCTCTGTATACCCATTCTCTGGGAAATTGATTCCATTTTAATGACTGCCTCACACTCCAGCACCTTGTCTGAACTATCCTAAGTGTCCCCAGTGGATGATTTATGAGCCAATTTGGAAGCTGGTACTCCACAAGCCAGAAGTATGGAACTGCCTCTAGCTGACCAGAGCTTATCATGGAATACCTTGTAAGAAGGTAATGGAGTACTTCTGTGTTCTGTACCATTTCAGAAAGTTTTAAATGTTTTCCTCTCCTACAGTAGAAACAACATTTCTGTAAAAAGCATTATCTCTAGGCCTGGGGTATTTTCTGAAATAAGACAATGTTTTTTCAAAGAGTATAATTTTTAAAGCATTTTGATATTCAATATGTATGCACGTTAACATGTTAAAACTGATACATTTTTTACAATTATCAAGTTTGTCAAATATACAGAATGACATTCTAGTTGTACCATCCCGACTTTCAATTATAGTACAAATGTAGTTTTATTTTCTTGTCCATGTAGTTACATTTAACTTTATAATACCATACTGTGGTTTATTCTGAGTGCAAATGTGAAACCTGAACAGTGAATACTGGGTAAGACTTGGGAGGATCTTTTTCATATACAGCTTCTGCTTGTTGTAAAGTGTATGCCTGAATGAGAATAAAATCAGGCAGATTGACTAGTTCAGTTGCAAGCTTAACATTTTAGAAGACCATCATTCTACTTTGCTGCAAAGACTTGTAGAAAAATTGAGAGATCTAGCAGAAATTGAATTATTAAAAGTAAAACTATTTTATCATTGCGTATATTTCTTGAAATATAGTAGTTGCAAATTTGAAACAGGTTAGGTGTTTGCATTTTTAACTGGTGTAAAATTGTTTAGAAAAAAAAAGAGAAAAATCCATAGGTAATGGGTGGAATAAAAGCAAAAACATAAAAGACAAGGGATATTGAGTATCTAAGAAATTATTATAAACATCTGCATGTGTCAGCCTTGATATTCTTAAGCCTCATATTATACATGTTCATTGGATAGGAAAAAATTAGCTTAATTTCCTATATGATATTAATTTCTAGTGTTATATGGAGAGTGGAAAAAATAAAAAATAAATTTTGTTTCTTATTGGATAGAAAAGTAGCATTATCAATTTCTGCGTGCTTATAAAGTTAGGAAGATATTTTGGTTTTTTCAAATATCAAGGTATAATCAGCCTATTTTTTTTAACCTAGCTTCTCTTGGTCTCTATAAAACTATCCCTTTCCCCCCAAATTCAGTTTCTTCTGAAACCAATACTCATGTAGTTCAAGACTAAAGTGGACTCATTCCTTCTATCTCTCAACAGAAACAAAATTCAGCATGTTTGCAATCACAACAAACTGAAAACCAACCGTTATATCAAGACATTTTCAATGAATTACAATGGTAGATTAAAGAGGCAAGATGGGCTCATAATTGTATTTTGTAACAGGGAGACTTATGAATGAATGAAATGTGTTTTAATTTATGTGCAGAGTCCATCAACAATATTTTCAATCATATAAAAAGCACCTCATCCTCCCCCCCCCGCCCTTGATTTTTCCTTTTTATGCCGTTTCTTCAATTATTTCCAGCATCCACATGTGAGGATATTCTGCAGTACCAGATTTATGAGGTTTGTGAGGTGAGGACAATGTCACATCTTGGCTAGGAGGGGTGAACAAATTAAGAAACAGTGCTGATCATCTACTAATAATGTCAGCTTCACTTTATTCACTGAATAGGAAATGCATGGGTTAGGATATTGGATATGGCTGTGGTTCTGAAAGATGTTGGGAGGGAAAATCATAGCTAGCGGGTTTTGTACAAATCAAGTTTAATATTAGGGACCAAAGAATTTAATCATAAATAGTCATAATCTTTCTTACACCGCACATATCTCTGATACAGATTTTGATGCTTTCCACAAGGATGAAGCTTTCTTTTGACTGGTGACTTATCAGTATAATATAGAAAGTACCAGAGACGTAACAGTAATAAAACAGCAAATCTTTTTCTCTGTACTACTTTCATCTTCCTTAATTGTCATTAAAACTTGTGATGAAGTAACTACTCTGTCCTGAAGTCCTTAAGCAGTGAAATTTCCAGATGTTCAAAGCAGATTGCTATTAAGAAAAATACGTGGATGATTGGGGTTTTTTTTCCTCAGAACATTTTGTGTCTCATAGGTAGCATGGAGAACCTGCTCAATCTGTATCACAAGCTCCAAACCCCACTTCCCACGAACAACTGGCAGAGCTTCTGTATTAACCTCACCTTAAAAGGGTGATGAATCACAAAACATAAGTACCTGATAGAAACCACACTGCTGTCCTTTTTTAAGAAAAATACTGCGTAATCCTAGAGAAAGAGACCATAGGGAAGACCAGAAATGCAAATTACACGGTTCCTCTTAGACTGCAGTCTAGGCATTGTAAATGACTGTCTGTGATGATGAAATACGAGATTTGTTTGTTGGAATGATCTCTGCCCAAAGTGGGGATACGCATACATCCATCCCTGTATGTGTGCGCACATGTTTCCATGTGTCTATTTGGATTTAATGAAGTAATTTTGCTGGATTTTGGCTAATGCAGAGAGTGTGCCAACTCACCTTGGTGCTTCTATGAGTGACTTTTAACATGTTGCACACCTTTTGTTACTATTCCTTGCATGTTTTCACCATAAATGAAGCTGGAATTCTGGTGTTTTCCCCCATGTCACCTACGACAATAAGAAGGACAGGGTTTTCTTTTGAGCTTCTTGGAGCTGATATTACTGCATTATGTCTTGCTGGATAGAGACAGGCTTTTTCTAAAATCATTAGAGCAAGTTTCTGCTCCACTGTAAACTGGATTAAGGAATAAACTATCCTTTATTACTGTAATCTCATTTCATATATTACTTTCTCTTAATCCACAGTACACTGCTATTATATAGTGATTACACCAGTGTATGGACACATAAAATGTTTAGATTTCATGTTTATAATATAACGTTATTAAAGTGTCTTAGCAGTATGCAAGCTCCATGAGTTTTAAGCATCGGAATCTTAGTAGAAAGTCAGAGTTTTTGATAACAATTTAAAAAACATAGTGGGTGATAAAGAAGAGATGAAGCCAGTGTTTTTCCAACCCAGAATAATGATCTAAAACTATTTGAAAAGCCCTTAAATAGTTTAATGTATATTACTTAGAACATATCAAAACTATGTGCTAACAGGAGGATACATCCATGAAGTCTCTTGTAAAAGTTGTATTTGGAGAGGCAGTCAGACTTATGTACTCCATAGTAAGATTTGTAGACTTTACTAACTTTGTGTTTTATTTAGTGGATTTAATAATTCTTAAAACAGATATCACAAAGCTTTGTCCTTTCTATATTAAACATTGATTACAAGATCTGAGTCTGTTCAGTTTAGTGATAAATAGATCCAGGAAGACATTCAGAATTTATGGCTAAGCATAAGGCAATTCAAGTCACACAGGAATTCAGCCTTTATACATTCAGCCTTTATAGGTCTGATGTTCATACTCTCATTGTTATCAGTAGGGTTACAGTGCTTTATTCTGACTAATTTATTCAGTTACTTTAGCCTACATTCACTTCTGTCTCCACTGCTTCAGGCATCCAACTCTATCCAGACTGTCTCATTCAAAAAACCTCTTTGGGTAGCTGAGTTTATGGTGGTTTCATAGTGTTATACAGTATCTGGCACAGGAATGTGCTTGTTTTCAACAATGTGTGTGTTCTCATAAAAATGGGAAATTGAGTGTGTGGTGCTGTTTCTAAACAATAAAAGGTACATGTCACATTGCAGTGAGTTGTGCGTCTCTATTCAAATCAGACTAGTTTTTTTCCAAAAGCTAAGAAAAAATAAGATTCTGAGATAAAAACATAGATGATATATTATATTGATTTATTTAATAGCACTTGATACCACTGAAGTCAAGACAATTTTTTTTAATTTCAGAGTGAGTAGAGTCTAAGTTCTGAGAAATAATAATAAAAATTATTTTCAGGGTTAAGTCAAAGTTCTTCCAATGTCTGTAGACTTTTCCCATCAATAACATAATTTCACTTTTCTGTCATGATCTGTTCTATAGTGTATGGAGTACCATGCTAACTTTCCCGATGCATAGACTGAGATATTGCATAATAGTTATTTTTGATCTATAATGCATTCATTGTGACAAATCTGATTTTACAATAATTATTTAAGAATCTCAGAGTTATTTAATGAAAGAATATTATTTTTCCCAAGACCCTTTGCAAAGCATCCTAATTTAATGAAAGCAAAGAAGTCAAAGGAAATGTAATGGTTTTCTACATAAAGATATCAATACAAGCTAAAAAATCACATTGGGAGACTAGACTACTATCCATTATGCTGTAGTTGTTATGAAAAGGAATTCTAGACAATTGGACATTTTTAACGGTATACTAAATCAGAATCACACTTCTACATTTTGCTCCTAAGAAGACTATAAGCAAAAAGCTGATCTCTTCTTAATTATTAATACATCAGGCTTGTTACATGCATTAAAAATATATTATGGGCCTCTCTTGCAATAGCTGAACCCTTAAAATGGGCCTTGGTCAGAGCTAAAGTGTGCAGATATCACAGAAGATAATTAGCACTGCTTCTGATCCTGAGGCAGTTTGTTCTGCAGGGATCTCTACAAGGTGAGTTCTGGTTTGGTGTGTTCACACATACTGCCTGCCTGCAGAGCTGAGAATCAGAGGTTATTTTCATGCTTCTGTGCCACCAGCATTAACTAGGCAGGTTAGTGGTGTGAGGTTTGATCTTGTGAGAGTGGCTCTTAAATGAGAAGGGAAAAAAAATGGAAAAGCTGAGAGAATTGTTCCACCTGGAAAAGAGAAGGTTTTGGGAGATCTAACTGGGACTTTCCGGTACCGGAAGAGGTTATTTTCATGCTTCTGTGCCACCAGCATTAACTAGGCAGGTTAGTGGTGTGAGGTTTGATCTTGTGAGAGTGGATCTCAAATGAGAGGGAAAAACAAAATGGAAAAGCTGAGAGAATTGTTCCACCTGGAAAAGAGAAGGTTTTGGGAGACCTAACCGGGGCTTTCTGGTACCGGAAGAGCCCACAAGAAAGATGGAAATAGGCTATTTATAAAGGCCTGGAGACACAGGACTAGGGGAAATGGCTTCAAACTGAAAAAAAGTAGGTTTAGATTAAAGATTAGGAAAAACCTAATGTGAAGGTGATACAGCACTGGTGCAGGTTGCCCACAGGAGCTGTGGATACCCCACCCCTTGAAGTGTTCAAGGCCAAATTGAATGAAACTCTGAGCAACCTGGTCTAGTGGAAGGTGTCCCTGCCCATGGAAGGGGGTTGGGACTGGGAGATCTTTAAGCACTTTAAGCCTGCCAACCCAGGCTATTCTACGAGTCCATAAAATGTGATAAAAACATGTGTCATTTGTATATGGTTTACATGATTCAATTAAATGTGGATCAGAGACAAATATGCTTTGCCCACTAATAGGAACATTTATATCACCTTTAAAATCTGGATTAGAAGTAAAATCTGACCCAAGTGTGAAACACTCAGAGGTTTTATATTCTAAACCCAGACCATAGTTCTCTTTGCCTTGGCTCTAGAGTCTGCCAGAATCACTGCGGTCTCTCTGGTGACCAGAGGTAGTATTTAACGTAGGCACTGGTGTCCTGGTTTAAAATACAGGTGTCTGCCAAAGAAGGTGCAAATCTGCCTTGGAATGGAAAATGTGACCTTCTTCCTTCCAAATTATTACAACTTTGAAATTATGGAACTCCGGTGCAGTTCCGCTCACGGCCAGCAGGGGCGCTGGTGGCTCCCGGCCTGGCGGGGCCGGTGCGGGGATTCCCCCGCTCCTGCAGGGGGCGCTGTGGCGCGGGCTCGGCCGTTCCTCCCTGTGGTAATGGCGGGCAGGCTGGCGGGAGAGAGACAAAAGGGGATTCCTTCACAAACTCACACCAGGAAGCCAATTCCTGTGCACTTCTGGGTGGCGAAATGGGCTGTAGCAGGAACCTCGGAGAGGTGGATGGAATGGCAGAGGTGGGCACACACTGTTTGTCACACTGGGTGACAAACAAAATGTAGCAGAAACTCCGCAGCCATAACAGGACCTGGCGGGCATGACATGCTGGGTTATAATGTAGTGAAAAACCAGCAAGGCTGTGCAGCAGCAGCTGGGCTCCCACAAACAGCCGGGAGATGCTCCGTTGGAGCAGGAGAAGGGGATCAGGTCCTGGGTTTTCCCCTGACGCACCCGAGTAGATGGTTAGGGTCCTTTCCAGTGAGGTCTCGTGCTGGAAATAAAGGTCCCAGTTCAATGGCTGCTCTGAAGAGCAAAGGCTCACCCACAGTAGGAGAAGCAGTGAATGACAGAATTCCATGGAGGCAGCAGATTCTCCCAGCTGTAGCAGCAACTCAACCATTCTTCTCCTGTCCCATGAGTGAGAGAGAGCGAGAGCCAAGACCAGCCCCTCACACTTTAGCTAAAATTTCACAGTATCTCTGCACTTCCCAAGACAAAGCCCCTCAGCTAGAAGCATAGCCAGCTGCACCCTCCCCCCTTCTCCTCCTCTCAGAAAGATCCGCACCCTCTTAAGTATTGGTTGTTCCTATCTTTTAGGTAACAAATAGGACAAAATTCCCTGAGAGAAAAGAAAAAAAAAAAAGAAAAATTCTAACCTGCAACAACCACTTAGGTAATGGACAGGTTCCCAGTAACAGGGGAGTTAGTACTTGACACTGCTACTGTACCTGAGTACTTGTTAGTACTTGACACTATGCTCATTGTAATTGCAACACTGTAAATTGGAAGAGTGGATTTCATAGCAGAGTGGAGTTCTCTGCCTTCTCTCTGTTCTTGATCTAAGAAATTATGAGCTTCCATTGCTCAGATCCTTTGGGAAATGTGCCTCACATTCACAGGATCGTAGAATCATTGATTTCAAAAGATCTGCAAAGTCATTGAATCCATTCTCTGACCAAACAACACCTTGTCAACTAAGCCAAGAGATAAAGTGGAGGAGATGTTTGCCAAATTCAGAGTTCACCTCTCAGTCATGCAGTGGCAAGGGCCTCTGAGAGCGAAGCCACTGCATGGTAGCAAAAGCCTTGAAAGCACAAGCACAGGACAATATCAGAGACCCCAAGGGTGCAAATGCCAAACAAAAATGACAAATTACTGGTAAATTAAAGCTCAAGATGTGCCAAAGTGTCCCTAGGGAACAACAAAGAAAATAACAAATAGGGAACAACAAAGAAAATAAATACGTAAAATAGTGCATTTTTTTATGGAAGCACAGAGAAAATGGTAAGACATAAATAGTTGTTCTGTCCTCTTCAAATATGGGAAGAAAGGAAGAAGGGACAATTGTTCCTGCACTGCCACTTGGTTAATAATAATGCACATTATTGTGATTTATGCTTGACAGTATTGATGCCAAATTGACAAAAATCTATCCAGCATCAGTATCAGGCCCTTCTTCCTCTTTGTTGGAAAAAGAACACTGCTTTCCTGCTTTCTGATTTTTCCTTCCCCTTTCTGCAGACTCATGTAAAAACACTTTACTCCTGTAAAGGGTTATCTTTATAAACATGTTTAAATAAATTAGAAAGATACAAATACTACGTATGTGTTCTGTGCTGTGCTCCCTTCCCATACAGGGTGACTGATGCCAAATCACTGGGAAGCAAAATTGGATGTGGTGCTGTCTAAGCAACAGGTTCAGAGTCAGGGAAGAGTGATGGTCACTGGTTCAGCTCATCTTGCATATTGTGCTTCAAGTAGAAAGGGCGAGGCTGGGTGGTTGTGCACTGGTTTTATTGGGATTGTTGAAATCATTTGCTTGCTCTAAGAAGAAGTAAGTAAATTCACAGAGTGGTTGATTTTTGTCAAGACAGCTGGAGATTGTCTAGCCCAACTCTGCTCTTCAAACATGGTTATCTAGAGCAGGTTGCTAAAGATATTTCTGGTTTTGAGTGTCTCCAGGGATAACTCACTGTGCTAAAGCTTAGGACTTATGTGTATTTAATTTATAGCAGGTACATTATAGTAGGAGTTTAGGAGTTAGAACTTCATGTCTCCTAAATCTAAGCCCTAAATTATAGGCTTGATTGAAATTGGCAAATGATAATTTAGCTTCTCTATTGAAGCTGAGGTCCTCAGAAAGGATAAATCAAGAAAGAAGCTCCATGATGAGTAGGACTCTGCTTCCTGTGTCTGTAATTCCACGTGCCTCAGCAGCCTTGGGCCAAAGATAGAACATAATCCTGCCAAACAGGAAACAAAATCTATTTCAGGTCTGTGATACTGTGCTCTCCTTTATTGTCCCTGCTGTCTAATTTTGTTAATGGATTGTTCTTGCTCCTTATTGAAAGAAATGGTATAGATTATATCCTTAGTTTAGTCTTCCCTGGATCTTCCTACAATGACAGAACTGCTGAAAGGTCAAAATGAAAGATTGCAGTGAAAGGAAAACATGGGAAATAGCTTTTTCCTTCTTCACTTAGTCTCATATAAAGGTCATAGGTGACAATAATGTGTTCTTTGGCCACCTTATAAAATAAACCAACCACTTCTCCATTCCCTAAAGGTCTCTTTATGCATCTGAATCCTGAAGAGACATCGATTACTGTTTCCAGCTGGTACCACTGGATTAGAAGTGCTGGCAAATAGCACCATCAGGAAGGATAGATGGGTAAATACGCAAGAAAACAAAAAGAAACACTGAAGGTAAGAAAGGTTCTCAACGCATTTTAGGTACCTGCATGTCCTTATGCATTTTGTATGTAATTTAAAAGCTTTAACATGGTTTACCATTAAGAGAGGATACCCTTTTCTGGTTTTGGACTTCCGCTTTTAGGTACCTGCATGTCCTTATGCATTTTGTATGCAATTTAAAAGCTTTAACATGGTTTGCCATTAAAGAGAGGATACTCTTTTCTGGTTTTGGACTTGAGGACATCTAAATCTGGAAAGTATTGCCATTTTCATACATGCAGGAGTATTTTTCTTCCTTTATTTCTACTTGCTAGTCATGGCAGAAATTGGCTAAATGTATTATTTCTCCCCTCCTTGTCTGTCACTGTTTTTGAAATTAGTTACTAATTGCTTAATGAGTTCTAGTTAAACTGGCGTATGTGACTGGTAGCGATTATTCTTAAATGCCTAACTTGGATATTTGATAGGTACAAATAACTAGACAAAAAAAGCTAAGAATAATTACATTCCTACAACCTAATAGATGTAATGAACTTTGAATTTATGTAATGAACTTTGAATTAATGATTAAAATGCTTAGCATCCAGTTAATTCCTAATGTTGCGAGGAGTGTGTGCTGACGACAGTCTATTAGGGCAGCCAGTTGTCAGAATTATAGCTCTTGGGTGGCTCTTTCCTAGTTCGGTTGTCTGACCAGCAAGAAAGTCTTGTTTCCCTGCTTGTTTGATTTTCTTTTTTTTTTAAGTAATAATGACCAACATAATGTAGCTGCCTAATTTGAAATTGATCAAAATTTTCTGGTTGCAGTATAGAAAGTTCCACATGAAACAATAAAATATCATGCAAATTAAAATGAAATCCTAAGTGAAATACTGCATATGTCACAAATATCTTGTATTCATATATATGTATCTTATATTCACTTTTGACTAAGGTCCTTAAGGTTAAGTACTTGAATCAATTCAAGTACTATCAATTCAAAGCTCTAGAAATGTGCAAGCACTTATAATTATATAAAGGAATAACATGAAATCTATAGAAGCATAATTAAGTAATTACATGTCTCCACAAAATCTGGATTTAATTTTCAAATTTAAGCCTCAGTAAATTTCCCTCCATTTCTAAAACTTATTCTGAATGTGAAAAGTGGTTTAGCTTTCATGGAAACTAGTGCCATAGGAATACATGGGTCTGTCTTCAGAAAATACTTTTGATTTGTAAAGTGTGAGCAGTTTCTAAAGCTCGTGTCTGATTTCTACTTCTCAAATTCAAGTAAAAAAATTCTTAATGTATTTCTGTCACATTTATGGCAGCCATTAATAAATCGTCCAGAAATACAGTTATAATGAGGCATTGCTTGCTGTATATGTCCTGACTTGATACAAATGATAGTAATATGGGTGGAAATCTAAACCACAGAAGCCCTTATTGCTTGAAGAAAACAAACATTTGTTTGATAAAATCATAGACCACACACCTTGGCACCATTTATAGCAAACTGATAAGCTTCAGTAAATAGAACCATTTTTATACTATTATTTGTGTAAGAATGCATGTCGAAACATGCATTTTATTTGTATGAGTGAAAAAATAGACCCCACTTAGATTCAAGAGAGACAAAAAATCCTGGTTTTTATTTTCCCCTCCTAGAACAATACTGCCATTGCAATATTGTAATTTTCTTCTGACATCCTTTGAAAAATATTATACAAATCAAATCTTTCCACTTTTTGAAAACTTCCTGGTTAGCTCATCAGCTACAGAAGATTCCCTATTATTTTAGTTTTCTACCTAAACAGGTAGCAGTTCTCTTTCCAATCTCTGAGCAAGCACACTAAACTTAACAAAAAGTAGCTTAGTGTTATACACTTATGGCCTTAGATAAGAGCTGAAAATTACTCTCTTAGCTTGTATGTAAGCAAGTACTTAAATATCCACATTGTACCTGATAAAGAAATAGGATTTTTTTTTTTGTGAATATGTTTGTGTCCTATGATTCTGTTGACCTGTTCAGTAAATTCCAAGAACTGTATCCTTTGAAGGAATCTACTGATGGTATATTGTAAGTTCAGAGTCTCTTCTAAAACAAATGGAGGCTTGGTGACTTACAGCAATTGCCGTAACAGGAGATAGGATCCTTTCATTTTGTGTGAAAGTATCCACATGTTAAATTTACTCATACAAAAGGAATTTTCAACATATCTGCTTCAGCTATGAGTTTTCAGACTGGTGTTATTTGCAAGTCTTCTGTGTGCGATCTTTAGTGGTCAACTAGATAGTTCTCTTAAAAGATTATTTCAACGCTTAAAAAAAATTACCAAGAAAAACCCTCAAACCTTAATCAAGTCTGAACTAAAGAAGCACAGTAATGTAGATTTTTCTGAAACTTAGAAAACCAAGAAAAACTAAGAGATAATATGTAGAGTTCTGGGCTTCATAGACATTGAGAGGTTTTACTTTTATATGCACTGCTGAGCATCTGGTCTATGCACAAAGGCTGAGGTTGGTGCATGTTCATCAGTGCTGGTGCTTACACGGCAATGTCACTTTTGGGATTGGTGATTGAGCAGTATTGATTATTGTGGTGGTATGACAAGCTCAGGAAAAAATGACTTCACATACCAGTTTACAGATCAAGTAAAACCTATGAAGTGGATAGGTACTAACCTATCCACTTCACAAAGGAGGCAGGAATTCTTAACAAACTTATTATTTCAACTCTTTTTTTTTTGTTAAATGTTTTTATTTCTTCTAATTTAATAGCTCAGATATCTGAACTTCAGGTGCAACATATAATCCTTTAATATTTGACTAGTAATACTCCTCTGGCACAGGAAGTAGGCTAGGAGGCAGTGATAACTAAAAGAAATCCATGTTTTTAAAAAAGCTTCCGAATTTTGCCTTCAGAATCAAAAATACAATAATTTAGAATTAGAGGTAATGGTATCTGTCTCTTAAATTCTTCCTACTCCTGCCACCACCTCATAATTATTATGAAATTAAGAGTATTATTTTCAGGAAGGAAATCTTAGAGGCTCGGGAAATGGCAGTTCTCATGTGCCAAAAAGGTGGGTGAGCCAGGTGCACAGAGAGCTTTGGCTGGAACTCAACAGAAAAAAATGTCAAGACCTCTGGAATAAGGGTTAGACAACTCAGGAGTCCTGCAATGAAATCAGGAGAGTATGCAGTGGAGAGCACTATCCAAAGAGCCAAAGCTCAAAGAAAAAAAGCCTTCAGCTTGCCTCAGCAGAGGTTTAAATGGGATATGAGAAAACATTTATTCACCAGAAGAGGTGAATAATGGGATATGAGAAAACATTTATTCACCTGGAACTGTCGAGGGAAGTGGTGGAGTCACTGTAGCATTGGAATCTCTGGGTGGGCAAGGATAGGTTAGATTCAAATCTACACAGGGACCCTCAGCCAATGTCAATCAGCCCTAAATGCAGATGTATCACTGACCAGAGAGCTGGACAGGGCTAAGACCTCAATAAATCACAAGTGTAATTGGAGCTCCTATAAAAGGAGCTGTGGGAATAAACTGGAGGCTGTTTGTCACAAGAAGCTTGGAGTGTGTGTCCTCTCTGTCTCTGACCCCCATCACATTGCAAGTAACCATTCCTGTAGGTTATCTACATCTTATAAAACCTGTAGAAGTTGCACTTAAGAACGTGTTTTAGTGATGGGCATGGCTGTGCTGGGTTAATGGTTGGAATTAATGATTTTAAGGGTCTTTCCAATCTAAAATATTCTGTGATTCTATGAATCTACTATATAAAACTGAGCACAAAGGAACTAATGAGAAATATTCAAGAATGAGGGAACTATTAATGCTACATTATTCTTTTTTTCTCAAAAGCTGCATGTTTTATTTCACATTAGGGAGAAATAGTTGATGCTACATTAATTGGGGTTTTTTTGAAAGCAATTTGATACAATCCTTCAATAGAAAATTCCTAAATAAAAATCACAGGAAGGAAGTTTTATCTAAAAATTGTGAAGCTACAGTGTTGCTTTGATAGGCTTAAAATGTCAGAGAAGTATTTTTGTGCATTTTGAAGAATTTCCAGTACCAATTTTGATTAGTAATAATGACTGTGCCTTGTGAAGAACTGAATGCTTTCACATTCAGATTCACTAGGCTTATAAATAATGTGTTTGGTATTATCAAAGCAGTTATTACCATAAAAATATAAGAAATCAGGACATCTTAAATTCTGTTTAAACTAGTAAGTAATTACAGTAAAAAAAATAGGACCTGTAGATTTATTTTATGCAAATATGGATGAATATATTTATTTATACTTACATTATTAACCCCAAGTTGCATGACTTCAAACTTTTTTAAAAGTTTAGAGAATTGAAGTTTGGATATTTTGATTGAAATAACAAAAAAATAACAAAAGTAATTAAAATAATTTGAAGCATAGTGACAGGAAGAATTTTGCCTCTTCAATGTGAAAGTAATTCAAATTTCTCCACTTGGAAGAAAAAGGAACGTGCAGTAATTATCCTGTCTGTGCAAAATAGATTTCACATTTAAAGAAACAAGAAGGGAGAAATGGTGTCTTCAGAGATCAATTTTTTTCTTGTGAATACTAAAATGAAAGGTTATATATTTGGGTCAAATCTTTTGTATATACACTTTATGTTGCCCCTACATAGCACAAACTATTTCAAATCAAGACTTGAGAATTTTGTGTGAATCTTTTTTGCAATAACTGTTTAGAAAAACTCAGTGTATAAGACAGTATATATATAAGACTGTGACTGCATAACATGGTTACTGAGAGATATCTAAATTTATTTCCCTTATCAATTATGTCCCCAAAGACAGAAGCCTGAAATTGCTACTTCCAAATTGTACTCCATTCTTGGCTTGTTATCTTTATTTCTGCCCTCAAGTGAGGAGGTCCCTTGTTCTAGCCTCATTTCAGAAAGAAAATATAAGTAGGACATCTTGCTAAAATGACAGAATTGAATTAGGTTGATATTTGGAATATATAAATAGAAAAACTATTTTTTCCTCTTTTCTGGATACCACAGATCATGGTCTTCAAAATGCTGAGGTGATTTGACTGATAATGCTAAATGAACCCTATTAAATGAGACTAATTATTTCTTGCCCGAGTCAAAAGCAGACCAATAAATTGCAGTGCTGCTTCTGTCAGTGCATTATTCCCAAATGCCATATTCCCCCTGTGCATTTTCCTTCTGTGAATAGGCAGAATGTATTTTAGTTGATAATCTGTTGGTACTTTTACTTGCTGAGATATGATGGCAGGCAGAATTTAAATATCTCCAGAACTGACTGAAATCTTAGCAGTGCAATGAAAAAACTTTGTTTTCCTAACCTCAGTGATACAGAAATCCAACACCTTCCTTCTAAGCATGGAGGAAAGACATGGGCAGACTAAGCTGTCTCAGTGATGTGTTGGAGTTTCAGGGAATGCAACAGCGGAGACCAGCACCCACCTCCACTGCCATCAATAACCACCAGCACGGCACATCCTACATGCTGCTCACAGGCAGATGGAAAGGGAGGTGTGGATATGTTTGTCTGAGTGATTCAAAAATTACACATAAAACTCCTCTCAAAAAAAAAAAAAAAGACTAAACTTAGTTGGTGGGAGGCAAGAAAGGTCTGGGAACAACCATTTCTAAGAAGGGCTATTACTTTCTGACTTAAAATTACATGTGTTTTTATACAATACTCTTTCATCTTGTATTCTTTTATCATGAAAACATCATTTAAATAATTGTGGTAAGTGTTGTAATCAGGTTGAAAATGTCAGTGCTGGAAATACAAGAAATATCTGGTGAGAAAGCTCCAGATTATATGTGTCTGATTGGCCAAAATTTTTTGGATCTTTTTTACACATATATAAACCTACATATGCTTGTATAAAGCAACAATACCAAAAAGGTTTTAGCAACATTCTAGACTAAGACCATGAAGAAGCCCTGGTAGACAAAAGGTGTGAGATGGCATTTCATTAGCATCTTTCTGTGAGACTAGGGAAGTCTAGTTAATTTCAAACTCTAAGATTAAGCTGTGTTCTTGCCTCAAATGAAAGAGCGTGATTATACTTGGGTGGGGTGAGAGGATTTTGATGCTTTTGCAATTCTTTCACATATGGCACAGTCTAGCACAACCAGTCATCACGCCAAAGATGATTATGTCCTACAGCACCAATGCCAGCAGTAATTTATTAATGTTGTCAGAAAGACAAAGACACTGACTTAAGAGCATTTAACTGCTCAGAGGGTCGTGCTTTTCAGCAGATAAGGGAAATATGTGTTTCAACACTTGCAACTTATTTGGTGATAGCAAAGGTCTTGTTACTTGTGAATACTTAAGGATTATTTCAACCACCAGCCTTGAATGTCAGATTTCAACTCCCAAGTAATTTGTACTTGCAATTAGAGCCTTCACACAAAAGATATTCAGTCACCATGTGACAGAGGTGATGAAGGATTGTTGTTCTTTTCTTTGTTATAACTTTAGCTCTGTCCATAAATTCTCTGGTTTTTGAAGAAGAATAATGTTTGATAACTACTAAAATGAAACAGCGTAAGCATTAATCAAAGTCCTGTAATCAAAAAATGACTTCAGAATGACAACAGATTGAGAGAAGGACTTCATTGTGAAATTAGTGCTTTATTGACTCTTTTTGTGTGACCTTGATTCGTGAGCCATTAAAGCAGTACCTGGATTTGTCATATGGCTTTATGAATACCCAAATAATTATCACTTATTTGTCTGAAAGGGTAATTCAGGTGGACCTTATCTGCAAACCTGTGTATGTGTGAATTTTATTTTTTTGAACAGAAGCAGCATGTAACTTACATTGAACAACAAAATGAGCCTTAATTGATGTTAGTCTCTCCAGAAAATAGACGTTTGTCAATCAGCAGGTGTGAAATAAGTAATAATCTCCCCTGGTCATACTGCTTTTGATGCAGACAGTTAAGTCTAAAGGCAACCATTATGAAGTGCAGTACATTAGGATGAAATTAATATATCCCTTAAAAAAACATAAGATGGGTGAACTCCATCATCATCTTATTGTCACTCCTGACACTAAATGGCTTTGTCAAACAGTAAAACTTGATCTGTATTCCCTTCAGGATTGCAAAGATTGACTGGCAATAATATTTTTCCTTAAGTGCATTCACCAGAAAAGAAAGGTTCTTGGATTATATGTCTGCACATGAGAAGTGAACCTTCCTATGCTGGTGCAGATTTTCAGAAGAGGATATGGGCACCAATACTCCACTTGGCCGTTTCTCAGATGTAAGAAAACATTAAAAAAATATTAGCGTCTTTTTGAATATTTGAAGATACTCTTTTTTATTTTTTTTTTAGTCAAGTTTAAGAAAATAGTCTTCACAGTCATAAGAAGAAATCTGCCATGAGTGTCTCTAAAATGCTGTCTTTGGTACAATTTAGATTGTTTTTAGATATATTTGGTTTAAATGCATAAATAACATTAAAATCATTTTTATGTATAATCAGGCTCTTCAAATATTGGATCTTATTTTCCTGAAGAACCAAATATTATTGTATCCTTATGATGCAAGTTTGAAAATGCATTTATTGCTCAGCTTTGTTCCAGTGATTCAGATTATGACATGAAGTCTGGTGGAAGTGATCCAGATACCATAGCCTTATTATTAGACCAATGCATAAGCATTCATTTTCAAAAGAGAATATAATGAAGATTATTTTAATGTGAATTATTTTTTCTGCATGTTGTGTGTTCATTTTTGTTAACTTTGGAACGTCTATTACCTCCCTTTGTATATTCATAATAATATTTAGAAAGATACATACTCTTATGGGATAAGTTTATTTCATGTGGGAATGTAGGTGAGCTCCTCTTGTTACTACTATTTAAAAAAATATTACTAACTTTATAGACAGCACATTGAAAATGTGTTATGCTTTGGTGCTGTACTGTGCTGTGAATGTACCACTAACATTTTGTGGAGTTTCGAAAAGAATTTAAGATACTTTACAAAATGTTTATTCCCATTCATACTGTTACCATAGAGTCAGTAGCAAATAACGATGATACAAAATCTTTACTATAAGTGTGGTATGATACTCAACCTCTGCAGAGAAATAGAAGCACTCCACCTTCTTTTCTGAAGGTGTGAACATATTCTCTGCCATTTCAAAGCTGTTTTCTCTGAATATCCTCCCTTTTCATCATCTACCAAACTTGGAAGATTTGGTCTCCCTTTTTCCCTGCTCTTGAGTTACTGAAGTTATTCCTGTGGCTTCAGACCTGATTTCTTTCTAATGGTGCAGTGACAATCACAGTGTGTGTGAGCTTTCCTAGGCTAAGCTTTCCTCTGCACTCTGTGTGGCAGATCTTCAGACTTCTCCTTAGTGCTTAGTTTTTATTTTTATTATTTGACCATGCCTTATCTCAGCATGTGAGAAGCCAATTTAATTTTTATTTATGCCTCAACATATCTTATAAATCCATTTTCTGACATGTGCTGAGAAATTACTTTAGGGGGTGTACAGGTGCTGGGAGCCTTAACCCGTGCCACACGCAGGAGGCAGCTCGAGGAAAAACAGAGGGAGGCTTTGTCCCCAGGGGGACTTTGCCTGAGACCCAGCTGGGGGAGAGCTTCCATGGCTGGGCTGCAAGTGACCCCTCTTGGATACAGGCAGGCCCCAAAGCCTGGAAAAATTTTGCTGGTTTGACCAATGGTCTTCCTAAAATGCTAAGTTATGGGAAGAGCCTTAGCACATAAACACAGTCAACTGCACCATAATTTTCCCCTACCATTTCTGGTTTCTTGGCAAGGAGGGAGTTCCTAAAGGGTTCATGTCCCTGCAGAGCTACCTGTTCCCTGCCTGCTTTCCCCACCACCCCTGTCTGTCTACCCCGTTTCACCGAGCAGCCCACAGCAAGCTGTTCTTCAATGACAGAGGAACCAACAGCAACCAGCTGCCACCTCCTGCATGACTCCACCTCTTCTAGCTAATCTTCTAGGTTTTTTTTTCAAACATGAAATGTTTATTTTTGGTGTGGTCAACTTGGGCAAAATCTTTTTCATCTTCTAAAATTCCTGGGAATGGCATGTGCTGCACTTGTCTAAGTGGTAGATCTTGCATTAAGAGAGTTTAACATCTAGAGATTTAACATTTCTAGTTAATCTGGGTGTAGGAATCCTCATTTGAACTGCATCTTATGAGGAAAGGCTGCTCCCTTAATGGGGATCTTGGAAGACTTCTAAGGAAGAAAGTGCTCCATTTTTCTTTACTGTTGCCATGTAAGTGCCGTTAGATGGTACTTCAAGTGTCACTTTATTTTATGGGGTGATAACAGCAGGAGTGTTAGAAAATGAAGACTTCGGTACTCTGGAGTGAGCAACTATTTCTTAGGGAGAAAATGGATGAGGTGAGGTGTTTCCTTATTTTTTTTCTTTTTCCTTTACTTCACTTTCTTTTTAAATGGAGCATCTGAGATGAATATTTAAGAATTCTACTTCAGCAGAATGGGTATTTTAAGCCCAAGTGAGCAGAGAGAACAGAGCAATATGTGATACTTAAGTCAGTGTTGGAGATTTTTTGTGAAATCTCTGCAAAGGATAGAAGTGATCTTCAGTTCTGGAAGAGCTGAAACAAAAATTAATCCAATACAGAAAGGAACTGGGATCTCACTAATTTTCAACATCAGAGGCAATATAAAGTTGAGGATCTGTTTCTTTCCTGTTGAAATGGCAGTCCCTGGTCTGTTGTGGCAAAGTGGCTGTGGACAACAGAAGTCAGTGTTTTATTTTTCTTGTGTATAAAAAATTTCTCCTGAGAGAGCTTGAAAGGGGAGATATTCATTAGTCTAAATAGGCAGTAGTAAAATTTGCATGAACAAAGAATTTCTTCTTGTTAAGTTCCATATGCTGCCTTTTCATTGTCAAAACACTTTGTATTTTTTATCAAACATGGGAAATTATTAAACTAAAATGTCTTTTATTTCTGCTGTATCAGAATTAATGGATTGGATCAGAGGGAACAATATATCCACCAAAGCATAAAGGAAGATGATGGCTGTGAATTAAAGTCTATCTAACAGTGGTGAGAGGATCTCGGAGACAGGTTGCAAAGATACTTTATAGTGAGAAAGCTTGTTTTCAAACCCTAACCCTTTTAAGTTTTCTCTGTGTGTAGCATATGATTTGCATGACTTCTGGGTAGATTTTCTTGTGCTGAAACAAACCGCATCTTTTTTGAATGCTCAAGTTCTGAGTGGTGACTTTCTTGTTTCTCCACCTTACATACAGTCTTATGAATGATTATTTGAAATTTTTTTGAACATCACTCTTGAGATTTTGTAGGAGAGAAGGGAACTAAATATGGTTTTCTTGATGCATGTGTTGCTGCAGAGGATTGTGACAGATTTAATTCTCTATTTCATCAGTCTTTAGAGTGATTCCAGTTAATTACTTTCTGGAATTTGTTTTTAGGAATATCTTTCTGAAAGTCTTTCTGAGCCATTTTTGATTAAGTAAGGCATAATTTAGCAAATGCACCTTCTTTTTTTATTAAAATCTTTATCTTACTCTGTAAGAAGAAAATATTTTATATACCTCACAATGTGCTACAGGCTCTTGAGAATGATTTGCTTTATTCTGAATTAGTGTTAGCTTTGCGTCAATTGTTTTGCACATTTTATTGATAGTCTCCCATATGCTCCTTGCTAGTAAGCAAGAAATCTCTTAAAATACTTTAAAAGTGTTTCTGCACTGTTAACATTTTACAATGATGAGGTATGATACTTTAAAAAGTATTTGTGACAACTTGAATACAGAGATTGGTAACAATGCATTAAAAAAGCTTAACATAATTGTTAGTAACTAATTTCTACTCTGTTAAAATAATGTGAAATTACTAAAAAATTTTTGAAATATATTCTCTCATTTCAATACAATAAAGGTCATTATGGTCTTAAATGAATCCATCGATATTACACATGAATCACCTTTTAAGAATGCTGTACAACATTGGAGAAGCTGAGCAATTACTCTTAATCCCCTAACATCAGCATATCCTTTAACTCCAAAAAAATTGCAGGGGGAAAAAAGGAGTGATTATCAGTAATAGTGCTTCCACAGAGTCCCATAAAATTTTGGCAACTAACTCATCCTAATGAAATATAAATGCAGTAAGGCAGGTGTATGCAGTTAAAATTGTTCCTGCTTGCTGTTTGTAATAAAGCAACATTTTAAAAATAAAATACAGTTTTAATAAAATTTCTTGTCTAGGGTATAAATGGAGCAAGTAATCTTCAAGGAAAGACTCAGAAAAATAGTCATCCTCTGTTTTTTTCTTTCTCTTAAGCCACATACCCAACTCGTCTGTGCAAGTCTTAGCACAGTAAATGCTTTATGTTTTGAAAAAAACAGTAAAAACTCTTTTGTTTTGTAAACAGAAAGATGTGAAGCTGCAAGAAGGGTTGTTTGCTGTCTAAACATACATGGGCATTGGACAATGGGCATTGGAGAATGATCTTACCAGATACTACTATCAAAGCTTTTATTTGCAGCACATGGTTTTTTCTACATATTTTACATTCCCCTGTAATTTCTTTTTGGAAATTATTATCAAAACTATGTATGCAGGTGGACAATAAATATTGAGATCCCAGAAGCCGGATTTGGAAATTCAGTGCATCTCAGTATGTAAGCCTTGATTTTTCTGTTTTAGAAGTATTATCTTTTTTTTTTTTTCCAGAATGCTTTCTTTGTTGGTTGGTTTGTTTGTTTTGTTTTTAGTTTTTTGGTTTTTTTTTTTTTTGGGTTTTTTTTGGTCACTGTTGTTGTTGTTTGGAGGCTTTTTGTTGTTGCTATTGGAGTTTTTTTGTGAGTTTTGGGTTTTTTTGGGTTTTTTGTTAGGAAATACATCAGTCTGTGCTGCAGAATTAATCTCTTTATTGAAGACTTACTGTCAGATTAAGAAATTAAAAGCCTTGTGTGGTCTGCATTTAATCCATAAGGAACATTAATAACTAAAAAAACAAATGGGTTTTGAATAAATGGCTGCTGTTTAAGTCAAGCATAGTGTAAAATGCTATTTGGCATTTGGTCCTTTCTTAAGGCATACATTCAGATTCCAGAAATTCCCAAAATGTTTTGAAGGACACCAGCTCCTGTTACTATGCCAAGGTTACTGTACCTTTCAGTGGTTTGGCAGGTAACAGAATATTTTTTATGAAACTTATTTCTTCAATAGGAGTGTAAAAGAATTATCAATTGAATTATCAAAGCTGAGCATGTCATGTTAAGATCAGTGTGACTCAGTTCTAAGATTCTAAGCCAATGGTCATCACTGCCTGGTTTTACAGGTCTGAAATTACAGGGATTTGATGTCAGCCAAACTGAAGGGCTGCATACAACACTTTGCCAGATGCAAGTGTTAGCAAAATGATAATCCCTCTCTATTTGCAGCCATAGCTTTTGTACCCTAGGTTCAGTTCAAAACAGCAAATGCAGCTTTTTCCTTTTTGAAAAAAGTCTACAAAACACACGTCTCAGAGCCAGACATGGAAACATTAGTGGCAACAGTAGTATTAAACTGCGTAGTTCAACTTCCAAAAATGGTTCAGCCTGCCCAACAATTGTGGTGATCATCTGTATAAAAAATATCTGCGTTCATATAATATAGCAGGAAAGAGTGCTGGGGTATCAGTTAGGTAGATGTGAAAGGCTTTTACGTGTTTCAGGAGTAGAAATACAAGACTTGAAAATCATTGACTGTACTTTTGGCTGTCTGTCAGAAAGCAGCAGTGTTTTCCTGGAAGCATTTTACTGACATGTTGCTGACATATACCTGTAGACACGCATCACTAAGGCTGCAGGATAACCTGAAGCAGTGAAATGCATTTTTTAGATTTTTGTTTTAATTTGAACCAGAAGCCATTCTATGGGCACAATTTGTAGGAGTGTGGGGTTCCTAGTGGGGACAAGGACAAATGGTGGATGTGAAGTGTCAGGCTGTTTCTGTAGCTAAAGAAAAATATTTTGGTTTGTAGACCATCACTGCTTCAGGCTCGAGAGTTCAACATAAAATCATAGAACCACGGAATGGGCTGGGTTGGAAGGGACCTTTGAGATTATCTAGCTCCAACTGCCCTGACATTGCAGGGACACCCTTTCCACTAGAACAGAGCTCTGTCCAACCTGGCCTTGAGTCCACTTCAGCATGGTGTTGATGGGGACAATATTTGATGTCACTGATTTCACAGAATATTCTGATTTGGAAGGGACCCACAAGGATCATGGAGTCCAAATCATAAATGAATGGCCCATACAGGGATTGAACCCTCAGTCTTGGTGTTATGAGAAGGTGTTGATGTGCTGACCAACCAAGCTAATCGTGGTGGATCTCATCAGTTGATTTATCTCATCCTGAGATGTTACTTTTATTATATGAACTCTCATAAAACAGTGTGGGATGCAAAACTTAATTCCCACCTAAAAGAAAGCAAGATTTGAATGTTTTGAACTTCACAGGAGAGCATCAGTCTGAAGAGAGCCAGAGGAATTAGCTCATCCATGCGATCACTTAAGTGTGAGTGACTGCGATACGGACTCAGACCTGGAGGGAATCTGAATCATTTATTCAAAGAAACTAGGTGGTTCCATACACTTTTCAAGGCACAGTATTTCCTTACATGGTAATTCTCACTATGTGAGCCATCCCCTGTTGCCATGTCAGCAACACACGTTCTAAATGTCTTTTTATGGGGTGATTACATGCTGTTCACTCATCTGTCAGCTTCCAGCAGGCTCCTCTGCCTCAGGGGTCTGCAGTGGGACACCTCTTCTCCCCAAGGTCAGGTGGACACAAGGCCCTCTGTGCTGCCGTGTGCTTTTGCAGGCACGTCCCACAGCCTGCAGCCCAACTCCATCCCATCTCTTCCCACACATAAGTTTTGAAATTTTTGAAAAATTCTCAATAAAATGAATCTTATCACTGCCAGTAGGGAGGAATTTATAAAGATAGCTCATCTTTAGATATGATCTGTTGAAACCAGAGTAGTTACAGTGATTTAAAATAGTGTGTTGGAACAAAAGCTGCTAAAGGAGACTTGGTGAAGAGAAAAAACAGCGAACAGCAGAGAGAGCAAATGAGGCAAACTTTTCTCTCGGACTAGGCTAGCCCACTAATTTCTACCCTAGTGTGGAAATTACTTCCCATCTATTGTATTTTCAATTGTGTGATTGGGAAGGTAAGAGATCTTTCCATTCTTTTTCCTCACCTTTATTTCTGCAGCCCTAACGGCTGATGAACCAGCTCTATGAAAGATGTGCATAATTTTTATATATATATATATATATATATATATATGCAAATCTCCCACTTTGGTTTTGATTTTCAGCCTTGAAGCTCCCACTGTGTTTGACCCTGTGCTAGGAGTAGAGTGGTAGAAAGCTTATGCGTATCCAGATGCCCCATATTGCAAACTCAAGTAAAGTTTTGGCTTAGGAAAGAAAATCGGTAAAATAATTTGGCTAATCAGTTCACTTTATAAGTGAGTTTTCTAAATCATACATTCCCCTCTTTCACTAGAACTGCACTACTTTTACCTAATTTGTGGAATTCTGGGAATTTGTAACTCTGTCAAACTATCCTAATAGTTAAAATACAGCATGCTGAAAACACCAACCTATACAGCACAGCAATGCAACACAAATAAATTATCAAAATACATCTCTTCATCTATATTTATTATCTGCATGCCTATATATACATAGACATTCCAATTTTAAAAAAATGCAAAAATCGAATCCTAAAGCTAGTTCACAATGATCTCTAAATTTAATTAAATCAGTGGTTTGTGAAAAGGCTATTTATTTTATACAGTTACATTTTATCACTTTAACTGCAAGATAAACTGTCTTTTAAATTACAATGAAAAAGCTATTATTAAGTAGAATAATAACGTTGATGCAATTTTTAAAACCTCAGCTTCCAAATATTTATTCCTATGGTTAATAGCTTTCTGTGTGTGCTGAGTTCAGCATGAAAATTATTTAAACTAAACAAACTGAGAAGCTAAAAGTATGCAAGTGCAAGAAACTAATTTAAAAAGCTCCTAACTACTATGCTTTTTACTGTAGCTAAGCTATTATAATTTGTTCTTACAAATAAGAGAATAAAATGAAACTATGCAGTATAGTCTATAATAAAATCTTTTTCATTTTAGATGCACTTAAAAGGAAAAAACTGATCAGTTTGTAAACACATCAAAATGTACACTACTGATCAGTTTGTAAACACATCAAAATGTATTGCTCTACACTGTAGGATTGTATTTCTATACCAGTTTTCAATGATCAACATTATTAATTATTTAGGATTTTGTCTGTTGTTCTTACAAATAAGAGAATAAAATGAAACTATGCAGTATAGTCTATAATAAAATCTTTTTCATTTTAGATGCACTTAAAAGGAAAAAACACTAAATACTACTGATCAGTTTGTAAACATATCAAAATATATTGCTCTACGCTGTAAGATTGTATTTCTATACCATTTTTCAAGGATCAACATTATTCGTTATTTAGGATTTTACCTTTTTTTGTAAAATATTAATTGGACAGTACAGAGATGCACTTAAGCAATGTGCAATTGTTTTATGACATAGGCTGAATGCATGAATTCAGCCTTCTGCAAAGGCTGAAGATATGAATTTTGACCCTTTGTTTCCTTTTCATAACCAAAAAGATGTACCATTATTGTGGCATTCTGGTGGTGGAGTGGCTTAGATTGGGAACATAGGATTAAACCTATGTGTAGTCCATTGTGAGGAAAATTTGGAATAGTAGATGAACAAGCTGGTATACTTTCTGCTTAAGACATTTATTCAGCAGAGCGAAAACTAGTGCAATGCAGCGATGATATCCCTCTGCCTTCCAAGGCAAAGGGATTGAGAGATTGAGGAAGTGGGCAAGCATGCTGGAAAGTAATATTCAAGACTTCCACATTAGTTTTGTCCATTACAATGATATCCTGTCAAGTTTTAATGTACCTGGATCACCCTCATGAAAGTTTTACAGATCTCTGCCTCCTACCAGAGCTGTGTTTTGACTCAGAAAAGGTTTCAGTTCCAGGAAAAATCAAACTTCTAATGTAATAATAAGACAGGTAATTTCTTGATTACCTGTCTTATTATTTTATTGTTTAGTCAGTGCTGGTCCTCTAGCAATCTCAACAGAATTTGTGAATCCCATCTCACTAGAAGGACAGTCAAAATATTATGGATTAATTACTGCAACTATGTCACATAAAATATGTGTGCATCTTGCTAGGTAGTTGTTAACATTATTAAACACAACAATTAAGGAAAGTCACAAATCTCTGATAGTAATAAACTTCTAATAGATTCTCTCTTCTAATAAACTCTCTTCTGACCTAATAGGTCTTCTCTTCAATACCAATAGGTTTTTAAAGTGGAGTCAAAGTCCAATTCCTACAATTTTCTTTGAGTGTCTTGTGGGAGGAATCCCTTTTAGTCTTGCTTTTTAATGAAAATCATATGTTTAGAAAAAATAGAAAATAGAAAAGAATGTAGAGAAATGCTATTAAGTCTGTATTTGTTTACTCTTTGATTGACAAATGTGTAATTATGGTATTAAACTCACCTAGGCTTATTTATCTGTCAGTCTACATGAACAGATTGTGAACAGAATGATCTGCATCTTTAATAAAGGTTATTAATGTGAGTAATGTTCTACCAAACTTGGTGTGCTAGACTGGCGTTATCATTGTTTCATCCTGATCTCCCACTTTTTCTCACTTTCCAAATGTTTTTCCTAGTGAATTTCTGTACTACAGAGATGACTATTACTCCATATGTCATGACTCAGTGTGGAATACTATCATCTGCTGTTTAATTCATTAGGAGGTAAGTTCTATGCTCCTTCCACCCAACCCTCTGCCTGTTATTTCTCCTTTTTAAATGCCCTATGAAGATACATGGATTTTTTTTCCTCCTCCCAGGGGAAGAGATTTTTCCCCAAAAATATGATCTGGGGGTTGCATTTGTATTTTGTTGAAAGAGTGAGTGTAGAGCATTATTTTTCAACATGAAACTAACATAAACTCCCTATTAATTGGTCAGAAGCTGTGAGATGGGCAGGGAAAAGAGAGGAGAGGAAGCAAAAGGATGCAACTAGTGAATACATACGAAAGCAAACTTCATCCATCTCTAGATCTAGTTCTCCAATTCCCCCCAAAAGAAAGACTTTCAACATTTTTTTTTTGATGACAAAAGAAAGCATGCTCCAGTGCTCAGATCTGATAGTAGAAAGTGTTAATTTCTTGCAGTGCAATCACACTGCTTTATTGGAGCTCCAGCAACACAACAGGGAATTTGAATTGATGTTGTGCTGTTTTATAAGTCTGGTATTTTGTGTTTAACAATATAAAAAAATACTTGTTCTAAAGATGTTGCTTCTATATATATATCTTTATGTATATATATACACATATATATACATATGCATACATTTGCACATTTTTCAACTGCTAGACAAATTTCTTTAGAAATAGTGGGGCAGTCATGGCGTTTTCAAGACTATTTAAGTCATGCTTATGTTAAGCTGTGTTACTGAATGGAGAATTTGTTTAGTTAACAGTGTATGGACAAAGGAAAAAGATAAGAGAATAATCCAGTGATGAAGTAAGAAGAGGATATAGGCACTCAGTGATGTACTGTGTGAAGGCACCATCATTAGTCTTTGTTCCTACAAGTATTATCAAGCAGGGTCTTGTGATTAGCTGGTGATATTGCCTTCAATTGTGGCAGTATGTCATGCACAGGCTCGTTGCTTCATGTACATGTACTCATGCCTATGCTGTGCAGAGGGAATTCGCTCCTTGTGGGGTGAGTATACATGCTGACTACTCTGTCCCTGAATAATTAACATATCTTCCAGTGACCGGGGTATTCTGTGATGAGAGCATTAGCATATTTTTAACTTATCATTAAAACATTAAGTGAGTATAGGATAGAAAAGAAATAGCTAAAATGCTGCACAAACTCTGATGCTGTGACAGAGATTTACAGTTTCGGGATGTGGTGAATCTTTTCCATTTTGGCTTGCTCAAACTCGATAAAGCCCTTCCCTGCTTGGCGTTAAGCTGTCTTCCATCCACTTTGAAAAGTCACATGCAAGAACAATTCTTATTTTCTGTGCCAATGAAATTAAATGGCTCCTCTCAACACTACCTTTGCTTTGAGTGGTGTAATGCATGTCTTGTTACACACAATTTCTTCTGTATCATTTTCTGTTTTAAGAGATTTAGCTACGTGGATCTTTCATTATATAGATTTGAACATCAAACCAAATTTTATAGCTCAAATGTGTTCATAGATAATTCAGAAATAGATGGATACTTGTCTTTAGTTTTCATCTCTGAGAACACTAACACAGAGAGTTCACCAGTTGCAGTCCAGAACAAAAAATGTAAATAAGCTCCAATCAATTACCTGCTGAATAATGTAATACAAAGCAAAGCTTTTTGAGCTAGGCACTGGAAATTGAACACTATGATTTTATACAGGATCCATGCCAAGGTCTCTGCTGAGATGGGATGAGTTTTTTGGCAACCAGCTAGGAAAAGGAGGAAAAACTGATTATTTTTATTGAATTTTACTTTTGTATTCATGTGGCTGAGAAGACTCTTCCACACCTCCCCTTTGCTATTGCACTGTGCTTTTAGATGTAAGCTCACATACAAGTTTTGTTCTAAAAAGAAAGGATATGGCTTTTGTAATTACATACTGATGGGTTTATAAATGTCTTAAAAGAGTTTTCATACCCCATGACAATTTGATTAAAAACCACCAGAGTCTGTACAAAGAGTTTCAGAAAAGCCAAACCTATTACAAAATACACTTTGCCAAAATGGAACTGAGTATTTAAAAGAAATTGTTTATGGGAAATATTTTGTTGCTTATTAGCAATATTTGATTTCTTGCAGAAGTACAAGAAGAGTTTGAGAGGATATAGGTCCATGATGAAACAGAAACTGCTATGGGACACCGGGAAAAGATCATGAATTTCCACTGCTTCAAAGAGTCATATTTTCTAGATATATGAAATGAATTCTGGAAAGATAAAATTTAGCTAATAATAAGAAAGAACTTGAATATGATAAAAGTAATACTAAGAAGGAGAAGAAGGTCTTGTTCTTGAGCATACTTGAGCATCTTGCAATGTATTTTAAAAACAGCAGCATTTGGCTAACATGATTCATGCAGATGGGTCAGCAATAGCAAAACCACTGCTGTGTGTAATTGCAAGGTAATTTGGGGATCTGTTCTCCATGACAAGCCAGGGGTTGGAAACAGATAACACAGAGATGTCAGTGCAGGGGAGGCAGCAAACTGACAGTGACCACTGGTATATGTATGTTACAGTGATTTAGTGGAACCATTTCACTGTTCCTGTGCTTTTTGCCCAAGTTCACTTTGCTCCTGCACCTCGCCTGTCTCCCACCCCCAAAATTATGGCCATGAGTGACATAATTTCCAGTTCCAGTGGGTGACAACTTTGACCAGGATTGTGTTATGTTTAATTGTACTCTTATGTAAACCTCTAGGCTGTAGTCTGAATATTATAACATGGATTTCATTGCATTCATCTCTGTTCAGGCTGGAGCCGAGGAGCCTGAGGGGAGACCTCATTGCAGTTACAGCTTCCTCACGAGGGGAACAGGAGAAGCAGACACTGATCTCTGCTCTGTGGTGGCCAGTGACAAGGCCCAAGGGAATGGCTTGAAGTTGTGTCAGCAGAGGTTTGGAT